>NC_135492.1:28083083-28439096 GCF_052094955.1 Ictidomys tridecemlineatus
TGGCCCCATCTCTAGTCTAGCCCCACTTAAATGTCCCTCTCCAAAAAGCAACACCTCAGACCACGTATTTGCTGTCTCTCCCTTTAGAACTTTCTCACATTTTTTCTTTCTTTCTTCTTGTGGTGCTGGGGATTTAACCTAGGACCTTGTGCATGCAGGGCAAGCACACTACCAAACTCACTGAAACCCTGGTCCCTCACGTTCTTTCCTGAATGTGCATCTGTTTTCTAAATAGGTCTGTTCATGCACCTGACAATGATGAAGTTGTTTTCTGCTTTGAAAACCAATGAACCTTCTTTTTCTGAGCTGATGTCCCTCTCACTCCCTGAAATCCCTTCTCATTACACAACTTCACACAGCAAAAGTCAGACTTGAGCTTTGTAATTGTGTGGGGTATTCTATTGTTTGGGGTCTGATATCACACATATCACTGGAGGGAGGCAACAAGCAGCCATGCACATTTTTTTTAATAAGCAAAGAACAAGGTTTGGTAGCACATGTCGTTAAGGCCAGGAATTTGGAAGGTTGCTTCAGGAGGATATCAAGTCAGAGGCCACAGTTGGCCTCTTAGCAAGACCCTGCCTCAAAATAAAATATTTAAAGTTCTGACACTGGTAAGTCTTCATGAACAATGAAGGGTCAGAATTCCTGTTTTAACAGTCTCCCCTTAGGATGCTGTTTGTAGGTATGTGACTGTTACCTTCCAACAGGACCTAGAGCTGTTGGTGGTGTTCACCTGTATTAATAAATAGATCAAATGAAGTGAGTAAATAAGTAAAGCAATAAAAAATCTGACATTGTTGCTGGTTGTGATCCAAGAGATACAAAGGTTATGTTGTGTTTCTTGTATCTTGTGTTCTTTCAAGAGTGAATTTTCCATAATACGAAGAATGTAATCAAAGTAGAGCAAAGTTTATTGGCCCAGAAATCACTATCAAGAAGGGGGGAGGAAAACAGTCTCTCTGACATCTCTAGGCCTCACACCCATTTGATCCTCAAGTTTATAGGAGATGCTGTGGGTGATTCCAGAGGCCTGCCCATTGGCCAATTCCTACTCTTAAGTGGCAGTAGGATGACATCATGTTTGTAGGTTCCTACTCCACATGGTGTTGTCCAGAGATACCAAAGCAATACCCGTGTGTGTGTGTGTGTGTGTGTGTGTGTGTGTGTGTCTTTGTGAATTTTACTATAATACAAATTTTATTATGGCAGCTATTATGAAGACAAACAACAAGTGTTGGCGAGGATGTGGGGAAAATGGTACACTCATACACTGCTGGTGGGACTACAAATTGGTGCAGTCAGTATAGAAAGCAGTATGAAGATTCCTTGGAAATCTGAGAATGAAACCACCATTTCACACAGCTATCCTGTGGAGCCAACCTAGATGTCCTTCGGTGGATGAATGGATAAAAAAAATATGCATTATATATATACACAATGGAATTTTATTCAGCAAAAAAAGAATAAAATCATGTGAGTTTGTGGGAGATTATGGTCTTTTTCTTTTGGTTTCTGACTTTTAGGGAACAGAGTTTTTCTGAGATTCTCACCAGTATCTTTGCCTTTGTCAAAGGGGTATTGCAACTTACTTCTGTTTCTTGCTGTCTAACTTTTGTGGTTTTCCAATATGAGGAATGAGTTAGTAGTGGATTTTAAGTAGATATTTTAAATGTAGGAGTTCACTAATTACTATTAGAAGCAACAGATGAGCTCAGAACATTAATAAAATTTAATATCATCAGTTATTTATGTGCATAAGAAAATAAGTAGTAAACATAAAATTAAAAACAGTTCTACTAACCATAATATCAAAAGGAAAATACTTGGAAATTTTTCAAGAAATGTGAACACTTTAAATTTTAACATGGCTTGTTTTTAGAAAATATAACATTATCCCTAAGCCACCTTATTTTTTGTGGTGACCTTAATTCATAGAAAAATGATAGCAATTAAAAACTTTCCCCTGTGATCCTGAGTACAGGACTTAGATATGGTCTACCAGTGAGCTCTATCATCATCCCATTCTTATTTTTCTTTGAGATATCGTTTTGCCAAGTTAGTGAGGCTAGACTCAAAGTTGTGACCCTCAAGGCTTGACTTCCAGGGCACCTGGGGTTACATGCATGTTCCATCACAACCCTGGTAGGGATTAGTCTTTTTTGTTTTCTTTCGTTGTGGTTGACAGCGTACCTTATTTTATATATTTATTTTTATGTGGTGCTGAGGATTGAACCCAGTGCCTCACATGTGTTAGGCAGGTGCTCTAACCCTGACCCCAGACCCAGGGATTAAATTTGTGACTTTAATATTATAGGTTGGCTTAGGATAATATCTAGGTTTGCAAACTTGTATAATGTCCCCATTTTGTGAGTAGAAGGTAGAGGCCACAATGAAAGAAAATGTCTATTTTTATCTTTGGAAGAGGAACATCAACTGTGGATTCACCTGCAACTTACTATTTGAGGATTTCCCAGATATTAAAAATATAAGCAAAAGAGACAGGAGATAAAGGCTCTGAGGAAGGGGGACTAAGTATTTCAAATTATGAGGCATCAGACTGAGAAAAACAATGCTAAGGTAGCTGGGTATGGAAAATACGGTCCCTCACATTTAACTGTAGGATCAGGATCCCAGAAGATATATAAGAAAACAAACAATTTACTGGGTACATTTTAAAAAGATGATCATGGATAGGACTTGGTAGGAAGTCATCAATATCACACCTCCCCACACGCCCACACACATTACTTAGCTTTTACCTCTTCTCCATTTTAGCAGTCAAGTCAACATCTACTCCTCAAGGTGCATTGTTGCATGAAGAGAAAGGACTGAGCCACAGTTCCCTGGAGATCACAATGGGCAAATCTTTGCCTAGCTTATGGCAGAAACTAGCAAAGGAATGGCAGAGTTCAGGAACATCTCTGTCTCCTTTCTCTCACAAACAAATAACTAGAGATTTCAATTATGAATAGATGGATGAAGTGAACTTTGGAGTATTGGGCCAAATATTTGGAACACTGAAAATATAAATGTTCACCAGCCTAATGTCTTATTTCTTTTTTATCTTTGATTTTCTTTTTAATGCTTTGGATTGAGCCCAGGGGTACTCAACCCCTCAGCAACATTCCTGATCTTTTTTTGTAATTTAGTTAGAGACAGGTTTTTGCTTAGTCCTTTCCCAAGTTTCTGAGGCTGGCTTTGTATAGCCTCCAGAGACACTGGGATTGCAGTCATGCACCACCACACCTTGCTAATGTTTTATTTCATTTTTTACACAAGAGTAGTTTTTCATGTAATATAACCTACTGAATGCTCTCAAAATATTGCACTTTGTGAAAGACTCAAAGAGATAGCTTATTAACTTTATATTAACAAACTTAAAGAATATGATTTTTCTTATGCCTTGGCTTCTTTTCATTTGATAAAATCAGGTTAGGACATAGTTTTCTAGTTTCTTTATTCTCTTTTTTTTGGGGGGGGTATACTAGGGATAGGTCCCAGTATCATTCAACCACAAAGCCACTGCCCCAGTCATGTTTAATTTTTTTTTAGAAACAGGGTCTCACTGAGTTGTATAGGTCCCTATTAACTCACTGAGTCTGTCTTTGAACTCGTGAGTTTTCTGTCTCAGCCTCCCAAGCCATTGGGATTGCAGGTATATGCCCCCAGTCCCAGTTTCTTTATTCTTTTGTAGTTGTTGCTTTCTTTTGTTACATAAATTCAAGTTGAATAACAGTATGTTTAACAATACAGATATAGAGAAAAGCCAGTGATGTAGGTAAGCAATTGAACATATCCACCAGAAAGTATATTATATATTCACCATGGTGTATTACTCAGCCATCAATACAAACTCCTCTAATGGTCACCAAAATAGATGAAATTGGATGATGCCATGCTAAGTGAAGACATACACAATAGTTTCACATCTCATATGTTAACTAATATAATATCATGTGCAAGTACAATAGTGATTAGTATGGCTGAGGAGTGTGTGTGGGGCATCAAGGGCAGAAGACGATGTTTGGATATTATGAATACATGCATATGCATATATATAAACATCACACTGAATCCCATAAGTATGTGCAATTGCTATGTGATGATAAAACACATCATCTCTCATAATTATCAAATTCTACACTAAGAACACAATCCTGCTGTTTTTTGGAATTCCAGTACATGATGTGATATTATTGTTGATGCTCCCTGATAAAAACCAGGCTCTCCCTACACATCCATTCTATTTTCTTCCAGGCTCTGAACATAGAGTATACAATATATTTTTGCATCTGAATCATCTCACGTTTCCTAAAGTCCTTAAGCTTGTCTGTGTTATTGGAGAATATTCTTTTGTTTCTGGGGTTTCAACCCAGGGTTGCCTTACCAGTGACAGAGATCCACCATCATTTTCTTTTTCAGTTTTAAGACAGAATGTGGAAGATCTCTGCAGGTGTCTGTGAGTGTGCTTCCAGAAGGCTGATTCAGAAAGCATGGGGGATACCTGTAATGAACATATATATTGGTGTTCAATAAGTTTGATTTGGAAAAAAGCAAGAGAAGCAGTCACTTGCTTATGCTCCAAGCTTCTTGAAGTCCCCTTTGTGGACTTCCACCATTGGCTCTACTTGGGTCTTTTTAAAAAAATTTCTTTGTTTTAATTAGTTATCCATGACAGTATAATGCATTTATATACTTTGAAATATCATACATAGATGGGATATAATTTCTCATTTTTCTGAGTAAACATATTGTAGAATCACATGGGTCATACAGCCACATACATACATAAAGGACTAATGTTTGTTTCATTCTCTTTCTTATTCGCACACCCCCTGCCTTCCCCTCCTTTCACTTTGCTCTACCTAATGGAAGTTAATGCTATTTTTTTCTTTTGCATTACAATTCTTAATACACATATAAATCACAATTTTGTATCTTTTTTATGTAACGTATGTTGACACCCAATTCAAGTCTTCATACATTTACTTTGGATGATGTTGTCCATTACATTCTACCATCCTTGCTAATCCCTGTCCCCTTCCCTTTTACTCCCACCCCTCTGCCTTATCTAGAATTCATCTATTCCTCCTATGCTCCCCCTGCGTACTCCACTATGAGTAAACCCCCTTATGTCAGGGAAATATTCAGCATTTGTTTTTAGAGGGGGGGGCATTGGTAACTTCACTAATCATTATCTTCTCCAACTTCATTCATTTACATGCAAATGCCACGATTTTATTCTTTTATTGCTGAGTAAAATTTCATTGTGTATATATATATGCAACAATTTTTATCTATTCATCCACTGAAGGGATTCTGTGTTGGATCCATAGTTTAGCTATTCTGAGTTGTGGTGCCATAAACATTGATCTGGCTGTGTCCCTGTAGTATGTTGTTTTTAAACCTTTGTGCTTAGACTGAGGAGAGGGATAGGTGGGTCAAATTGAGGTTCCATTCCTATATCTCCAAGGATTCTCCACTCTACTTTTCAAATTGGCTGCACCAATTTGCAGTCCCACCAGTAATGTATGAGTGTACCTTTTCTCCACATCCTCACCAACACTTATTGTTGTTACTTTTCATAATTGCTGCCATTCTGATGGAGTTAGATGAAATCTTAAAGTAGTTTTGATTTGCATTTCTCTAATTCCTAGAGATGATGAGCATTTTTCATATATTTATTGATTGTATATCCTCTTCTGAGAAGTATCTGTTCAGGTCCTTAGCCCCCACTTGTTGACCAGGTTATTTGTTTTTTCATCTACCAGGATCATTTAAGTCCTCTATCCACGACCACAGCTGCTTCATTTGCTTCCTTATATTGTGAAGCTTCCAGGTCTTTGGACTGACCTGTTACCAGTTTCCCAGTGTTGCCATCCTGTAGGCAAACATTTGGTGACTATTCCTCTCATGATTATGTGAGTAAATTTAATAAGCTCCCTTCTGTATACACATGTACATTTTGTGTGTATTCTATTTTTCTGAAGAATCCTAAATATACAGGAATATTCTCAAGGTCTAGGTCATATTGCATCTCTAGTTATAATTTTTTTTAAAAAAACCCTTATAGTTTTTGAATGTCTATTCAAATTTATATTCCTGGCAAGGATTTCCAAATGTTTCCTTTTCTGCATATCCACTGCAGTATGTGTTACCTACCAACATTTTGAGGATTGAGTCCAAAAGCGTGTGGTTATATCTAATTGTGATATAACCTAACCTGAAAGCATAAAAATTCCAGAAGAAAAAGAGAAAATTTTTTTTTGCCATTGGCGTTGGCAATGGTTTAGATAGAATATGCTGAGACTGGGCAAGGAATAACAGCTGAGACTATATAAAGCTAAAAATTCTTCCATACAGCAATGGAATCAATCAATGAAATGTAAAAGTAGACTGGGTTAAAGAAAACCAATTCTAGCCCCATGTCTAAAAAAGTTCAACATCCAAAATATAAAAAACTTACACAACTCACCAAAATTTAATATAAACCCCTCATAACCTAATTTAAATATGGTGAACTACTTAGATTCTGCCCTGAAAATTAAACAAGAGTGTAAAGACATATGAAAGTTACTCAAAATTACATATTAGGCTACATAAAATGATAATTTAGCTTTTCTGCTTTATTTGTCTCACAGGATTATGGGTGCACACTCTTCATCATTCACGGAGCATCTTGAGATCAATTAGCAAAATGCCAGGTTCTCATTTACCCACATTATGCTTCCTAATTATTCCATCTTAATTGACAAGAAAATCTCGAGCTGGAAAACAACAAAATATAGATAAATTGCTAGATAATCATCAACTTTGAAAATTACTTCAGAAATCAATACATTAGTAGATCCAGATGTGAAGAAATATAAAATAGACCTACAAATCAACATTTAACTTTACAACTGCTGAAAAAATACTTGAAGTTATGCTGATATGGGAGCACATGCCACTAGTCTTCACTACCTCAATGCCACGGCAGGAGAAGGATTTAGGCTAAGGAATTTGAGGCCAACCTGGCAAAAACTCAGCTCTAAAACCTGACCAACAGAAAAAACAAACAGTAATCACATTTTTAAAAAGGAGCTTTCACGGGTGATTTCTATGAAACATGTAATAAGGATCAGTAACAATAATTCATGATCACGTCTAAATGTAGAAGAAGAAAATTGACTAATTCTTTCTGTAAGGCCAGAAATATTCACTAACACAGCATAAGTATGGAAATTGCAGACCATGTATATGTATTCTATATATGTCAGTTAAGTTATTTATTGTGTTATTGAGCTCTATACTTTTTTTACTCAACTTTTGTTTGGAAGATCTCTCCAGTGGTGAGATTTGTGTTAAAGTCATCCCAGATCATGTTGTGGTCAATTTCACTCTTGAACTTGAGAAGAGTTTGTTTGAAAATAGGTGCACCATTGTTTGGGGCATATATATTTATTATTGTTATGCCTTGTTGGCGTATGGTTCCCTTGAGCAGTATGAGATGTTCTTCTTTATCTATTTTGATTAACTTTGGCTTGAAGTCTACTTTATTTAATATAAGTATGGAGACCCCTGCTTGCTTTCAAAGTTCATGTCAGTGGTATCTTTTTTTCCAATCTTTCACCTTCAGTCTGTCTTTTCCTGAGTCTCCTAGAGGCAGAATATTGTTGGATTTTTTTAAATCCAGGCTACTAGCCTATGTCTTTTTCTGGTGTGTTAAGCCACTAACATTTAAGGTTACTATTGAGACATGGTTTGTATTTCCAGCCTCCTTGTTTATTTTTGCTACTTGACTTGAAGTGTTAATTATTGTTTAATTTTTAATTGGTATCTACATATAAAATTCAACATTTTAATTGAATATATGTAGTGTTCAAATTAGTGCAATTTCTACCTTCTAAAATATCATTTTGATGTTTGAAATGTGTGAACTCTTTTTAGAATGTCCACAGTCTAATAATTACTTATACATTTCAAACTATGTGCTATAAAACCTAAGAGTTACTTTTTAGTCTTAACTGCTTTTTGGCACTCCTTGCCAACTCTCTCTTATAACAGATATAAAAAAAAGTTCTCTTTTTTGTTTTTTTGTGATCAACTTTCTCAGCTTCAACATATGAGTGCAAACATACAGGATTTGTGAAATATGAAAATCACTAGAAAAAGACAGTCTCCCATGGTAAATACAGAAAAAAGAATATAAGTTTAAAAGTTGGAAACTATAATCCCAGTGCTTTGTAAGGCTAAAACAGGAGAATGCCGAGTTCAAATTCAGCAGCAGCAAGGCTCTGAGCAACTTAGTGAGATGCTGTCTCTAAATAAAATACAAAATAGGAGTGAGGATGTGGCTCAATGGTTGAGTGCCCATGAGTTTAATCCCTGGTACTCCCCAAATATTTTAGGGTTCACATTTAATCACTAGCCCTTAGTTATTTTTTGTGAGATCTATATATAAATGTCATATGCCATTTCTTATGAATTTATTTTTTATGTTAAATATTATATAAATATTCTTACAGTATAGGCTTAAATTGATCTATATTAGCATGTAAAAATAACTTAAAAATTGTTTTAGATGTAGCTGAATGCCTGCAATCCCATTGGCTCAGGAGTCAGAGGATTGCAAGGCCAAAGTTCAGTAACTTAGCAATATTTTTCCCCAATATACAAATGGCTGGTGATATAGTTTAATGACTAAGTGCCCTGGGTTCAATCTGTGGTACAAATAAGAGGAGGTAGGTTTTAAAATTGCCTTGTCTCAACAACAAAAACAAATGTTAAATTTAAAACCAAAAACTGCATTTTATCACTTTTCTGTGACAAACAGAATTTGCTTTAATTTATTTTAAACATTTGAATCCTACACCATCCAAGTTTTCTAACTCTCAATAAATGACATGTTTTAATTACGTGTGTCTCCAGGCCATTAGATGAATTTAAGGTCAGTGTAGCTGAGGAAAATGCAGTCATACAAACTGGAGTGTGCAGGTGCCATGAATTTGCAGTAATAGTCAAGAACTCATGGATGGGTTGTTCATTGCCTTGAAACTGTTGGAAAATTGTTTTCTGATGGTAAATTTCTGTATCAGACCCTTTTCTGATAGTATGCTTCAAAGAAAGGGACACAATTTCATGCAATAATGAGAAGAACTAATCTTCAAACAGATAGTGGCCAGGAGAAATCACAGTCTGGTCATTCTGCTAGCTCCAGTCTTGAACCACAATCATCACTAAATGATGTTCATCAAGTATATATGGTTAAAATTGTGTAAATGTACCATGGTAGTGTTATGAAGAAATATCTATAGTAATGTCCATCCTGAGCTATGTACCTTTTCAGCTGTGCACATTATGCCTGGCACAACATAGTCTAGGAGATCATGAGACATAACACAAGCTTTCTAACATCAGGGAGGTAATCTGAGAAACACCCCTCAAACTAGGGTCTACCGAGTGATGCTTTGAGCTTGGTCCAGAAATGCACTATTGTACTGTGCACTCATGTCCTTTATGCACTTGAGAAATCAAGCTGCTCCCTAGAGTGGGCATTCTGTGTGGAAGGATATGTAAATCACAAGGAATTAAACATAGATTTTTGAAATAGGTTACATTTGAGACATTCACATAGGGTAAGAAGAAGAAAAGGCCAAGTGAGGAGATGAGGAAAAAACAGATCACACATGAGAAAGAAATTTTCAAAAAAAAAAATCAGAAGTTTTGTTGGTTAGAGCTGATAGTAAAGACTCCCTCTAGTATCTGGACCCAGGAAGGAGCCATGTTAGATATGGTGCTGTCACTAAAGTCAGGGGTGGCTGTATGATACATGCACCATCATCTGTGTTGCAAACATCTAGTGAGGACTGCTCAGGCAGTGGAAACAGGCTGGTGGTCCAGACAGAAGTAGAAAGAATTACAGGAGAAGAATACCCCACTGCAAGTTAGGGTTATCTGGACCCCCTGGGTGGGCACATTTCAGGGTGAAAGTGAGAGGAAGAAGCATCTCTTCTCCCATATGCAGTGTGAGCACCATCCTGCTCATAATGGGAGAGGAAATAGGATCCGTCACCCCTAACAACACATGTGCAGACTTACACCTTGGGGTTGTCCTCATCACAGAGCTCAGCTTCATCACTACAGCCAACCCTCCCATGTCCTCTTTGAATAAACTAAGAGACAAAAGGGAGATAGAGATTTGATACTGGTCTTGCTTCAAGCAAGTGGGCTTGTGACTGATGTCAGCCTAAGCAGAAACCTCTTACATGTGGCTCTTAGTGTGCTGGGAATCTATGAAAAGCACTAGAAAGAAATAACTGACACCTCAGAGAGGGCGACACCATCACCCAGCCCCTCTGCTGCAAAACACACCCTCCAGTAACATGATGAGCAAACCCTTGGCAAGACTTGACTGAATTAATGGCAGCTCTTTGTGAGAAGTAGATATGAGAACCATTTCTTGCTTTTGTAAATTGTCAGAGTTTTAAAATACAGCTCAGGGTTAACACTTACAGCTATGATATTTGTATTACTATCATTTTAAATTTTTCCTGAGAAAAGCCACTAGAAGAGAAATTGTTCTTTAAAGTCAAGAAAGAAGAAGCCCCAGAGGTGCTGCTCTGTGGGCACAAGTGCATGGAGTAGGCATACAGGACATAGGTTAATGGTGTCTGCGTGGCAGGCCACTCCCCATGCTAGGCGTGTGAGTTGCAAACTGCTTACCCCATTGGCACAGCTCTGGGCACGAGGCCATGTGTTGCACACCCACTCTTTGTTCACAACAAGGACAGTTAGCACACATTGCATTGGTGGCTGTCTATATTTTTCTTAGGCACTGCCTGAGTACATATACATGGTAACTGCACAATAAAATCGGGCCTGCTTCCTGATTGGTCTCTGGAGGACTTGATTAGAGACCCCACAGCCACACTCTCCTCTACTCTGTTCTGTGGACCAACTCAGGGATGAGAGAGCCCATGCACTTTTCTGCAGACCCCAAGCTCTGATTCTGGGAAACCTTCACGATCCTGCAGGAGAGTCATTTTCCCCTGACTGATGTTGCGATGGAAGGGTCAAGTTCAGCTTTCAGCTTTCCTGCTTTATCTTGCTTTGTGTGTCTTAGGGTCACATTTATCTGTGCATGCTAATGACATGAAAAATTGAATTTTGAAAAAAAATCTGAAAGTGACCAGGGCAGGATGGGTTTCAAGTGTCTTGAATGTTCCTCTAAGCAAAATTGAATTTACACATTTCCATTATTAGATATTTCAAAAGGTTTTTAGTGATTAAAACAGAATGGACTAATACATAAAAATATTTTTCTGAATTCTTGTGAATTATATTCACAAGCCTATAATTTGCCACCATGAATTGGAACTTACCAGCAAATTTATTTGATTTTCTAAAAGACTTAATGTACTTCCTTTTGATCACGGTCTCTTGTTTGACATTTACCAACTGAAAGTTCTTAACCATGTGAGATTCCATTTTATAAAATGAGGTTTTGAACATAGAACCTCATTTCCATCTAAAGATTTCAAAATGTACAATTACTGAAACAATAATTGTTCTATGAGTTATGAAGATGACCAAAGAAAGATGATCAATCAAAATATTAAAACTTATTAATTCCCTGGTATAAGTATACAAATTAGTAGTGTTTAAAATCTCTACATGACATACCATATGTAAGTTATGTCCCATTAAGTTATTAAATTGAAAAATGGAGAAGTAAACCTGACATTCCCTATAAGAAAAATTGACTCATTTTAGCAGGATCTCAAAGAAGCAAACATTTTTAGAAGACAATATTCTCATTACTCCATACAGAACATGTTCCTCTGGGCTCCAACAGTCCTAATGAGCTCAGAGGACCATGTTTTGTATGGTGCAATGAGGATATTGTCTTCTAAAATGTTTGCTTCTTTGAGAAGCAAAGAAGCTACTGGGAAACCTCACTAGTAGATTGAATTACTTCCTTCAATACCCTTTTTAGAATCCACACTAACTCTGCTTCTGACAACACAGAGGTATTTTGTCACCTGAAAAAGCTGAGCAGAGAGCACAAACACTTATAAGTTTTATGAAAAGGATGTTTTTAAGTTCTGTCTCTGCAGATTTGTAATTTTAATGTCTGTAGAAACGCAAGAAGTTCCCACTGGAGAACACAGAACTGTGGCTTCCCCAGTGGGACATGTCATCTCTCTTAATTTTATTGTCTTCTCTGATGAATAACAGCAATCCAAGAGATCTGGTCTTCAAACCCTTGAAGTTTCCTGGACACATCTGAAAAAGGATCTTGACTGAGATAATTTTCTTATGTTGATAAGAAAACTTAAATTACTCTAATTCTGGTCCTAAAATCAAATTAGTCCAAACCTGTCCCACAACTCATAATGCCTCTATTTTGATGTGAGGGACTCCTGGCACCCCCATAATTTTCCTGAAGCCCTGAAGTGTGTGATGGGCCTCTCTGTTCCTAGTTTGCACATGGAGCACACCTTCTTAGAGGTAGTGATGGTTTTGTAAGTCATCCTTTTGAAAGTGACAGTCCTGTGGCTCAAGCTCTAAGTGAAAAATTAAAATTAAGAAGAGGAAGAGCTGTAGGTCACATGTTGTAGAAATCACAGGCAGATGGAATCTAGTCAGAGCCGAGGCAGAGTCTGAGCTGGAGTCCACTCTAAAAAACCTACATGATCAACTCCACCTTCTCTGAGAGAAAACCATGTAAAAAACAGGCTCAGTCTCCTGGGTACTGTATATAAGTATGCATAAAAACATTAAAATGCTATATTAAAAAGGATCCCCATTATCTGGAGTCAAAAGAAAGGACAGATATTTCAAGCAGACCCACTTATATTCCAGTTGTAGAAATCAGAAGATAGTTCTTGAACACTGCCATTATCAACATGTGAAGGTTAAGTACAAGCATGATAATGAATTAAACATTTGTTTTTTTCTAGAGGTAATGAAAACTTTGACTAAATGGAAATATATAAAATGAAAACTAATATTCACAGAAATTTCACATGGATGGGATAGGGAGGTTGGAAAACTGAAGAAGAAAATCACAATAATTGCCAAACATGAGACCTCCAAAGCTACATGAGAGCGAAACATAAAACAGGAAAAGGCTGCAAGTCATTGAACAAGTATTTCAGCACATGCACAGTTAGGAAAGAGACTTCAAGGGCAGAGAAAAAGTATCCTCTCATGCAGCTCCCATCCTGGACCAGCCTCATGAAAGTTTTGTGCCTTTGGTGAATTAAACTCCACCTTACTCCCTGGCATAGCCCATTAATTACCAAGATGCCACCTACAATAGTGTCCCTCATATACACTAATCTCCTGGGATGCTTCTGAATGAGCCATGGCACAGGGTTGGCCAGTACTCCCTACTGTGTGGAGCCAAGAAGAGCTCTTTAGAGAGGTGGAGAATTGCAGACCACACCTTTGTTGTAATGTGGAAATGCTGTTAATTAGGTGTTGTTGACTCCAATCTCTTTGTAGCCATGATTTTTCATAGAGAGAAAAATAATTTCATTGCTATTTGTGATGATTAGGCCAAAAATACTGAACAAGTGGGTTCCAACCTGCTGCAGGCTGGACGGCGGGGGCCGCGTGAGCCTTGGCTCCGCTCCTGCCTGCTGCTGTTTTCACCTGCCGCCTTCCTGCTGGGCGCTTTCGCGGGTCGCTGTCAGTACACGCCGGCTTGCGATCCTGCAACCTGGCTGAGCACAAAAACACAAGCCAGATGGAACTGAAACAAAGTTTTATTTTGTGAGAGGCCGTGTGCGTTTCCCTAACAAGCCGGTCCACACACACGTGTGTCCCTACCGGACACGGGGGGCTCCACTTCCCCCGGAACACCCTCCTACCATCCTTCCCCAACCAATGGGAACTCTCCGGGAGTCTTGTAACTTGAGTCCCCAAATGGGCCTAGGTGAACAGTAGGAGCCCAATTTCCATATGAATGTAATACTTTTGCAGTGGCTCCTAGCACCAACCAGTTCAAGAAGGCTCTCTGGGGAGCTGGGCATGGTGGTATTTGCCTGTAATCTCAGCAGCTTGCAAGGCTGAGGAAGGAGGGTCATGAGCCAGCCTCAGTGAAAAAAATTTACTAAGCAGATCAGTGATATCTTGTCTCTATATAAAATAGGGATCGGGATGTGGTTCAGGGGTTGAGTGCCCCTGAGTTCAATCTTTGTCATCATACCCCCCCAAAAAAGAAGAATGTCTGGGGAGCGAGTCTCAGGCTTTGAATTTATAACAGCCTTTATGGAGGTTCTAAAGTGTAGAACTAGTATAGGGTAAGTGTTATGAACCAAGCTCTGGGGTGGATGTGCATGCATTTGAATCCAGGCTTTTATATATATATATTTATATATATTATAAATTTGATGTTGATCTACTGATGGAATATTTCCTGCACAAGGCATGTATGTGCTTTATTTAAAGTCTGAAAGAGTAGATATATATTTTAAATAAGCTGAAGCTACATATTGAAAAATAATAGTCATCAGAAAATCATGTATGTGAAGCTAGATCATTTCATGAGTCTTTAGAACATGTAGTTCTAAAAGAAACAATAAAACTGAAACATTCATGAACTTGGGATACCATTTAAAAATCTGAGGTGAATGTTGGTCCACAATCTGACTTCCATAACAAGACCCCTACAGCACAAATATTAAAAATCAAGAATAAGTAAAGGGGATAGATTCAAACTAAAAAGCTGCTTTTCAGCAAAAGAAACAATAATGTGAAAAAAGAAGCTACAGATTTTATACAAATCTTTACCACACGTAATTCAGAAATAGCACTAATGTCTAGGGTATATAAAGAACTCAAAATTAACACAAACAACAACAACAATAACCAATTAACAAATGGACTCAGTAACTGAACAGACAATTTCACAGAAGAAATATAAGCCATTAGCAAATATATGAAAAAACATTCCACCTATCTAGCAATTAGGAAAATGTAAATCGAAATTACTTTAAGATTTTATCTCACATCAGTCAGAATGGCAATCATTAATAATACAGGCAACAATAAATGTTGGTGAGGTTGTGGGGAAAAAGGACCACTCACACATTGCTCATGAGATTGACTCCAAATTGGTGCAACCACCATGGAAAGCAGTATGGAGACGCCTTGAAAATCCAGAATGGAACCATCATTTGACCCAGCTATCCCTCTCTTTTGACTATACCCAAAGGACTTAAAAGCAGCATACTAGAGGGAAACAGCTGCACCAATGTTTACAGCAGCACAATTCACAATAGATAAACCATAGAACCAACCTATGTTTCCTTCAACAGATAAATGGATCAATAAAATGTGATATATATATATATATAATTTTCTGTACCAATGGAATATTACTTAGCTTTAAAGATGAATGAAACTATGCCATTTGGTGGTAAAAGGAGAGAGTTTAAGAATATCATGCTAAGTGAAATAAGCCCCAGCCCGACCTCCCCCCCCAGACACACAGAAACACAAAGGCCAAATGTTCTCTCCAATAAGTGTATACTAATTCACAATGGGGTGGGGAAAAATAGTTATTTAGATTAAGTAGAGATGATTGCAGAGAGGGCAGGGATTATAGGGATAAAAATGATAGTAGAATGAAACAGACATTACATATAATACATAATATATAGAGATGCTAAAGCACTCAACTAGGGAGGGGGAGAGAATAGAAATTCAGTGGATTAGACAAAGTTGGATTGAAGAAAAGAAAAGGGAAATAGGAGTACAAATGACAGTAGAATGAATCAGACACAACTTTTCAATGTTTATATATAAATACACCACCAGGGAAGGTCCATACCATGTACACCTCAAGAATGAAATGCTAACTAAAATGAGTTTTACTCCATGTATAATATGTCAAAATTTGCTCTACTATCATATATACCTAAAAAGAGTAAGAAATTTAAAAAATGACAAGGGAAAATTTGTATACCGAGAAGATTTGTGAGTTAAAAACTTTTCAATGAATGGTAATGTCATTAAGGTTCAGTAAAAGTATAAAAGAGTAACTTGAGCCCCTACAAAACAACAATGTAAATAGAATTGCCCAAGTCAGTCTGTGCAACTATCATTTATCACAAAATTTTTGGTTTACAACTCTTTTCTATTTGTTTTACAAAGCAGCACAAAAACAATACCTACAAGTTGAGCAGAGAGGAAACATTACATAGCAGTGTTATGAATACTATGAATAGTGCTGTGGGCACTCAAAGAAAGCATTCTCAATTTCCTCCCCAATGCAATAAAAAATTATGCAGTTGAAAGATATGCTAGTTACTGATTAGATAACACATACATGTGTTTGTGACATTCAGTATGTGGGCAGCTGGTCAAATTGGCAGGTCAGATTCAATAGATTAGAAAGACACACTCATCACACAAGACAGTGTTTCCTTGAGTAATACTATGAAAGCAAGAGAGAAAGAAAAAGTGAAAGACAAAGGCAACTGCATTCCCAGACTAGGAAAACCCCAACACTGAACCTATGTACTGGGGAATCCCAAAGAGCTTTTCAGGGTCCTGACTGGGAAGTGCTGGGCAGAGCATCCTCTCCACAGGTCAGAGTCTGAAGTCTTGTTCTAACTTGTATTGAAAGTGAGGCCAAATAAATACAAGTTAGAACAAAGAAAACTTCATTCCATCATCTTGCATGACCTGGTGATCCCCTGAAGAACACTAAGTCCTCCCAAGAACAGGTCAGATCCTAGAGGAGCGAGTGATAGCCTTGAGATGACTAAATAAATTAGGATTCCAATGAGTGAGCCACCTAGCCAGATGCATTGAGAAATCAGCATTCTTTATCTGTTTCATCAAGGACTTCAGACATTATTCAAACAAGAAAAGGGAAGATCTTTAGTATTTTCCTTTGACCTCTAGGACTGAATCTTCCCTCCTGGCCTTATAAAGAGTTTAAACTCTTATATGTAAAATAAAGCCAGTTTTCTGCATAAAATAATGTGGAGATAAGCATGAAACCTAGAGATTTACCCTTTGGAATAAAGAATGTTGTGAATATTATTCTCCTAGAACTTATCATTATATTTCAATAGTTATTTTCCCAAATAAAGTTAAATGAAATGTTGGTGGGTGGTGTTGTGTTGACCCAAAAGGCTCACATATGAAGAGAATATTGTGTTTTTACTTTTTGAACAGGACTTGTAGATGAGAGTCTAAGGTTTATTTCAATCAAAATTGTGTTTCTCTCTCTGTGGTGTCATGGGCTCTTGGAGCTACAAGATCTGAGGAGGGACATCGTTAGTTTATAGTATCTTATAATTACTGGGTTGCAGAGGGTTCTGGGAGACCATGACAAATGCTATCTATCATATAATTCAATAAGTATAACAAACATTATATTCTGAATTATTAAGTAGAACCAAAGGGTCTACAAAATCGAAATACATAATGAAATAAAGAATGTGCAGTCACAAATGCTCCTACAGTATGTCTTTCTTTTTACAGTCATTGTTTTACATGTTTCTAGTTTTGGATACCCAGTAGAAAATTTAACTAAAGAAGTGGTCCCAAATTGTGATATTTTTCCTACACTAGAGGTGAGCATAGTCACCTCAGTGATGAACGTCATAGAATTCATGAGGAACTGCATAGTTTCTTCAGTCCAAGAGTCAGGATGGGCCTATGGACCATGTGGATTCCCCTGGAAACAGTAAGACTATTTCCCCCTTCAGCAATCCTCCTTTATTGCCTGAATATGCACTACGCACATTGGCTCTTAGTCTCTTGGGTCTTTCTCCTCTCCCTGATTGGGAGCTTGTATAACTCTCTGGAGTTATAGATCCCTTAGGGTGTACTGCTACTCTATAAGGTGAAATGTTAAACTCATAATTCAAACTAGGGATATCTGGGCATTATTTTAGTATCCCTAGGTCTTTCCTATAACTCTCTTAATTTTCCCATAATTACAAACAAGAGAGTATATAATTTACATGAATAATATTCTCCAAATAATACTTGATTAAACATATGAAATAATTAATGGAGACGTTATAGCATTATTTACCCAATAGAATGTTTTACTATTGCATCGATCCATTAGCAAAGTGAATCGTGGGAGATGTGTGACCTAATAACATCATTAAATGCATGACAAGGTTAACATTAAGAAATTCACAGTTTATTTAGCAACAAATTGCATCTGTAATGAAATATAAGTAAAAATGCTCTGTAAAACTGGCATGGTGGACCATGCTGCGACCCTAGGGATGTGAGAAGTTTGCAAGTTCAAAGTCAGGCTCCATAATTAGTGAGGATCTATGCAACTTAGCAAACCCTATCTCTAAATAAAAAAGAAAAAAATCAGAGGATGTGGTTTTCTGATTAAGTGCCCCTAAGTTTAAGGGGCTCTGAAAATTTTAAATTTTAAATTTCAAATAAATCTTAAGAAACTTCTGAAATAATCAACTCTGAAAATTATTATTTCTCCAGTTGTGAAAAATGAGACTCTTTACTAATTGTTGATTTATACTAAAATTATATCCTTTTAGGGATGCACAATTCTATACTTGTATTTCCTTATTTCTACAATATCAGCTAAAGATGCTAGAAAATTTTCAGCAAATGTCAAAAGCAATTACCCATTTTCTACATTTAAATGATTCTTTTTTTCACCTAGGTCCCAAATACTTCAAGGGATGGGCTATAGATATGAAACTTACTACAATCTTTATATTTGTCAAGCTGTTTTTGTAAATATTTTGCTCTTATCTAAGGTACACACTTTGGAAAAATGCTACTCCACATTTGCTACAGATATGAGGTCAGAAATTTAAAAATGTTGGAAATTTGAATACAGTCTTGGACACATTCTTTGGGTTTCCATATGCTATAAATCCTCCAGTGTTTTAAAAATGTTTGATCAATGGCCAAAAGCTTTGCAAAAATTTTTCCTCATGTTCTCTCACTCATATGAATGCTGAGTTGCTGAGTAGAATGTGAACAACTTTTGGAGACTCTGTCACCTATTTTACATTTATATCATTTCTGTGCTATCATGTCTCTGGTGTGAAATAGTGTTGAACTACTGTGAAATAAGGGTTGACTCATCCTCAAAGACACTGATGCAATGTTTTCATTGTAAAACTTCTCTCCAGTATAAAATCTATAATGTTTAGTAAGATGTGATCTTCAATATTAAAAGCTTTGCCATTCTTCACATTTATAGGATTTCTCTCTAGTATGGGTTCTCTGGTGTCGAGTAAGTGATGATTGTTGATTAAAATCTTTGCCACATTCTCTACATTTGTAGGGCTTCTCTCCAGTGTGGATTCTCAGGTGCCGAGTAAGTACTATTTTTTTATTAAAACTTTTGCCACATTTTTTACATTTGTAGGGCTTCTATCCAGTGTGGATTCGCTGGTGCTGAGTAAGTGATGATATGTGATTAAAATTCTTGCCACACTCTTTACACTTGTAGGGCTTCTCTCCAGTGTGGATTCGCTGGTGCTGAGTAAGTGATGATTTTTGACTGAAACTCTTGCCACACACTGTACATTTGTAGGGCTTCTCTCCAGTATGAATTGTGTTGTGGTAATGGAGATGTGATTTTGTACTAAAACTTTTTCCACACACTTTACATTTGTAGGGCTTCTCTCCAGTGTGGATTCGCTGGTGCTGAGTAAGTGATGATTTTTGACTGAAACTCTTGCCACACACTGTACATTTGTAGGGCTTCTCTCCAGTGTGGATTCGCTGGTGCTGAGTAAGTGATGATTTTTGACTGAAACTCTTGCCACACACTGTACATTTGTAGGGCTTCTCTCCAGTATTAATCCTGTTGTGGCAATAGAGATGTTAGTTTGTATTAAAAGTTTTGCCACACACTTTACATTTGTAGGGCTTCTCTCCAGTGTGAATTCGCTCATGCTGAGTAAGTGATGATATGTGACTGAACCTCTTGCCACATATTTTACATTTGTAGGGCTTCTCTCCAGTATGAATCCTGTTGTGGCAATAGAGATGTGAGATGCTATTAAAAGCTTTGCCACACTCTATACACTTGTAGGGCTTCTCTCCAGTGTGGATTCGCTGGTGATGTGTAAGTGATGATTTTTGACTGAAACTTTTGCCACACAATTTACATTTGTAGGGCTTCTCTCCAGTATGAATCCTGTTGTGGCGATCAAGATGCGAGATTATATTAAAACTTTTGCCACACATTTTACATTTGAAGGGCTTCTCTCCAGTATGAATTCTCTGGTAATTTTTAAGGCTTTGTTTTTGGCTGAAACCTTTCCAAAATTGTTTACATATGTAGGGCATAACTCCAGGGTGTGTCCACTGGTGACAAATAAGATTGGAGCTTTTATTAGAAGTTTTGTCACATTCTTTGCATTTGCATGGCATATATCCTGTATAAACAATGTGATTTTGAGTAAGGTTTTTGCATGTGTTGCATTCTTCACATTGGTAGGTATTCTCTGCAGAATAAATATTTTGGTGTTGAGTAAGGGTTGAAAACCTTTTTAAGTCTTTCCCACACTTTTTACATTTACAGTATAAATCATCTGATACTTAACAAGTTGTAACTTTTCACTAAAAGTTTTTTCACATTCTTTAAATTTGTAGAATTTATCACTGTCATACTATCTGCTGTGTTTAAAAAATATATCAAAGCATTTGCCTGCTCAATATCTTCTATAATTATCGGGCTCTCTTTCTCTATAAATTCTCTTATATTAAGCAAGCTCTGCACTGTGGTTAAGAGCCCTTTCACATATCTTACACTTGTAGGTTTTGTCTTGGCTAAGAATATTTTAGTGAATACTAGTTTTTGATCGCTGAAGCAAAACTTTCCTACATTTTTTCATCATGTTAAATTTTCTTTAGAAAAGAACTAGGATTTCTCTATATTCATAATTTTTATCACCAATGTAAATATACTGGTAATTACTCAGGGTAGATACATGGCTTATTGTGTTACTTCTACCATTATCTATATAGTGCACTTTCCAGAAATCTGTATCAGAATTGTCATTAAGCAATAGTGGGGAATTAGAAATTTTTCTACAATTTTTAATATTTTGTCCATTTGGGCACAAAGAGAAATTCATTTTTTGTTTCAGAAAAATGAACATTTTATAAAGAAACTCCCAAAAGGTTCACATTTAGAAGTATCTTTTCTGTGCAAATGTTTGACTGGAATTTTAACTCAGTGCTACTTTTATAATTGGCCAAGTTAAAAACTGATGCATGGACTAGATTTCAAATTTTCCACATTGCCTTTCAGTTCAAAAATGGCTATGGATTTATTCTTAAAATACATATAAAACTCCTCAAAATAATTGGAATGCATTTAATTTTTGTTTCAGATATTAATTTTCTCTGGTGTCTTTTGACCATAAAATTTTTATCATAAATAGGGACTACTGATTGATTTTCTCTATTATAATACAATTTTTGAACTTTACTCTCACCTATATTTTCCCATTCTTTTTGTGGTTGTATATAGTCAAAGTCACACTTTCCATATCTTCCCTCTCTCTCTTTTATTCCCTGCTCTGGTAAAATTTGTCAAGGATGATGAGAAGTCATGGCTGTAATAAATAAAAATAATAAACATGTTTACTTAGTGTACTTGGCTGACTATATTTTTCAAACCTAAGAAATCACAGCTAAAAATAACATAAGCAAGGGAGTGTATTATTAAATTCAAGTCCATCATTACTGTAGAAATATATAAATCAAATAAAAATACACACAGAAAATTACTTTCAAGATTTTCCCAATCATCTTTGTGTTCACAGTATCCAAGATGAGTACATTATTATGGAGAGTAATATAGCAGAGAAAAATACATTGTGTTACACAAAGATTTTTTTTCCTTTAGAATATATTTTAAAAATCTACCAACTTACTTCTGTTTCATTAGAGATAAAAATATGAAACGTGAATATTTGGTGACTGTTCAAAAAGGGGTTCCTGCTTACCAACAGAAAAAAAATCATGGCTAAATTAACTGTAAGCAAAGTTATGAATCACTCAAAGGAAATAGTTAATTATTATTTAAAAGAAGTTTACTGAACTAAACCAACACACATACAAAAAAAAGAATAAAAATTAGTCAAGAATTGTTAATAGTAATAAGCAGAAAATGTATGTTGAAAGACTTTCTTTAGAAAAGGTCTGAAAGAGTCAGGGGTGGTTGTAAATAGCAACATAGGAGGTTGAGCTAGAGCATCAAAATTTGAAGGCCAAAGTAAAAAATGCAAAGTGCTAAATCGCCCTTTATTTCTCTTTCCAGTACTAATAAACACATCTCAGAAAATAGAAAATATGAAACATCCAAGCAGCTCAGTTTTCTCCAAGTTGTAAAGACTCAAAGTAGGTTTTAATCCAAGTTTAAAACTCAGAATACTGAGAGCATCGAATAGAAAAAGATGGGTCACCTAGAAATGTGTAACCATATAATTGTGAAATCCTTAGTTGAATCCTCACAACACAGGAAAAAAATTCGAGTCTATCTATATTCAAGGGATAAAAGAATAAAATTATCAACAAGAAATTATATTTACAGCTACTACCTTTCCAAAGAGAAGGAAAATGAAGACTTTAAACATATAAAAATACACACACTATTAATCAACACTGGATCTGTTCTCCAAAATGTACTAAAGGTAATCCTTCATAATAAAATGTAAGTGCACAGCATCATAAGTCATATGAAATTTTAAAGATTTCTTGGCAAAAACAATTCTATTTTATTGTAATGACAGGTCTCCAAACATGTAATTTTGCAATAGAATTTGAAAGAAAAACGCATAACAACAATACTGTTAATAGGCATATATAACTGTGACAATAATAACATTTTAAAAAGACCCATAAATATATTCAGTTTTTTAATAAAGTGAAGTCAAGTTGATACTCATACAAAGTATGAGTAGGAGATTCTTCATTTTTAGAGATTTTTATTGGCAAATGCAAGATTACAAAATTCTGATCAAAACAAAACTTGTATATCTGAATTAACTCTAAATATTGCAATTGTAGGTAGTCCACAGGATACTCTCAATCTCAGAACACACACATACTGAAAGCAAAAGGATATACTAATAACACATACAAAAGTGATCAAACAGAACCTGGGTTGTCTAAATTATATTACACAAAACATAATTTAAGACAGTTATAGGACATAGAAGACGGTTTAAATTAAAAAAAAAAACTTTGAAAAGAGGCAAAAGAGAGAAAAGGACCCTTTCCCTAGGTTCTGAATTAAGAGTAAATACATTCTCTACATTCTTCATACTTCCCAAACACACAAAGAAAACACTGAGAGGGTTGAATGAAAACAAAGAATCACTGTCATACTAAGAGACATCAATCCCCACTTATGGAAAAGGAAAATACAGTTAAGTAAAATGGTAATTGCAAAGCATAAGACTTTGAAAATATTTTGAAACTACTATAGACTTATAGAATCCCTGTTCTTAATCACAAGTGGGATATTATGCTGGTTAGATCAATTTTATATATTAAAACAAAGGTTAATAAATATTTAAGTGATAGTTATTTTGTAACCAACATGGAATAAATATTTGAAGTCAAAGTGGTAGGGATTTTCAAAAATCCCTAAATATGTGTCACTTGATGGAACACCCTTTTGCATGCTGTTGTTCAAAATTGAAAGATTAAATTTAAAGATGTTTATACTACTTAAAGTTAACTAGAGGCTCCATGTAGTATTCATCAACCTCCCATAGATAATTTTTTTTGCAGAAAAATCAATCCTTTAAATTGTATGAATATCCCCCAAAATTCAAATAAGACTATTTCAGTGCTAAAAAAAATATATTAAAATTACAGCATTCAATTGTAAATGCAAACATAGAGTCAGGTAGACGGAGTTCTCAGTGAGTGTGGCAATAAGCCCTCATATCAATAGCAAATTAAAAACATTGCACACCAGTGTTGTTACATTGTTATTCAACAGAGCCATCATGGTGAACGCAAACCAAATATCCCTTGAAAAGAAGGATGAGCCATATTGGAATATAGAAACTACAGAACTTTGAAGTCAAAGAATTTATTCTAATTATATATTTTACAAAATGTTTGTACACTAGGTTAACTGAAATGTCACAGAAAGAATACTTCAGAATTTTATGAACATGACATCTCTAAACTAAAAAAGAAGCTTTCTGAACAAAAGAGAATAGTTATGTGATGAGGAGACAGAAATGAGTCCTTGCTTTCTAGGCATTCTTTTTTTTTTGAGATGTAAACTTTGTAGAGATATATTGCATAACAATTTGAATTAATGTTACTGAACCCTATATTTACAATTTTGAGACAGTAAGTTTTACTTTGTGGTTTTGATTACACTGAAAATTAATAGATAAAGAGAATTGCAACATTTCTCAAAGCTACATTTAAAATAATGTGGTCTTTATCCTATAAATAAGAACAAGCTCATCAATATACAAATGATGAGCATGCATGTAATCTCAGCTACTAGGAAGTCTGAGGCAGGCGAATTGCAAATTGAAGACATCCTCAATAACTTAAAGAGAACCTCTCTCCAAATATGAGTGAAAAGGAGCTCGGGGTATAATCCGCATGAGAGTATCACAGCCATCAATCCCCAATAGAATTACACATAGAAAATTTCAATTTCTACGTACATGGGCAGAATGAAAAGCCAATCAAGATAAAATACAAAAGTCATGGACAAAAGAGGCTTAATATTTATACAAGCAAAAGCACATATAATATTTTTGGCAATACAAACAAGAATCAGAGATATCTTAGTTTGTGAAGCAATTAACTGATATGAGGAAAGCCAGTCTATAACATGGAACCTACTGTACACAATTTAAAAAAAGAGAAAAAAACAACTAAATTGTACATATCCACAGATGTATTATTTTACAAATCCTCTCACTCAAATTAAACTTACACCATCTCTCAAAACAGCAGTCTTTGTCCAACTTGACATTCATTCCATGGAAGATATTTCACAGAAAATCCATTACACATATCAGAAAGAACACTGATAAGGAAATTTTAATGAAAAAATGTACAAATAAGATTATAGAAACTGACTTATGATAGTAATGTATTGCAATGGGTGGACCTAGATGTCTCCAGAAATGTGCAAAACTTTTCTGAAAATAATGAAAGAAGGGCTGGAGTTTTAGAGTAGTGTTAGAGAGTTTGCCTAGCATGTGTGAGGCCCTGGGTTCAATTCTCAGCACCATATATAGATAAATAGGAAATTCACTAACAACTAAAAATATTTTTTAAATTATGGAAGAGCTGTCAGATAATATTGACACAAGGCAAGGGGAGTGTTTTGTTGTTAATTTGAATGTATGGAGGAAAAGCAGGATACTACATAATTTTAAAGCACAAAACACAGGACACTTTTTTTATAATAACAAGAGAAAGAATTCAAAGCTTCTCAAAAATATTTTCTGCTGAATAATGTCTCAATGAACCTTTTCAAATTTAGGCTTCCTCTTTTACCTCAACTATGTCCTGTGCAATATGTGGGCCACAGTATTTGACATCAGTGCATTCCTCTAAGTCAACCATATGTCAAGTGAAAAATATATATCATGCCACCAAAGGAAATCATTAAGGGTGAAAATAAACATCATTAACATTATCTTGTCAGTACCAAGAACTACCCCATCTTCTTTATTGAAAGCATAAATCTGCCACACATTCTTGTGGAGAAGGTCCCAAAGATATACTTCAAGGGAAGAAAACTAAATAGTGATAATTAGGAATTTTGAAGGAAAGTTATGCTCACCCACGAAGACTAGGTTGCTGTAGTTCTCCAACATCACTTCTCTATATAAATTCTGCTGAGCAGGATCCAGGCATTCCCATTCCTCCTTAGAGAAATCAATAGACACATCCCCAAATGTCAATGGCTCCTGAAATAAAAATTGTTAGATCAATAGAACATGGACCAAACCATTATTCAGTTTTTAATATGAATTAAGAGTTAGTAGAACTGACTGTGATTTAGGAGAGTGAATTTAATTATGTAATAAGATACTTTCCATTATCTAATTCAGAGGAAAATACATAAGTCCAAAAAAAGTATATATATATATATTTTATATCAGAGTGAAGTTAAGGATATATACCATAATGTAAGCAATGAATAAAAGCCCAACTCCTAACTCTTCTGCCATCAGTGAATGTGAAATTTGGCAGAAATTCCAGATGCAGATTAGACTTGTAAGAGATATTCTCATAAGGTGATTATGCACAAGGTAGACATTTCTAATGAGTTCAGAGGACCATGTTATGTATGGTGTAATGAGGATATTGTCTTCTAAAGATGTTTGTTTCTTTGAGAAGCAAAGAAGCTATTGGAAAAGCTCACTAGTAGATTGAATTCCCTCCTCCAATGCCCTTTTTAGAATCCACACTAACTCTGCATCTGAGGACACAGAGGTACTTTGTCACCTGAATAAGCTGAGCAGAGCACAAACACTTGTAAGTTTTTTGGAAAAGATATGTTTAAGTTCTGTCTCTGCAGATTTGTAATTTTAATGACTGTAGAAAGGCAAGAAGTTCTCACTGGAGAACACAGAACTGTGGCTTCCCCAGTAGGACATGTCATCTATCTTAATTTTATTGTCTTGTCTGATGGATAACAGCAATCCAAGATCTGATAGAAGAAAAAGTTGGCTACGTCCTACATACTGTTGGGTCGGGCTCCAAATTCCTCAATAGAACACCCATAGCACAAGAGTTAACATCTAGAATCAACAAATGGGACTCAAACTAAAAAGTTTTTTTCTCAGCAAGAGAAACAATAAGAGAGGTAAATACGGAGCTTACATCATGGGAACAAATCTTTACTCCTCACACTTCAGATAGAGCCCTAATATGGAGAGTATATAAAGAACTCAAAAAATTAGACAATAAGATAACAAATAACCCAATCAACAAATGGGCCAAGGACCTGAACAGACACTTCTCAGAGGAGGACACACAATCAATCAACAAGTACATGGAAAAATGCTCACCATCGCTAGAAGTCAGAGAAATGCAAATCAAAACCACCCTAAGATACCATCTCACTCCAGTAAGATTGGCAGCCATTATGAAGACAAACAACAACAAGTGCTGGCCAGGATGTGGGGAAAAGGGTACACTTGTACATTGTTGGTGGGACTGCAAATTGGTGCAGCCAATTTGGAAAGCAGTATGGAGATTTCTTGGAAAGCTGAAAATGGAACCACCATTTGACCCAGCTATTCCCCTTCTCGGTCTATTCCCTAAAGACCTAAAAAGAGCATGCTACAGGGACACTGCTACATCAATGTTCATAGCTGCACAATTCACAATAGCAAGACTGTGGAACCAACCTAGATTCCCTTCAATAGACGAATGGATAAAAAAATGTGGCATTTATACACAATGGAGTATTACTCTGCATTAAAAATAGACAAAATCATAGAATTTGGAGGGAAATTGATGGCATTAGAGCAGATTATGCTAAGTGAAGCTAGCCAAGCCCTAAAAAACAAATGATAAATGTCTTCTTTGATATAAGGAGAGTAACTAAGAACAGACTAGGGAAGAAGAGCACGAGAAGAAGACCAACATTAAACAAGGATGAGAGGTGGGAGGGAAAGGGAGAGAGAAGGGAAATTTAATGGAAATGGAAGGAGACCCTCAGGGTTATACAAAATTACATACAAGAGGAAGTGAGGGGAAAGGGAAAAATAATACAAGGGGGAGGAATTAATTACAGTAGAGGAAGTAGAGAGAGAAGAGGGGATGGGAGGGGAGGGGAGGGAAGATAGTAGAGGATAGAAAAGGCAGCAGAATACAACAGACATTTATGTCAATATGTAAATCAATGGAAGTGTAACTGATATGATTCTGCAATCTGTACACCGGGTAAAAATAGGAGTTCATAACCCACTTGAATCAAAGTGTAAAATATGATATATCAAGAACTATGTAATGTTTTGAATAACCAACAATAAAAAAAAACCATTTCACCCAGCTATTCCTCTTCTCGCACTATTCACAAAGGACTTGAAAACAGCATACTGTAGGGTCATAGCCATGTCAATGTTTATAGCAGCACAATTCAGAATAGCAAACTGTGGAGCCAACCCAGATGCCCTTCAGTGGATGAATGGATAAAAATATGGGGCATATATATACAATGCAATTTTACTCAGCAGTAATAAAATCACAGCAATTGCAAGTAAATGGATGGTATTGGAGAAGTGAAGTTAGGCAAACCCAAAAAATAAATGTTCAATGGTTTCTCTGATATAAGGAGGCTGACTATAGTGGGGTAGGGAGGGGGAGCATAGGAGGAATAGATGAATTCTACATAGGGCAGTGAGGTTTGAGGGGAGGGGATGAGGCAGGGGATTAGCAGTGATTGTGAAATGTGATGACACTGTTATCCAAAGTACATGTATGAAGACCCAAATTGGTGCTAATATACCTTATATAGAACCAGAGATATGAAAAATTGTGATATATGTGGGTATTAAGATTGTATTGTAGAAAGAAATGAGTACATATATAATGGCATAAATTGGCATGAATATACTTTCTGTACAGAGATACGAAAAATTGAGCTCTATGTATGTAATAAGAATTTTAATGCATTCCACTGTTGTCATGTATTTAAAAAAATAAATTTTTAAAAAAGAAAGGTATTGAAACCCATTGGGGGAAACGATAAGCCTACATGGCTATATATCTTAAAAACACAGAGCTGGAAGGGAAGATGCATGAACAACATGAGAAACCAAGAAAGAATGTACCCCAAACAAAGATGCTACATTATTAGAATCCATGGTCAGAATAGCAGGATAAATGGGAGAAGGTACATAATTTTCTGTAAATTAAAAGATGATATGAGAGAAAATACAGGCAGCAAAGTATCATTTTGATAAAGAGCTACATAAGGAAATACAGAAAGAAAAAGATTTCTTCAATAAAGAGATAGAGATTTTGAAAAAAAAAAAACACCACAAAACAGAGATCCTTGAAATGAAAGAAACAGTAAACCAAATTAAGAACTCAATAGGAAGCATCTCCAACAGAATAGATCACATGGAAGATAAAACCTCTGACATTGAAGGCAAAATATATAATCTTGAAAAAATAAAGTTGACCTCAGTGAAGATGGTAAGAAACCATGAGCACAAGATTCAAGAATTGTGAGATAATATGAAAAGACCAAATTTAACAACTATTGGCATAGATGAAGGCATAGAGGTCTAAACTACAGAAATGGACAATCTATTCAATGAAATAATACCAGAAACATTTTCAAACATGTAGAGTGAATTGGGAAATCAAATACAAGGATCATATAGGACACCAAATGAACAAGATCACTACAGGTCTACACCAACGCAAATGATAATGAAAACACCTAACATAGAGGAGAAGCAGAGCATTTCAAAAGCCACAAGAGAAAAAAATCAATATACATATGGGGAAAACCAATTAGGATCTCTGATTTCTGAACTGAGACCATGAAATCTACAAGATCCTGCAACAATATAAACCAAGCTCTGAAAGAAATGGATGCCAACCAAGAATCATACCCAGCAAAATTAAATTTTGATTAGCAATTAGATTTTGATTCAGATGTTATTTTATGACAAAATAAAATCCTTCCATCATACACAAAATTAAAAGAATTTACAACCAGAAACCTGCACTACAGAACACCCTTGGCAAACATTCCATGAGGAAGAAATGAACAACAATAAAAAATCAGAAAAGGGTAGTTTTACTTTAAAGGAAAAACCTATCAAAGAGAAACTGACTTAGTTAAATACCAAAAATAAACAAAAATAACTGGGAATTTAAATCTTCTCTCCATAATAACCCTGAAAGTTTAGTTCCAACTCAGCAATCAAAAGACAGGCAGATTGGATAAAAAAGACCAACAATATGCTGCCTCTAAGAGACTCATCTCATAGGAAAAGACACCCACAGACTGAAGGTGACAGGTTAAAAATAAAATATATCACTCAGGCTGGGGCTAGGACTGGGGCTCAGTGGTAGAGCACTCGCCTAGCACATGTGAGGCCCTGTATTTAACCGTTAGCACCACATAAAACTAAATAATAAAGGTATTGTGTTCATATACAAAAAATAAATATTAAAACACATACTTCCACTCACATGGAATGTGGAGGCAAGAAGGGGTTTCCATTCTTATATCACACAATGTGGACTTCAACTGAAAGTTAATCAAAAAAAATAAAGAAGGACACTACATACTGCTTAAAAGAACCATACACCAACAAGACAGAACAATTATAAATATACACACCCCCAAAACAATGGAGCATCTATGTCCAAACAGACTCTTCTCAAGTATAAGGGCCAAGTAGACCACAAGACAATAATTCTGGGTTACTTTCACACACCTGTTTTACCACTGAATACATATTCCAAACAATATCCAGACAGAAACTATAGAACTCAATAATACAATCAATAACTTAGATTTAACTGACATACATAGACTATTTCATCCTTCAACAGGCGAAGACACTTTCTTCTCAGCAGCAAATGGATCCTTCTCTAAAATAGACCATATGTCATGCCAAAAAGGAACTATAAGCAATACAGAAAAGTGGAGATACTACCCTGCATTCTATCAGATCATAATGGAATGAAATTAGAAATCAATGATAAAAATAGAAGCTACTCCTATACCTGGAGACTAAATAATATTCTAGTGAATGAACAATGGGTTTCAGAAAATATCAAAGAGGAGATTTGAAACTTCTTAGATGTGAATGAGGACACAGATACAACATATCCAAATATCTGGGACACTATAAAGGCATTACTAAGAGGAAAGTTCATTGTATGGAGTTCATTCCTTAAAAAAAAAGAGAAAGTCAAATAAATGACCTAAAATTACATTTCAATGCCCTAGGAAAAACAATTAATTAACACCAAAAGCAGTAAAGGACAGAAAAGAATTAAAATCAGAGCTGAGATCAATAAAATTGGAACAAAAGAAGCAAATAAAAATTGACAAAGTGACTGGGAATGAAACCACCATTTGACCCAGCTATCCCACTCCCCAGTCTATACCTAAAGGACTTAAAAACAGCATGCTACAGGGACACAGTCACAATGTTTTAAGCAGCACAATTCACAAGAGTTAAACTGTGGAGCCAACATAGATGCCCTTCAGTGGATGAATGGATAAAGAAAACGTGGCATTTGTACACAATGGAATATTACTCAGCAATAAAAGAAAATAAAATCATGGCATTTGCAGGTAAATGGATGGCATTGGAGAAGATAATGCTAAATGAAGTTAGCCAAACCCAAAATAACAAATGCTGAATGTTTTCTCTGATATAAGGAGGTTGACTCATAGTGGGGTAGGGAGGGGGAGCATGGGAGGAATAGATGAATTCTATTTAGGACAGTTTGGTGGGAGGAATAGGGAGGGGAAAGGGATTAGCAACGATAGATAATGATGTCTATTATATGCCACCAAAGTACATGTATGCAAACACGAATTGATGTCAACATACTTTATATACAGAGATATGAAAAAGTGTGCTATATATGTGTAATAAGAATTGTAATATATTGTGCTGACATATATTTTTAATTTTTTTAAAATTGTCAAAATGAAAACTTGGCTCTTTGAAAAACAAATACATTTGTTAAAACCTTATCCATGCTACTGTAAAGAAGAAGAGAAATACTCCAATTACCAAAATCCATGATAAAAAAGGAAATATCACCATGAATATTAGAGAAATACAGAAGATAATTAGAAATTATTTTGAAAATTTGTACTGCAATAAAACAGAAAATATTGAAGTCATCAACAAATGTCTAGAATCATGTGACTTACTCAAACTGAGTAGGTTAAACAGATTATTTTCAAGCAATGAAATAGAAGACACCATCAAAAGCCTACCAACCAAAAAATAAATAAATAAAGCCCAGGACTCAATGGATACAAGACCTTCAAAAAAGAACTAACACCAACACTCCTCAAATTATTCTATGAAATATAAAAAGAGGGAGCACTTCCAAACTCACTCTATAAGGCCAATATCTCCTTCATTCTAAAATCAGACAAACGCAGAAAAGAAAGTGTACTTCAGACCAATACCTCTAAAAAGCAGAAGCAAAAATTCTGAGTAAAATTCTGGCAAATCAAATACAAAAACATATCAAAAAGATGGTTCATCATGATGAAGTGCAATTCATCCCAGGGATGCAAGGTTGGTTCAACATACAGAAATGAATGAATGTAATTCATCACACCAGCAGATTTAAAGATAAGAACCTTATGATCATCTCAACAAATGCAGAAAAAGCATTTGACAAAATACAGCATCCCTTCATGTTCAAAACACTAGAAAAACTACGGATAACAGGAACTTCCCTCAACATTTTAAAGGCTCTCTATGCCAAGTCTCAGGCCAACATCATTCTAAATGGAGAAAAACTGAAGGCGTTCCCTCTATAATTGGAAACAAGACAGGGATGCCCTCTCTCACACTTCTATTCAATATACTTCTTGAAACACTGGCCAGAGCAATTAGAAGAAATAAATTGATCAAATAAGTATAGGAAAAGAAGAACTTAAACTAGCACTATTTGCTGATGATATGATTCTGTACCTAGAAGACTCAAAAACTCCACTAGAAAACTTCTAGAACTAGAATTCAGCAAAGTAGCAGGATATAAAATCAACATCCGTAAATCAAAGGAATTTCTGTGTATCAGTGACAAATCCTCTGAGAGAGAAATGAGAAAAACTACCCATTCACAATATCCTCCATAAAAAAAGATACTTGGGAATCAACAGAGGTAAAGGATCTATACAATGAAAACTATGAAACACTAAAGAGAAATCAAAGACCTTAGAAGATGGAAAGATTTAACTTGAACTTGAATAGGCAGAATTAATATTATCAAAATGGCCCTACTACCAAAAGCACTCTACAGATTTAATGCAATTCTGATCAAAATCCCAATGGCATTCCTCATAGAAATAGAAAAGCAATCATGAAATTTATCTGGAAAAATAAGAGACTCAGAAGAGCTAAAGCAATATTTAGCAGGAAAAGGGAGGCAGGTAGCATTGCTATACCAGACCTTAAACTATAGTACAGCGCCACAGTAAAAAAAAAAAAAAAAAAAAAAAAAAAAAAAAAAAAAAAAAAAAACAGCATGGTTCTGGCATCAAAAAAGGCTGGTAGACCAATAGCCCAGAGTAGAGGACACACAGACCAACCCACAAAACCACAATTATCTTATATTAGACAAAGGTGCTAAAAATATGCACTGGAAAAAAGAGAGCATCTTCAACAAATGGTTCTGGGAAAACTGAAAATCAATATGCAGCAAAATAAAATTGAATCCCTCTCTCTCACCATGCATGAAAGTTATCTCAACATGGATCAAGGATCTAGGAATTAAACCAGAGACTCTCCAAATAGAAGATAAAATAGGCCTTATCTCCATCATGTGGGATTAGGCTACAACTTCCTTAAGAGCACTCCTATAGCACAGGAATTGAAACCAAGAATCGACACATGGGATGGTTTGAAACTAAAGATTTTTATCAAAAGAAAAAACCAATAGAATAGAGAGCCTACTTTCTGGGAGTAATTTTTTATCCCTCATACATCAGATAGAGCACTAATATCTAGGGTACATAAAGAACTCAAACGTCTTAACACCAAAAAATAATCCAATCAATAAATGTGCCAAGAACCTGAAAAAACAGTTCTGAGAAGAGGATATACAATCAATCAACAATTATATAAAAAAAAATGTTCATCATCTCTTGCAATCAGAGAAATTCAAATTAAAACCACTCTAAGATACCATCTCACTCCAGTCAGAAGGGCAGATATTATGAAGACAAACAACAATAAGTGTTGGCAAGATGTGGGGGAAAGGTACACTCATACACTGCTGGTGGGACTGCAAATTGGTGCAGAAAATTTGGAAATCATTATGGAGATTCCTTGGAAATCTGGGAATGAAACCACCATTTTACACAACTATTTCTCTTCTTAGACTATACCAAGAAACAAAAAGAGCACACTACAGGGACACAGCCAGGTCAATGTTTATAGCAGGACAATTCACAATAGCTAAACTATGGAGTCAACCTAGATGCCCTTCAGTGGATGACTGGATAAAATAAAATGTGGCTTACATACACAATGGAATATTACTCATCATTAAAAATGAACAAATACATGGCACTTGCATGCAAATGGATGGAGTTGGAGAAGACAATGCTGAGTGAAGTGAACCAATACCCCCCCCAAAAAAATGCCGAACGTATTCTCTGATATAAGGAGGCTGACTCATAGTGGGTTAGGTAGGGGGAGCATGGGAGGAATAGATGAATTCTAAATAGGGCAGAGGGGAAAGGGAGGCCACAGGGGATTAGCAAGGATGATGGAATGTGATGAACATCTTTATACAAAGTCCATGTATGAAGACTTGAATTGGGTGTCAACACACCTCATATACAAAGAGAGATGAAAAATTGTGATATATATGTGTATTAAGAGTTGTAATGCAAAAAAAGTGCCTGTATAATGACATAAATTGATGTGAACATACATTATATACATAAATATGAAAAATTGTGCTCTATGTGAAATAAGGATTATAATGCATTCCATTGTTGTCGTGTATTTAAAAAAATAATAAAAACCATAAATAATCATGATCTAAAAAACATCTAGAAAAAAGAAAGAAACAAACAAACTAACTGAGATAGGATGCATTTGGTGCTACATACCTTATATATCCAGTGGTCTGGAGGCTGAGGCAGGGGGATCACAATTGTGAAGCTTACCCTAGCAACCGAGTGAAAAACTGCCTAAATTTAAAACTAAATAGGCAGTAATAATTTTTAAAAATTAAGAAAACATTAAATTTTTTAAATAAAAATTTTAAAGGACTGAGGATAGTGTTCAGTAATAGAACACCCTGGTTTAAATCCCCAATTTCACAAAAGGAAAAAAATAATGAAAAAAAGTCCTTTCCAAAGTTACAGAAAAAATATTTTCAAATTTATACATTGTATATATGAAATCAAACATTCTATTCCTCAAATGACTCCATTAAAGAAAACAAGGAGAAGTGACAGATGAAAGTAACAAATTACCTTACCTTTAACCCAACTCTTCTAAGAAAGGAGAACAGAGACTGTGAGAGAAACACAGGCAAAAGCCGTGAACAGCCCCTTCAAATAGCAGGTATCTAAATGTCCCTTCATCACAAAGCAATCAACGTCTTTAGAAAGGAGGACTATACCATAAAGTCACAATGAACACAAATTGAGACAGTGTTGAAGAACATGTGGGGTTATTATGAAGGTCCACAGAAACAGATGTGGACACTACAGCACCTGTTCATATGGGGACACAGCACGCTTCTCCAGAGCCTTGTGACAGAGGATGTCCATTTGGTAATAGATAAATAATAAACCATAGAAAATAACCATTTATGGAAGTTAGCCACATTTTGTTTGCCACATTGCATACAGTTTGACCAATACTATGAAACACCATGTCAGTTTTATATAGGTGTCACATAAATTTCACATTTCACATATAAGCATACTTAAATAGAACATCTGCAGAATTTGAAAAAAAAATACAAATTCAGATAAGCAAAAGACTGAATTGAACATCCTGGGTATAGATGATAGGACTCCTCATTATAAAGAGGATGGCTTTCCTCAGGTTCATCTAGGATAACACCCCATCAAAATTTCACCATGGTTTCCTTTCCATTGAGAAGGGACCAAAGCAAACAGTTTGAAAATTCTCCTGGAAGGTTACATCCATATGAAATTAGCCAAGAATTCTGAACTCTAAGAGCAAAAAAGGAGATATCATTACCAGGCACTAATGCATGTTATAAAATTATCATATTGCAGTAATTTGAGGACCAAAAAAAATCACAATGCAGAAATTTCATAGATGACTCCATATGTATGTAAATGTAAATATTATGAACTGCAATGAAAAGGCCTAGATAAATGCCACCATCTCCAGCAGAGGATTTGATGTGAATGAACAAGACAACCCAAAGTGAAGGGAGGCATGGGAACTGGAGGTGCAGAGCACTGGTAGGGCTTGGGTGCAGGATGTGCGTGGTACTGGATTACACTCCAGCATCCGAAAGAAGCACATATTGAGTAGGATTATGTTTCAAAATTATACCAGAATAGGAGGCTCCTGGATTCCCTTCACACATGGATACACAAAATAAACACCTACTTCTGTTTTGAGTCCCTTTTAAATAAAGTTATAATGGACTGAGAGACCTATGCATTGGACCACTCAGAAAATCTCTACCATCCAAAGGGCAGGCAAAGTTGAAGGACACGTGGGCATTAGTCCTGCCTTGAGCAATGTGCCACATAATTGGGACAGAATACCCCCATCCAGTGTCACCCAGTTTAGAAGAAAACTGATTGGCGTCACAAATGGAGCACATGGGACACGAAATGACTTGTAGCTGGAAACAGAATTTGTCTGGTGCTCATAGAAGAAAGAGGTGGATATACACAAGTATCAGGATGAGAGAAAGGGGGTGATTTTCAATGGCTGTGGAGGGTCACGAGCTATATCCATGGGACCAGGGCAGAAGGGAAGCGAGATCAAGGGTCCCAATTTATCCCTAGAAGGGATTTGCAACATGATCTGCAAACTGTGGTTGCTAAAAGTTGAGCTCCTCTCTAGCCAGTCCCTAAGGGTAGACAGGAAAAATGCAGTCCAACCAGCAGCCCTGCCTGAGCCCTCTCCCCCCTACCTCAGTAATAACTCCAGGTCTAGCCAGTTATTTCTGGAAGAAGGATCTCCAGGCACTCAGGGTCCCCATATTTTTTCAATCTCATGGACTCCATCCTAACCCACCAAGCTTTGGGAGCAGTGGCAACTGTGCATGTGCATATCTCAGAAAGGAGGAGCTTCACATTAGTGTGCAAGCACTTCCCTGGACTATGATCCCCCCTCCCATGAGTGAAGCAAAAGCTGTCAAAAGCACAGCTCCCTGTTTCTTTCTGGAATAGGCTCACACCACCTTTCTTCAGTGAGCACAGGCAGCCTGGGTTCTAACCAACTGCATCAGGAATTCAGCCCCCAGCCAAGTAGGACAGCTTCTCAGCCTGAGTGCAGCTGTGAGAAAGGCTCCTATCAAACAGTCGAAGGAACCAGTCCTCCAATGACATGGATATGGAGAAAGAGACCTGCTCACATGGGGCTAGAATATAAGCTCAGTGCAGCCATTTTCAAAAACAGCATGGAGTTCTTTAAAAGCTAACAGAACAACCACCACTCCGGATGCATTCCCAGAAGAACTTGAACCAGTGTGTTCATAAATGGCTGCATGCCCATCACTGTTCTAGGATCCACAGAAGCCAGGACGAGGGAACATATGAAGTGGCTCTGGCTAAGGAGACTCCTCCCAGCTGCAGGGCCATCACCTACACCCCTGAGAAACTACTTCCCCTAAATGCACCTGTTCATAGGTCAACAGGTGGCAGATATGCACCAGACGCTCTTGAGACCTCAGATGAGCCAGGTGTGAGATCCTCAAGTCAGGCAGAGCCAAAACAGGACCAGGAAAATATCACAGAGGGCATGAGACCCCTGGGACATGCAGTCTACACGGTGGACACTCAGCCCAAAGACATTCTGACCAGGGGTCTAGCCTAGGAGAGGAAGGGAGAATACACATGCACACACACACACACAAACTCACACATTTTTTCAAATGTCAAGTGGTTTTGGGTGTACTTTTCTCTCATGTGAAATGCTCATAAACAGAAAACAAAACCTTTGCTTCTTATTTTATTACAGCGGGGACAGAGGACTGGAATTTGAGGAATTCATTGATACAAGTGTACAGGTTTCGTCTGGGAGACGGGGTTCTGGATCTGACATTTTTCTTCCCTTACATTTAGAACATTCAGGGGGCCCCAGGCAGGAGGCTGAGGACTCAGCATCTCAGCATCTGTCAGGAGATAAATGATAGAAAGTACGAGGGATGTAGCTCTGTGGGAAAAGACCTCTGCATTCAATCCACTATGCTCCCCATACCCCCAAAACAGAATGAAAACCTCAGGGGTGAGAAAAACCTGAGACCCCTGCAGATCCCAGCCCCCTTGGGTAGGAAAAGAGCCCAAGAACTGGTGATTCTCACGGTCCCAAAACTCTGAAATCCACCACAGAAGAAATTCAGGGAGAAGACTTGAGCTGCCAATTCGTACAGGAGATACCCATGTGTTCAATAATGAGAATAAAAAAGAATTCAACATCTTTAGAAACCTAAGAAATGTAAAATAAAATCCTATCAGAGACAAAATTAAATAGTATCAATGATGATAGGATACAAAATAATTCTAATAAACTGAAAGAGTTTAAGGGCTTCTTAACTATTTGTAGAAACTGTTTTGCTAATAAAGACACATGATAGACCCCCGCCGCAGGGACTTGCTGAAATCAGTTCACAGGACAAGGATAATACATTAATAGTCATGGTACATTCAGCTTAAAAATAGTATAAAATACCATGGGTCAGTTTTACACGGGTGCCATATTCATGAGGTATTACGTATAACTATGATGCACAAATAAACAATCCAGCATGCTTTACTCTTAATGGAAGCACCCAGTCCTAAAATTCATCCACAAAGTTAAATATATGTAAACTTCACAAAGAAACTTTTGAATTATAAGAGAAAAAGAGTTATTACCTAACATGTACATTGTGGAGCTGTACTGTTACAATTAACATCTAGGAATCCCGACGTCAATAAAGTCCACCCATGATCCCACGTGGATGTGAAAATCTTATACTTAATTGCAACGGAAAAGTCATTATCAATCAAACCCTAACAAGGCCAATCTCAGCAATTTAGCTAGACCCGCGGTCAGAATAAAAACTATAAACTACCAGGGACATGGCTGAGTGGTAAGGCACCCTTTCTGTTAACTACAAAACAAAAAAACAAACTCCACGAAACTAGCTGAGGAATAAGTGAGATCCCTGTTCACCATAGCTCCCCTCCTGCAGAAAAACGGTGTTTGGATATTGAAATTTTTGTTTTGTTTTGTTTTTGGTACTGGGCATTGAACTCAGAGGCCCTCAACCACTGAGCCCCATCCACAGCCCTATTTTGAATTTTATTTAGAGGCAGCATCTCCCTGAGTCTCTAAGTGCCTCACCCACTTGCCTAGGCTGGCCTTGACCTCGCAATCCTTCTGCATCAGCCCCCTACCCGCAGCCACTGGGATGACAGGTGTGCGCCATCCTCTGGCTTGCAGTTGATTATTCTCTGGTTCCACCTGTCAATCACCACAGCCCAGGAAGACGCTGGGCAGCCAAGCTCACCTGCCACTTAGGACTGGAGCAGGGGCTGAGGCTGCCCCAGGGGATGGGGAGGCTGGAGGGGTCTCCGCCACTGTCACACTCTCCACCCTGCTGGCCATGGGGACTGAGGGGTGCTGTCCCCAATGGACTCAGGCCTGTGGACGCGGAAAGCCCCCGGAGTCAGGGTCGGCCAACTCAGTTTTCTGCCACTGTGGGTCCCACATGATGGCCTCCCTGCCCCGCCTCCCTCCCAAGCCTCCCTCTCCAGGCACCAGGTGCCACTGCACACTCACCATTTCCTGGTGCCCAGCAGACAAGCCTGCCCTGGGGAGCTTCAGCTTCTGCATGGCAGGGCCATCCAGGATCCCGTGCACCCAGCAAAGCCTGGAGGCCAACTGCACAGACCCGGGAGAAATAAATCCCATCCCAAGCGCGGAGGCCCGCCCCCTGTTCGCTGGCTGCACTCAGGATTGGACAGCGCTCAGCACGGGCGCTTCTGATTGGACAGGGCGTCAGTCAGTCTCCGCTCTCCCCAGCCTGAGCCCAGCAAACCTTCTTTTAGAGTGACAGTGGCAAGAAGGAGGCCAAAAGGGCAGGGTTTGAGTGCAGCTTTTTTTCTTTTCCTTTTAAGGTTTGGGTATTGGGTCAGGGTTAGGGTGACCAGAATTCTAAGTTCTGTTGGGTTTTGATGTTAGGAAATTGAAGTCATTTCTTGACAGTTTCACCACCTGGGCCTCCTCCTATAATAAAACCACCCAGAGCTTAGTAGGGAGGCTGACATGTCCTCTGTTCATCTGTGCAAAATTCTCCAAGCAGAACTGGCCTTTGGCCCAGTAGGAACTGTCCAGTGCATCACGGCCATCACGGGTGGAGGCTCACGGGGGGAGGGGGAAGAGGGGGGACGGGGGGGGCCTGGCAGGCACCTTGCAGGAGGTTCCCACCGGGTTGGCAGCCTGAGAGCTGATGTTCCTCCAGCGGAGTTGAATCTGTATCTGGAGCCCACATTGAGCTTGAGGCATAATAAGGAGATCAGCACAGAAGAGACCCCCAGAGAGCAAACCTGGGTAAACCCCAGCTACACCCAGGCTCCCTCTCCCTCTGGCCACTGGGGGTGGAATTCAGAGGCCTCGACCTCTGAGCCCCTTCCCCAGCCCTAGCTTGAAGTTTAGAGACAGGGTCTCACTGAGTTGCTTAGCACCTTGCTTTTGCTGAAGCTGGCTTTCAATTCGCCATCCTCCTGCCTCAGCCGCCCTAGACACTGCAATGACAGGCGTGTGACACTTTTTTTTTCTTTTTTTTTTTTGAGAGAAATACCTGCGGTGGCCACAGGATAACAGCCTTGCACAGATCAAGGCCACCCTGGGTGCTCTCCCTGGTTCCCACCAGTCTCCTGGATCCCAGGCAATGAGATCCTGCCTCCTCCAAAAACCAGAGACCCCCCTGCCCAGGTGTGCATCCTTAGTATCAGCTGAATACTCTGCACTTGACAAGAAAAAAAGAACAAAAAAGACCGACCCTTCCTGCTTGTCTTGAGGCAAACAAAGTCTATGTGTTTCCAAAGAGAGCTCTGGTCTTGCCGCCCCCAATTCAGTGGTGCAAAAAGTCACATAATACAGAGAAGTCTTCTCCTTAAGAGGGGCTCAAGGGTCTCTCTCTTTAAGGAAAAACAATTTGCGTTTGATTGGGAGTCCAGGAAAGCCAATTCCAGGTTTTCCTAATTTGGTAAATAACTCCACAGACTCCAATGTACCCTGCTCTTCTCTGCCTTAGTTAGGCCTCGAGGTTACCTGCCCCCTGGGACCTCTGCACCTGCGGATGTATGGGGGGGAGTCCTTTCTACTCATGCAGTGCCCTGAACCTCCACCTTCCCACAGGCTCCAACACCTTTGGCAGCATCCAATGGGGGAGCATTTTAGAAAATTCTGGAATGTACCTAAAGACACTTCCTCATCCAGCTAGGATGCTATCAATTTGGACCCATGGTCCTTTTCAATACTTTTAAATCTTTCTATTTTACTGTTTGTCCTTAGTTATACATGGCTATAGAATCCATTGTGGTAAACTTATCCAAACATAAAATATACCTTATTCTCCTTAGGACCCCATTCTTGTGAGTGGGCATGATGTGTAGATTCACTTAGGTATTTTCATACAATTAAATAGAAACATTATGGTCACTTCATGCTACTGTCTTTCCTATTCTTATCTCCCCTCCCTTTCTGTTGCTCCCCTTTGTCTCATCTACAGAACTTCTCTTCTTGCCCCCCACCTTCCTTGTGATATAGATAATGCATGTCATGGAAAACATGTGACCTTTGGTTTTGGGGGATTGCCTTATTTTACTTTAGCATGATAATCTACAGATCCATTCACTTACTGGCCAAAGTTATGAAGTCATCTTTTTTTTAAAGCTGAGTAATATTCCACCATGTATACACACCACAATTTCTTTATCTATTCATCTGTTGGTGGGCATTTAGGCTGGCTCCATAGCTTAGCTATTGTGAGTTGTTCTCTCATAAATATTGATGTGGTTGTGTCCTTGTAGTATGCTGATTTTATCCTCTTTATGCTGAAGAGTGGGATAACTGAGTCAGAAGGTGTTTCCAATCCTAGTTTCTTGAGGAATCTCCATCCTGCTTTCCAGAAGGGTTGCATCAATGTGCAGATTCTCCAACAAGGTGTGAGCATTCCCTGTCCCCCACATCCTCACCAATTTATTGTTACTGTATTCTTGATAATTGCCATTCTGACTGGAGTGAAAGAGAAGCTCAATGCAGTTTTAATTTGCATTTCCCAACATGCTAGATCCATTGTCTTTTCAGTATTTTTTAAAATATTTTTTCTAGTTGGAGTCAGACCCAATACCTTTATTCTATCCATTTATTTTTCTGTGGTGCTGAGGATGGAACCCAGGACCTCGCACATGCTAAGGGAGTGCTCGACAGCTGAGCCCCAGTCCCAGTTCCTATCTTCAGTATTTTTTTCTTTTGCTTCTCAGTAACAGCAGCCCAGGTATTTGGGGGACAAGTTTTGCTGCATTTGTGAAATGGGAACATTTCTCTAGAAGGAAGACTGGAAGGTAAAGCCACATGCCCAGGACTCCAGGGATGAGCAGTACACGGTTGTCTTGCCCATGATGAGGAGATTATGTGGGTGAGAAGAAGGAAAGAGCTGGGGACTCCTTGGGGCCAGAGCCCCTCCATCCCCCATTAGGGAAATTATTCTTGCTGTTGGTTTTCTTAAAGAAAATTATAAATTTTCCTAAACTACCAGTGCCAATAGATATAGGTCCCTGGATGGAGCTCAGATTTGTCTTGAGAGGCAAGGAAAAGTGAATAACCAACCCAGTAGTTTTTGTCTTGTTGTGACAAAAAGACAAAACTAACAAGCTAGACATTGGGCTTCTTGGGGATAAAACACTGGGTTTTACCCAATAATTAACAATCCAACAGCACCCGACACACAATTAATGGGGCACAGAGAATTGGATCAGTGGGTGTTGGGGTCTGTGGGTGACCAGCTGCAGAAGCTTGCCTCTGGGGTGCATTCCTTGCATCTGAGAGGTTTTTCAACACCAATGAGATAAGCAGAGTGGCGAGAAAACTGGCAAAATCCTCTGCAATATTTTAACCAGGAAAATTTATAAGCACTTTAGAAGCATCTTAATGTTTACCCTCAGTCGAATGTGCCTCAATCAGAATGCCACCATTTGACAATAGCTGTCAACATAAAAAGTTTCTGCAATCTGCTGGTTTGTGGACCACATTTGAGGATAACGACAAAAAACATATGAGTCCATGGCTAAATACATAAGTAAAAATAGAAATCGAATAACGAGCATTCTCTTAAGACTTCCTTCCTGAAAACACTACCCTATTTGCTTTTAATAATTCCTCTAGCAACACTTGAGGTCATAAAGAACCGAGGAACATGTCTGGTTGGGGCAAAAATGCTGGATACCAAGAAGAATGTTACACTGAACCACAAAGGAGAAGGTTCATAAATCACCAGAATTCAGGAATGCCCACAAATTTTGAAATTAAAAACAAGGGACTGGGGTTCTGGCTCAGTGACAGAGCACCTGCCTAGCACATGTGAGGCACTGGGTTCAATCCTCAGCACCACATTAATGAGAAATATATAAAATAAAGGTATACTGTCCAACTAAAAACTATTTTTAAAAATAAAGATCAGATTTAAAAATAAAAATTTTTAAAAAACCAGAGATGATTTCAGATAATACATAAAATATAATCAAAGTAGAGCAAAGTTTATTGGCCCAGAAATCACTAGCAGGAGGGAGGGAGAAAACAGTGAGGCTTCTCTGACATCTCTAGGCCTCACACCCGATTTGCTCCTCAAGGTTATGGGAGATGCTGTGGGTGATACCAGAGGCCTGCCCATGGACCAAGTCCGACTTCTTAACTGGCAGTACGATTGCATCATATTTGTAGGTTCCTACTCCACATGGTCTTGTCCAGAGACACCAAAGGAAACTGTGTGTGTGTGTGTGTGTGTGTGTGTGTGTGTGTGTGAATTTACTGTAATAAAACTTTATTATGGCAACTATTATGAAGACAAACACAATAAGTGTTGGTGAGGATGTGGGGAAAAGGTACACTCATACATTTCTGGTGGGACTGCAAATTGGTGCAGCCAATATGGAAAGCAGTATAGAGATTCCTTGAAAATCTGAGAATGAAATGACCATTTGACCCCAAAGGACTTAAAATCAGCACACTACAGGGACACAGCCACATCGATGTTTATAGAAGCACAATTCATAATTGCTAAACTGTGGAGCCAACCTAGATGCCTTTTAATAGATGCATGGATAAAAAAATATGCATTATATATACACAATGGAATTTTACTCAGCAACAAAAGAGAATAAAATCATGGCATTTGCAGGTAAATGGATGGCATTGGAGAAGATAATACTAAGTGAAGTTAGCCAATCTCAAAAAAACAAATTCCAAATGCTTTCTCTGATATAAGGAGGGTGACTATAGTGAGGTATGGAGGGGAACATGGGAGGAATAGATGAATTCTAGATAGAGCAGAGGGGTGGGAGGGAAAGGGAGGGGGCAGGGTATTAGCAAGGATGGTGGAATGTGATGGACATCATTATTCAAAGTACACGTATGAAGACACAAATTGGTGTCAACATAATTTATATACAAACAGAGGTATAAATAATTGTTCTCTATATGTGTAATAGGAATTGTGATGCATTGTGCTGTCATTTAGTTTTTAAAAATCAGTAGAAAAAACTTATTATGAAAACTTTAATATGATATTCTAAATATATAAATGCAACTCTGAAGTCATCTTGCTCTGCACTGACAAGTTCTAATTTGACCTTTTCTGGGACCAGTAGGAAAATAGGGCACAACATACTATCAGAGCGGACACTCCAGCTTGAGAGTATCCTTTCTTCCCTTCCCTATGTCTTTAAATAAACTAATACCAGATAGAGTGAGGGATGTGTCTGAAATAGTAGTTAGCAGGTGCACACTAGTGACAGGAACAGGAAGTTGACATGCCAAAGATCCAAGACAATTCTAGGTCACTTTGGCCCATGCTTGTCTGAAATGGTTCTTACATATTTGGTGGTTAGGTGCAATCATCCTATCTTCTTATGTTCTGGAATCTAGTCTGTGAAAGTGTCCCAGAACTTGTCCCCACCAGCGTAATTTGCATTCTCACTGGTAGAGATACCTGTATTGCTCACATAAATCACAGGTTGTTGGCTGAGGAATAGAATCTAGCACATGGACGTGACCCAGGAAGGGCTCTAGGTAAATTAAGTTTCTAAAAGAAAAGTGGGGGTCTGCACAGAGGGCAGGTTTATAAAATGACTCCCTGATCTGCATGATCCCATCAATCACATCTGCATGCTACCTGTCTCTATCAGTATGCAGCTGAGTGGTAGAGCTACCACGAGCACTGAAAAGATAGATACATAGATAGATAGATAGATAGATAGATAGATAGATAGATAGATAGATAGATAGATAGATCAAGGCAGGCATGAGCTGCATTAACGAGAACCAATTATGTATCACCCCATAGAGTTCCATAATAATTTTGCATTTTAATAATACAATAATGGGCATATAAATTTCGTATCCACTGGTAGGCCAGTTGTTAAATATTCATCAAAAATGGAAAAAAGTAGAGACCAATATTGTGTGACCAGAAACTCAAGAAAACTTTTATTCATGGGCCATAAATCATCTTTCAAAACCAGAGAACATTTTATCAGTTTTCTAAAAAAAACATAAAACAAAAACAAAACAAATAACCCCACTGTGCATTCTGCTCAGAAAGGGGAATGCAATCTTCTGGAATGGAGGAGGAGTTTGAAGGTCAAAACTTTCTGAGCTTCTAAATCTATTCTGTCCCCATTTTTTATTATATTAACGGTGACATCTTTTTTCTCTGTCTGCCTCCCCAAGCATTCAGTGTTTCCAGGTCTCAACATCTTCCCATGCCCCTGTGTCCCCAGAGGTTCTGCCTGTCCTCTTTGCCACCTCGCCACCCATGGCTCCACCTGTCACCCCCTGCTTTCCCAGGTGTCATCTCTGACCCTCTACTTGCCTCTCTCTCTGGTACAGATGTTATTGGAATTGTTACAACATATTTCTAAGCCTTTTTTAGACAATCTGCCCATCCATACCTGTGGCCATATGCATGGATTCTGCACCCAAGTTCTCAAACCCTGGTGGATGGGAAGGATTTGAAAATGAATTGCTTATGTACCAAGTAAATGTACAGATTTTCTCCCAAGTAACGACAATGGCATAATGGCTACTTACATAGTGGTTACTTTGTACCAGATTTTTTAAAAAATATTTTTAGTTGTATATGGACAGAATAACTTTTTTCTATTTATTTATTTCCAGGTGTTACTGAGGATCAAACCCAGTGCCTCACAAGTGCTAGGTGAGCACTCTGCCACTGATCCCCAGCCCCAGCCCTGTAGCAAATTGTACTAGTAACCCAGAGATCATTTAAGTTATAGGAGGAGGTGAGCAGGCTGTCTGCAAACTGTATACATAAATTGATGCACTTGGCAATGCTTTGGGAATTGCTGGCCTGAAACCAGTCACCCACCTATGATTAATGAAAACTGCAAGACATTTCCACTGCTGAAATCAGTCTTCACTTTTCTCCTCCCACAAACATTTTTTTAATCTGGGTTCTCACATTTTGTCACCAAGAACTTTGAAGTGGCTTTGACTCCTTGTCCTTGGTCAGCTATCTATTCTATTACTTGCAATCATTCACATTGAAGTTTTTCTACAACTCTCTCTCATCCAGCACTGGCACGGACCCTTACTGGCTCTTGCTTAAACTGGTGGGAAAAAAAAATCAAAAACAACTTCTCTCTCACTTTTTGACTTCAACTCTAATCATTGAAACAATCATTATTTTTATCATTAAAAAAATTAACTTAGCCAGGCATAACATTGCATGCCCAAAATCCCAGCAACTTGGGAAGCTGAGGCAGAAAGATCATGAGTTCAAAGTCAGCCTCAGAACTTAATCAGGACTAAGCAACCCAGTGAGACCCTGTCTCTAAATAAAGTATATATTTTTAAAGGGGGGGTGTTGAGGATTGGCCTCAGTGGTTAAGCAGCCCTGGGTTCAATCCCTGGTGCCAAAAATAATTAAATAAATAATGAGCAGAATTGACCATGATAGCCCAGGATCACGAAAAATATGTGCTTCTGCATACATTATATTGTATGAGAATGAGGCTTAAATTCTTCCATGGATGACGACTACAGCATTTTTCTTTTGGAGAGAACAAAGACCTCCACTGGCTCCTCGTTATGTCCAGGAACTGATACCTCATCCCTCAGATCATAGTGGCACTGGGGGGAGAGGTTACCTTGTGTTGTCAGATGAAATTAGGTTCAATCCTGAGTGTTAAGCATACACCAGACTGCCTTGTTGACACATGAGCCATTCTTAAAGGACACTTTGCCTTTCAACCATATACTATGGAAAGGAGGTTCAACTTCCTTCCTGGTGGATATTTTAGCATTACAACGAAGTAGAATTTACTTCCTAGTCACTGGCACTTTTTCTTGGGGTTATTTGTGAAAGGGGTTCGTTCTAAACTTATTAAACACATCTCAACTTCTTGGGTCAGAGTCTCATGGGAAATCATGTTTTCCATTAGGAGAGGGTCAAGGTATGTCTGTTATTCTTAGGCTCCAAGTGCTAACATACAACATGGGCACAAACAGAATGTGGTGCATGAGTAATTGGAGAGATGTTCTCTTCTACACAAGTGGAGCACTATCATGACAGTCAGTCTCTCAACAAAGATGGCAACTAGAAACTAACAGGAAGGTATCCAAAAACAGTATATCACCTGGGAAACTGCTGGAGAAGGCAGAGGCTCCTGCCCCAGGAGGGCTGGGGTGGGGTGGGGTGAGATTGCATCATGCTCCTCAGAACACTTTGCAATTTAAAACTCATGAGTTGCTCATTCTGGAATTGTCTATAGCTTACAGAAAGGGAAACCATAGATAAGTGGAACTATGATAGTCCAATTTCTGTAAAACAAATACCAAGAGGCAATCTTGTGAGTGGTCAGAGAGAAACAGTTGTTCAGGTACAAGACAGCATTAGTGGGTTTCCCTAGAGAATCTAAGAAGCTGGAAGACAGCGGGAGGACATGATGGAACTTGTTTTTATAAAAAATCAATAATTTTATATCTTGCAAAACTGTGCTTCGAAAGATAAAGGGGAGATTTGTACAAGGAAAGGATTGCAGTGAGTAAACAACTCTTCCAGAAATGCCAATAGAGCCATCAAGGATAAAGAAAATGAAAAAAGACAGAACCTTGAGCCAACATAAAATAATGAGAAATAGTGGTAGATATAGCTCAGTAGCTCAATATGATAGCTAAATATAGCCAGTGTCATGGAATATTTAGTTGCTAACTCTTTTCTATGTGTTTTAAAAATATAAGTGTAAAAAATTGTACTCTATATGTGTAATAAGAATTGAACTGTAATGTATTTTAAAAAATAAAATTAAAAACAATTAAGAATAAATGAGTGCAAAAGTAACACTTAGAACACAAAAATAACACTTATAACATAAAAATAACACTTAGAACCAAACAAACATTGATGTTGAATGATTACAAGACTCCATTTTTCATTGCTATCAGGAACTACTTAAGGATGTGTAGTTTGTGAATAAAAAGTCATTTAGGACAGAATTTTAGAGTCCAAGATAAAGGCATGTCATCCACTTGGCTTCTGGGGAGTACCCACTTTGCTCTATTCCAGCATGGTGGCTGTCATCAGAGTGGGGCCAAGTGGAAGAGGAAAAATCCTATGGACCAATACAAGCCAAAGAGCAGAGAGGGGCAGTCTTGAGTTTTCATAACAACTCGTTTTCTCAAAAATTCATTCCAAGAGACTAGTGTCCATTCCTCCTGAGGGTGGTGTCCCCAATGACTGAATTAACACCCAGTAGACAGCACATTTGTAAGGTTCCCCTGCCTCAGTGCTACCATAAGGAGGACCAAGTATCCAAAACCTAAGCTTGTTTGTTGACAAATGATATCCAAGCCATAGAAGACACACGATGCATGAAGTTATAGTCTATGACAAAGATAGAAACCAATTCTGAGGGACAAATCTGTAAGATCAGCAAAAATTTTATATACTATTGAAACTAATTTGTCATGCATAAAAACTGATTGTCATAAATTTAAGATGTTAGAGTTCCCAGCACAATCACTAAGGAAAAACTAAACCATGTGCCAAAAGAAGAAAATAAAATAAAAATGATACAGAAGAAAAATGAATCATTAATAGGCAATAATGTAAAAATTGATGAACCAAAAACATACAGGTAGAAAACAAGTGGCGACATAGAAGAAGCATTTGGTTCATTACTATTACTTTTTTCATGACTATTACTGCATATAGATCTAATTTGTTCCAATTTTAGAAAACATATTGATCAAGTTAGGCATGCAGCATACATCTGGGACTCTAGAAACTCAGGAGGCTGAGGTAAGAGGATTGCAAGTTTGACGGCAAATTTAATGACTTATGGAGAGCCTGTCTAATTCATCATCATGTGGGCACAGTGGTGCAATGCTGCCGCTAACCTACTTGTGAGACTGAGGCTAGGGTATCACAAATTAGATGCTGGCTTCAGCAACTTAGTGTAACAGTGTCTGAAAATAAAATATAATAATATTAAAAAGTGGCTGGGGATGTAGCCACACCCTTGGTTTAAGACCTGGAACCAAATAAAATTATTCTGCTGTCTACGTCAGATTCACTTTAGATTCCAAGACAAAGACAGGATGAGAATAAAAAAATATATATTAAAAAAATATAAAAATAGCAATCAAGACCTTACCACAGTAGTTCAGTGACTCGGGAAGCTGAGGCAAAAGGGTCATGAATTTAAAACTGCAGGTGGTATAAATAGAGTTCCTCTTGGTGGAATGGTCTGGCTGCAAAATAAAAGCTAAGAAAGGTAAAGCAGGGGGAATAACCCACAAAATACAGAAAGTAATTTTAAAAGCGGGGATGGGGTGGGCTAGCTGATCTTAGCGATGAAGCTTCCACACTCAAAAGAGCAAAATGGAGCCTCTGTTTGCTTTATTTATATCAGGGAATATCAAAGGTTTTCCATAGAATGTTCTTTGCCAAGTAAGGTAGAAGGTGGGTTTTGCAGTTCCCAATGTGTTATGCCCAACTCTGGAGCTACAAGAGGGTCATGTGCTTTGGGCAATCTAGTGCACTCTGGGAGGATGTGGATAGTTTCCAAGGTAAGACCTAATTCTTCATGGCTCCATACCCAGAGAAGACCCTCAAGTAATTCATGGGTGGCACTCTGCATATTCCCCCTTTTTACTTTGCAAAAGAAAATGATGAGCTGTTATGTCAAGTTCCTGGATTTTTGTTCTGATAGTGTGGCAACCTATTATCACAATACAAAAAAGAACTAGGAACAAACACCTCATTCCAATAATATACCATGCAGAGTGTTTCAGCGTGTTTCCAGGGTTAAGGCCATTCCATTCTTGAAGTATTTCCAGTTTGAGAGGTAGGATCCATAAGCTCAATTTTGCTTTTTTGAATATCCTGGATGTTGTGTTGTAACTCCATAAGATCCAGGCTACTATTATTTGCTATGCCAAATACCCATTATATGATTTAAACTTTTCCTAATCCCATTAGGAAAGCTTATATTTGGCTGCAGTAACACAGATCTTCATAGTCAGATGGAATTTAAGCCTTTCCTTAATGTTGAGAGCAGAAAGCTCATTACCAATATTTATGACAGTAGTTTCTAAGGCATTCAATTTAGTTTCTATATTTTCATCATATTTATGATTATTGAGGGCTTTTTGAACCAAAGACATATAGGTAGTATTTTGGAAGTATTTTGAGCCAAATTATTAAGAAAATTTGCATGTTGAATGTTCTGAGATCTAGCTACTGAGGCTGTAACCATAGAAATGATGAATTAAATTAAATTAAATTATAAAAAATATAACCAAGAAATATAAGTCCAAGAGCTCGCTTAAGACTTGTCACCTGAGCATGCGTCTATTGTAAAACCTCAACACCAGGGTCAGCATGTAATGGCTCTAAAATGTTGACCGGTAGTAAGACGAAGGAAGATTGGTGAAGAATTAATGTTCCTTTCCCCTCTGTTATATCTAGTGATGCAATTAGGTAAATTGCACTTTTTACAGGCTACAAGATATTTATCATTCTTTCTTTTAACTCTCACATTTCCAGTAATTAAAATATAGGGAGATTGAACACAGCTGGCAGGCCATACCAGGAACCCTCTTTACACCCCCTGCCTACAAACTCAGGCATAGGGCTGTTAGTGTAATATAGGAAATCTGAGGCTGCAATTAAGCACCAAACATCTTTTTGGATACCGCCTTCAGTGAAGGTTAGGATATTACGAACAAAACCTCCAGGGATCATGCATCCTTATGTGCTTGATTTTGTCAATTCTTGGAGACCAGCCTAAAATATATCCACTATTTCTAGAACCTTTTTGTTGCACTGGCAAGACATCTGCACAGTCTATCCATTTAGGAAAGGTGCCAAATTCTATTGCAGAATGATTAGGACAGTAAGGTATTGGCAGACATTCTGTGACAATGATTAGCTTTTTATGAGAAAGTCCCATTTTAATAACTGTTTGGACATATTGCTTACAGTACCAGGGTCCAGTACGATTGGCTTTCCTAGACCCCAGATATGCTGTATTTTTTCAGAAGATACCCTGAGATAGCCAGCATGCTTATCATGGGATTAATATATACGTAGTTGTCCACTGTAACCAGTATAACTGAATCCAGTCACAGTGTTGGGTGTAATCCGAGTTATCTGTAAAACCACAAAGTACATGAGTATCATTCATAAATTCTGGGATGGATTCTCCGGTCCACACCACAGGGTGTACCAAAGGTGGGTCTGGAAATATGTCCAATTGGTTTCTCCCTGGACCCCATTTACTGGACAGCTCAACAGAGCTAACATGGCCACAAACATTGTTGCTGCAGAGTTCGTTCCTCCTTGTGTCAAAGTATCTGTTGAGGCTATAGCGCTAGATTCTACAGTTGCCTCCATGATGGTAGTTTCAACATTCAATCTCTCAGGGCCTTCTTCATCCTCTTCCTCCTTTGTAGCTCTCACTTCCTGCTGGGGATCAGGGCTGACATCTCTGGATCAATCTTCAGTATCTGAACCTCGGTTCTAGGTCCTTCATGTTCGATAGCACAATCAGGTACCACGATAGGATGAGAGGCACCTTCTGGGAAAACACAAGCATGACCTCTACCCCCCATTATCACTGGATATGATCCTTTCTGTTATTATGTTTGTAAATCTTTCCACAAACCTTGGCTCAAGGGACTAGCTGCAGTAGAAGAAATGAGTCCTTTGGCTGCAGTGTGAGTTTCAGAGTCACAATTAAAAAAAATTAGAACAAAGCATGATTAAGGTTATTTTGTGAGGCCTTGTAATTGTAGCTTAATAGATAAATGAGCTCATTCTAGGATGGCTTGTCCCTGAGGCTTATGGGGAATACCATTTTTATGATCAATACAAAATTGATGGCAAAACTGCTGAAAAGAAAAATTAGTATAAGCTAGTGTATTATCAATTTCAATCTGTAAAAGGACATCCTAATGCTGCAAAAGTAGCTAGACAGCGAGAAATAACATGCTGAGTATTTTCTTTTACACAGGCAGTGGCAAATATAAATCTAGAGTAAGTATCAACAATAACATGAACTTAACACTGTTTGCCAAATTGACCGATGTGAGTTACATCCATTTGCTATAACTGATTTGGTCATAAACCATGGGATTAACCCTAGTTGGTGAAGATAAAATATGTATAAAATATTGTGAGATTTGATGTAGAATTTGACAAGTTTTTCCCCAGGAATATTAATTTTTTATGTAAACTAGAAGCATTCTGATGATGTAAAGAATGTGAGGCTTTTGCACAATTATTTATTCACAAATGGCAATAAGTTTATCAATCTTATTATTATCTGATTCTAAAGGACCTGGAATATTAGAATGTGCTCTTATATGGCTAATGAAACATGGATGGTGACACATTTGAATTGTCTTTTATAAGGTCTGAAACACTCTTGCAATGGTGTGTTCCCAGTAGTTGATGTTTTAATATTTTTTGTGACTCCAACTGCAATATAAACTATCAGAATAAATATAGATTGACTAATTTGCAAAACGAATTAAAGCCGAAATGAGAGCTTAAATTTCTGCTCATTCTGCAGAAGTATATGCTGTCTGTTTTATCTCTGTATAAACATGGCTATAGAAACCTGCCTTTCCTGAACTCAATCCATCAGCAAATACTGTTAGTTCTCCAACTATTGGTTAAGCACATACAATTTTGGGGAAAATAAATGTAGTCACAAGAGTAAACTGAATAATTTTCTCATGAAGGTAATGGCTTTCCATTTGGCCAGGGAAATTTGCACAAGCTATCTGCCAAGTATTAGAAGATTGTCAAAGCCAATCATGCTCTTGAGTAGAAAAAGGGCCAATATTAATATTAGGCTATGACCCAACTCTCTGCAAAACTCATCTTCTTCCTTTAGTAACTAACTGAGCAATAAAGCCATGGTATGGAGTTGACTTTTGAGGAGAATAAGGTAGGCAAGGCCACTCAATAATTCCCAATTATTGCCATATTGCTCCTGTAGGAGTATGAACAGTGGGAAATATTAATCAATATATAGGCTCTTGTGGATTAATTCTAGTAAGCTGTGTAGTAATCCTTGAAGATTCAACTTTTGTTATGGCAATCCTTTCTTCTGCCAAAGTTGATGAGAAGGTAGAGAAGGATCTCCCTGTGCAATCTGAAACAAAGGACACAAATCTGCAGTGGCTAGTTTTAAACTAGGTCACATCCAATGAATATCACCTAGTAACTTTTAGGTGCCTTGGGCAATTTAATGCACCTTGGGGAGCTGCAATACTTCCCAAGTTTAAACCTAAATCTTCAGGACTACATAGAATATTCTGCCCGAAAGAGTAGAGTACACATTTTACTCCAGTGTGTAGGAAACATTGTGCAGGACTTCCCATTTTAAATCCATAAAAATGTCAATAAATTTAAAAGCACTGAAATTAGGACATGTATCTTTTGTAACTACAATGAACTAAAGTTAATAAAACAAAACATTTAAAAATTTACAAACATGTAGCAATTAGACAGTGAACTCTTTAGGAAGAAGAAAAAGAAAAAAATAGAAACTAGTTTAAATAGATAAAAATAAAAATAAAACATGAAAATGAAAGCAACCATGCCAAAACTGATGAGATGCAGCTAAAGTAGCCCTCAGAAGAAAATTCATAACCACAAAGTCCTACATTATAAAAAAAAAAAAAACTGCCGAAACAAAAACCTAAATTTACACAGTACTAGACAAAGAGAAGCAAGCTGTAATCAAATTGCAGAGGATAAATTTTAATAAAGAATAGAGCAAGCATAAAACGAATAAACAAAAGAATTAAGAAAACAAACTTGATTGTTCAAAACATTTACAAAATTGATTGTTCAATTAACCAAGCAAAGAGAGAGAGAGAGAGTACTCAAGTTAATAAATATCAAAAAAAAGTGAGACAATAAATACAGACTCCACAGAAAAATGAGAAAAATTTAAGGTCAAAATATGAAAACTGAATGTGAACAAATTTTTACATAACATCCATCAAAACTGACTTAGACATAGAAAATATCAAAAGACTTAATAAGAGAATGAATCAGTAAAAAAACACAATAGTAACATCCATATCAGAGCTGAGCATGGTTGGTGTACACCTGTATCCCAGTGACTTGGGAGGCTGAGGAAGGAAGATCAAAGCCAGCCTCAGCAAAAGCAAGGTGCTGAGCAACTCAGTGAGACCCTGTCTCTAAATAAAATACAAAATAGGGCTGGGGATGTGGCTCGGGAGTCAAGGGCTCTGGAGTTCAATCCCTGGTACCCAACAACAACAAAATTCCATATTAGAAATGTGAAGTGAAACTATCAAACTATATCTAACTCTAAAAACAGATAGATAGCTTTGTGTGAATTAAATCCTAAGGTCTCTAAGAAAGAATGATTTAAATAAAAAAGTTCAGCATTTGTGCAGGATATAGCACCAATCAATATAATTTTTGTAGCTGAACAATAAATATTAAAAGCAAAATTACTTTAAAACATTTCATTTATGGTAGTATCAAATATTAAATACATAGCAAAAAATTAACAAATATGTCTTGTAAGCAGAAAATACTATAGAAAATGTTTAAAAGAATAAATAGGCATTGACTATTTATTGATAAGATTAATGTTGCTGAAATGGTAAGATGCAAATTGATTTACATATCAATGTAAACCTTACCAAAATTCCCACATGTCATTTTTGAAAAAGATGTAATAATAAGCCTAAAGTGAATATGGAAGTTCAGTCAACCTCAAATACCAAATACAGTTTGTTTGTTTGTTTTCAATAAAAATATAAAGAACAAAATTGGGAGACTCACACATCCCAAATTTAAAGCTCATTATAAACTTTCAGTACTCAAAGAAACTGGATCCCTATTCCTCACCCTGTTCAAAATAAATTCAAAAGTGGTAAAAGACCTGACTGTGAAACTACAAAATAAACAGAGCAAAGAAATTTAAGACTCTTGTAAAGATAACAAATGTTTTGGACAGAATTTTGAAATCACAAAAAGTAAAGATTAAAAATTCCATTAAACTAAAACGTTGACGAACAGCAAAGAAAAAAGGGGGGAGGGAATCCTTATAAAATTGGAGAAAATCTTTGCCCAGTATGTGTTTGATACAATCTTCATATTTAGAATATGTAAAGAACAAAAATAATCATAAAACCAAACAAACAATCAAAAACTAAGTAATGCCATTCAAGTGGGCAAACGAAGTAGACAGTTTTTCAAAAGAAACAAAAAGTTCCAGCAAACATGAAGAAAAATATTCAATAAAAGTAGCCTTCAGGAAAATGCAAATAAAAAATACAATGAGGAAGACTGGGGAAATAACTCAGTAGGTAGAGTGCTTGCCTTGCATGTGCATCACATCCCAGTAAGAATGGATAAATTAAAAAAGTGACAAACACAATGTGGATGTAAAAAAAAAATCAACACTTAGGCACTGGTGTGTGCAAGTAAATTGGGTAGCTGATATGAAAAACTGTGCATATTATTCAAAACACTAACAATAGCTTGGATCATGGCACACAACTAATCCCATATATTTAAGAAGCTAAAAGAGAGGATTACAAGTTTAAGGCCAACTTGTGCAAATTCAAGGTCAAAGAGGGCAAAATCCTGATTCCAATAAAAAAGAAATATGCTGGAAGCCAGAAATGGTGATAAATGCCTGTAAAGTAGGCAACTTGGGAGACTACAGTAGGAGGATCCTGAATCTGCTGTGAGGTTAAAGAAACTTAATGTAACACTCTCTCAAAATAAATAAATTAATAATAATAATAATAATAATAATAATAATAAATAAGGCACTGTGATGTAGTCTAATGGTCAAATGTTTGCCAAGCACATGAGGCTTTGGTTAAGTCTTTTGTATCTCAACTAAATAATACTAAAATTGAATTACCTTGTGATTCAGGTATCTCACATGGTAGTATGTAATGAACAAGAATGAAACCTTCATCTGATACCTGGATGCCCATGTTTATTGAGGCATATCCCAAATGAAAAGATGTAGAATCACCTAGGAATTTTGGGTCAGATGGATAAAGAAAATATGGCATATATGTAGACATACATCTATAAAAATCAAATCCTGCCACCTGCAACCAATTGGGTGAAATTGGAGGGTAGAGTGGCAAAATGAAACAAAACCAGACACATAAATACAAACACTGCATGCTGTCCCTCATGTGGGGGAGGCTAAACTTGAATTTAGATTGGTGATTTTTAAAGGGTAAAGAGTGAAGTCGGGAAATGAGAAAGGGATTTCATCAGTGGATGTGGAGTATGTGTTAAAATACTATGCAGAGACCCTTTATTATATATATATATATAGTACATTTTCATCAAAGCTATTTTGAAAATGTTATTGAAATCAGTACTGAGACACACTTACAAAATGATTAAATGGAATAATATTGCCAGGCATGGTTGTGGATGCCTATAGTATCTGCAACTCAGGTGACTGAGGAAGGAGAATTGACAATTTGAGGTCACCCTTGGGAACATAGCAAGATATTGTCTCAAAACCAAAGAAATAATGAACTGCGGATAAATCTCAGTGGTAGAGTGTTTCTAAATTCAAATTCATTACTGCAAAAAGAAATAAGTAAATGGAATATAATTTAGAAATAGATCCTTATATTTATGGTCGATTATTTTTCAAGGAGAATTCGAAAACATTATAAGAAAAATGCTTTCAAATCATCTGGAACAACTACCCATATAAAACTTGGAACATGATCTCAAACACTATCTCACACTTTACACAATTAATTTTAAATAGAAGTGTAAATATGAGAATTGGGACTACAAGATTCTTGGCAGAAAACATGTAAAAATCTCATGATCCTGCATTGAACAATGGATTCTTAGAAAAGACAAATTTTCTTTGTTTCTTTTTGGTAACAGGGATTGAACCCTGGGGAGCTTAACTACTGAGCAACATTCCCTGCATTTTTAAAAATTTTACTTAGAGTCCAATTGCTAAGTCTGGCTTTGAACATGTGATCCTCCTGCCTCAGCCTCCCAAACTGCTGGGATTAGAGGCAGGTGCCAAAAGATACTGCTTATAATGCCACATATTTAGAAAGTATCTACAGGATTTTAGATATGAGGTTTATGATGTGGCATAATAAATTTTGTGAAGGGTAAAGAAAAATATATTTATAATTTAGCCAATATGTTTTCTTAAACTATAGACTTCATCTAGCCTTCCGTATATACTATTTGAAATTTCACTGTCCCCAGTGGGGACTTCTATCTGAAAAACTCCAACCACATTTACCTTGTAGAAGTCAAATCTGGACATCCATTTTTTTTAATCTATAGACTTAAATAAAATTGAAATTTCTCAAGAGTACAGATTATTCCTCTAGAGCCAAATGATCCATAGCATTGTGTGGAATCATATTAGCTGAAGGGCTGTAAAAGAAATAATATTAACTAATTACCTTCTGACCCCAAATAATATCTATATACTTGTCGCTTCTTCATGTAGTCATGAATGTATTGTTGAGTCAACAAAAAGAGAAATCTTATAATTTTGTGGGCATATTTTTTAACAAATTATGAATTATCATGAAAAAGGTTCTCATTTTCACCTCTCTTTTAATAGGCTTAATCTTGAAAGAGTCAAAATTAAGCCTATTACATTGAGAAATGTCTTTGTTCCTTTATTAATTATTTGTTGGTACTGGAAATTGAACTCTGGGGTGCTTTACCCCTGAGGTACATTTTTAAATTTTATTTTTTATTTTTGAATTTCAGTTACACATAATATTAATGTTTATTTTGACATGAAATCATACCACTTTTAAATGGGGATTATTCTATCTGAGTGGCATGATTAAAATAAATACAAATATTATTTAGCCATAACCACATCCAAAGTAATAAAAATTTCGTCAACTGTTTTTATGACTTTTATGCTTCTAGCTATTACACAAAGAACTTTGATGCTTTTTTAATTTTACTTTTGTACATAATGTGAGGTACGTATCCAAATACATTTTTCCTTATTGTGGATATCTAGTCATCTCAGGGGCATTTTTGCTTCAGCTTTTACTCTTGAAAAATATAAGCAGTGTGTCTGCGTGTGTGTGTGTGTGTGTGTGTGTGTGTGTGTGTGTGTGTAATTCCTCTGAACACCAGTTACAAATTGCTGCCCATGCAGGTCAGGCAAATTGCTGCCCACGCAGTTACAAATTGCCACTCATAACCTGCAAAGTCAGCTGAACTTAAGGGCACTCACGTGAATTTCCAGGGACACCAAACAAAACACAGACACACTTTACCTTCAAACAAGCTTCAGGATGGCTCTCCACTCTTGACCTCAGGATCCCCAAAAAAGAGGGCAAGAGAAAGTCACGAGAGACTGGTGAGAAAGTGACCACATTCAGAAGAGAGCTTTCATTGGAAGACTCTTGTTCTTAGAAAGTTCTATTCAAAAAAGGCCAGAGGAGCAGGGTTACAAGGACGATGAGGGTAAGTCAATCCTTATAAATAATGCCTACTTCTGAAGACCCCCCTCTATATCTGAGCTGGGACAATGTCCAAGTCACCACGAATGTAGTGACTGGTCAGAGCCTCCTGCTTCAGGACTGGAAGGCATGGGTCACTCAGAAGAGCTTCCCACATATCTGTTCTTCTTTTTTTGAAAAAGCAGTTGATGGGTCATTATATTGAGTCCCTGAATTCTTCTTCTAGGGGCACAACATCCTACAATTACAACACAAGAGAGAATAAGTAGCAATGAGAATAATACAAGAATATACCATGCAGAGTGTTTAAGAATGTTTCCAGGGTTAAAGCTGTTTTACTCTAAGTATTTGATCAGCTAAGAAAGTAGGATCTGAAAAATCAATCTTACATTTTTGTATCTTGAATCTGATGATGCAGCTCCAAAAGATCCAAGCATTCTTCTGCCAAATATGCAACAAATGGTTTTGAAGCTTTCTCCAATACCACTAAGAAGCATTACATTTGGCAGCGGTAACACACACATACTTATAGCTAGCATGACATTTAAGTCTTTCCTTGAATTTCAAAGTGGAAAGTGCATTATCTATATTCATGACAGCAGTCTCTAAGGCATTTAGCTTGGTCTCAATCCTTTCATCAACATTTATTTGATTGTGAAGAGCCTTGAAAGTATTCTGAGCCAAATAATTAAGAAAATGTGCATGTTAAATATTTGAGATATGGCCACCAAAGCTGTCTTCATGGAAGCAATAAAAGAAACCAAGGGAACAACTCTCACTATTATGAGTCCAATAGCACACTTAGGTCTCGCTGGCTGGGCGTGTATTTGTTGTAAGACTTGAAAAGCAGCATCAGCCTACCATGGCTCTGAAATATTTCCTGGTAATAAAGGAGGGCTTATGGAGCATCATCGTTCCTTTTTCTATATTATCTGGTGATACAATTAGTTAAATTACATTTACTATATGTTACAAGATACCTATCATCTTCCCTTTTAACTTTTACATTTCCTGTAATTAAAACATAAGGAAATTGAACACAGGCCCATAAGCTGTAGCACAGATTGTAGATTTAAAATGTGGGGCTTAGTGCCAATTGTTAAGTTTTTCCTCAAGAACCTTGAGATTTGTAAGATTTTCTTCATAAAGTTTTGAGGAATAACGCTATTGTTTGTGTCCTGAGAGATATTAAAACACATCTCCAGGCATGTCTTAAGTGTATCTTTAGTCTCATTTTGGGAATTTTCCTGCCATTTCCATCAACATGTACTTTTATTATTGATTGATGTATACGCTATTATCCATATCATGAGTATCATAAACAATACATTTAACCTTCCCCATGGTTTCAGTTTCCAGATGGTGTAGCTCTGCCACAGCATCTCCCATGCTGTGACCCTGTCAGACAGAGGGTGCAGGAACAACTTAACCACATTATCTATAAGACACCAGCTATTTTCCATATGATTTCTGTGGAACTTGTGATTGAATCTTGAGTTCCAGCCTATTAATTGTCCCTGGATAACAAGTCATTCTAGAACTTATTGGCTCAATCGACCCCTGAGCCAAATCCCCAGCAGTATTTTGTATTTTTTTTAAAGAAGTGCTTAGCACTTCTCCCTTGCTGAAGCTGGCATGGAACTCATGATCCTTCTGCTTTAGCCTTCCAGGACCCTGGGATTACAGGAGTGCACCATTGCACTCAGCTCTGTTCACAATTTTAATGCCAGCATTCCGTCTTTCCCTTATCAACTATTTTATGCTATATTTAAAATGGATGCAGTATTTCTAATTTTTCTTCCAAAAACTGGATGGCAGTTTATAGATTTTGCTTTTTCTTTGTGAGCATTTCACATGAGAAAAAACCAGACACAATGAGATTATTAGAAGTGATGTGAAGGAAGAAAAAGGTGACACTTTAAAGAGAGAGAATGTGTCCTCTCTGTAAAGAAAAGAGCATGGCTCTCTTACTCTCCATTTTTATTAGAGATCTAAAAAAGATTCTAAAGAATCCTGCCCAGGTACACTTTTTGACTTTGGACTGACAGCAGGATAATATCAAACTCTCAAGTAACCAGTGCCATGAAAACTTTAGGTTAATTAGCCTAATGTTCATGATTTATAATTGAATTCTTAATCAAAAACTCTTGCAGATTTTATGGTTAGTAGGAATTATCTTTATTTCCCTGAGTTCCAGAATCTGGTCTTTAACAAGATCACGAAAGTCTCCCCTTTAGTGTAACTTGTGTTCCTCTTGCAAACATTATTTTGAAACTGCATTTCTTCTGCAGATAATAATTTGTTAAAGAATGTAACACATTCTGTCCAGTTAATCCAGAAAGGGTGCAAGTGAATTGCTTCTTGGAAAATATAGCATAGGGTCAATGTGTTGAGCCTATTTATTTATTTATTATGCTGTGTGTTGAAATAAGAGCTAGTCAACCACTGAGCTACATCACCAGCTCCTTTTTTTATATTTTGTTTACAGACAAGATCTCATTGATTTGCTGAGACTGGCTCTAAATTCATGATTCTCCTGTCTCACCCTCCCACGCTGATGGGAATACAGGTATGTGGCACCATGCCCAACCTACCATTTACCTTAAAGGTACTTCAGGTCTTTTACCAGGTTCTGTAAAAAATACTACAATGAAAATATAGTCTTTTCTATGATCTAATGACTCCATTTTTTTTAGATACATACCAAGAATTACCACTACTGAATCATATGACATTTTTATTTTAACTTATTGAAGAACCTTAATACCATTTTCAAAAATAGCTTTATTCAATTTATATTCTCACCAGCATTTTTACAAGTGAATCTTTATATTCATGCTCACATGCTCTGGAGTACCTACTTTCAGATTTTTATTTTTTACTTCTGAATATTTTACTTATTTATTTACTAGTCATAGATAGACAAATCACTTTTATTTTATTTATTTGTTTTTATGTGGTTCTGATGCTTGAACACAGTGCCTCCCATGTGCTAAGGAAGCACTCTATAAGTGAGCCAGAACCCCAGCCCCTATCTTTCAGATTTTTATCATAGGCATTCTGACAAGACTTCTTAGGGTGAAGAAAAGTTTTCATTTGACTGATGCATTAAATTTCTGAGGCAAGTGTGTTATATTCCAGGCTGTCAAGTAGCTAGAAGAAGAGTGTACTGTATTTTCTGTGGTGAAACAGGAATCTGTGGTTTCTAACACATTTTTAACACTACTGCTGCAAATTTTAGTATTTGGAAGTAGTTACAAACAATGCAAATCCAAATATTTGTAATGTATGAATATTTGCACATGCTCTGTCTCTGTTGCTTATAGAAATTGCACGTTTAGGATATACCCCTTGGAACAGAAGTCACTAATTTTAGATGCTCAGTACATGGAGACACTACATCTAAAAACAACTGAAAGGCCTGGAATTATTACTGGGGTGAACAAGGGTAGGTAAGGGCTCAGAAAGTGCTCAAATATTATTGAGTCTATTGGTAGTTTGTTTAATTTTCCCCTTTGATACCTATAATTGAGTTGAGAGAGAAGCAATTCTTCCAGCAACAGAAGTTAGCAAAACCACTGGAACTTAAGCCTAGTGCAGGAAAGGGGCACCCTTTCTCTAGAAACTTCCAAATGACTGGGAGCAAAAAGTAACAATTAGCATTTTGAAGATCATTCTCAGAAAACACCATAAAGAGTAGCAAAAATATCTGAGGGGTTCACAATTCAGAATTCATTTTTTATTTTGTTGATCATTTTATTATGGAGTCACTAGAGTTCTTTTTATACTCTGAATACTATGAAATAATAAAATAAGTAATGTAAAATATTCTCTCCTGCTCAGCAACTTGTTTTAAAAAATATTTTCACATGTATGACTCCTCAGCAGCCACATGAATGTTTATAGCAGCTCAACTTGCAATAGCTAGAGTATGGACCAACCTAGGTGGTTCTCGAAAGATGAATGGATAAAGAAAATGTGGTATATATAATCAATGGAATATTAGTCAGTTTGAAAGTATGCTAAAATTGTGACACTTTCTAGTACATGGTTGGAGTTGGAGAATATCATGTTTAATGAAATAAGCCAGTCTCGCAAAACCAAAGATGTTTTCTCTATTATGCTGATTCTAATTAAGGAGCGAGGGGGCACTGGCCCAGAATAGCTTTACCTTACATTAACTTGAGGGAAGTGATGGGAGGGAGGGGAGAGGGATGTGGGAATAGGATAGATAGCAGTAGATTGAAACAGACATCATTACTGTATGTGTATATTTGACTACATGACTAAAATGATTCTGCAACATGTACACTCAGAAAAATGAGAAATGATATCCCATGCAAGTATGATATACCAAAATGTGTGTATATATGTATATATGCATTCTACTGTCATGGGGATGAAAGAGAGTCTGGGGATGTGGCTTAGTGGTTAAGAACCCCTTGTACTATAATGAGTGAGAGAGAAAACAGGGAAGACATATTAGAAGGCAGGATGGATCCATACAATTCCAACGAACTTCCCATAATCCCTGCCCTAAAAACAAGTACTTAGGGTCTGTGTGATATTGGTACATCTGTGAAAATTTGAAAAAAAAAATATTTTTTCTTATGATCTGGAAACATAAAAATGGACTTGCAAATTTCTACCAGGCCTGGTAGAATGGGTTGGAAACAGTACCTGGTAGAATGGGTTGGAAACAGTAGTCACATTCTATAGAATTTCAACGTCATTAATTTAACCACTTCAGCTGAGTTCCCAGCAAATGTGACTGCCATTGGGGTAAAGGTTCAGAGACCACATTGCTCTAGTTTTAGATGAGTGTGAGGTCAGGCTGGGCAACAGAGTCCACCACTATCTCAAGAAAGAAAAAAAGAGGGGGAGCCTTGTTGAGGGTGTAGCTCAGTGGTAAAGCAGCCTTGGGTTCAATCCCCTGTGGAGACCAGGACAGTGATTGGGAGACAAGTGTCTGACATGGAGGTCTCTAATGACGTAATGGCAGTGACATGCTTGGTGAATGGAAAAGTTTCTATGCAAAACTATAAGATGCCTGGTTGCTATGGCAATGTTCTCCATGGGGGAGACTCTGTTGTGGGAGACTTTTCAGCTTTGACCTTATTCTCAGGCACAAAGTTTCTTGCTAAGTCAACCACAATGTTTCACCAGTTCCACTGCTTTAAAAGATGCTTTAAAGTAACTTTAAAGAATGGACTTTCTTGAGAGTTGCACAGAGCTCTTAACATTGCACAATCCAACTATAGAATGTAACAGAGGAAATAGCTGCATACTGTTGCTAACTGTTTAACTTTCATAAATACAAAGAATAATGCTTGCATAGTCTTTAATATAATCAACGAAAGATATACAATAAAGATTGCTGGTGTAATTCTTTTTTTCTTTTTTTTTAAAGAGAGAGATGATTTTTAATATTTGTTCATTTATATTTTTAGTTTTTGGTGGACACAACATCTTGTATTTTATTTATATGTGGTGCTGAGGATCAAACCTAGTGCCCCACACATGCCAGGTAAACGGGCTACCACTTGAGCCACATCCCCAGCCCCCCTGGCATAATTCTTTAGACCTGCTGCTCCATTATAAAGCAGTGCTCCACCCGATCCCAGATGTTGTATCTTCTTTATTTCTTCCAATGTCCCATCAAACCTGGCCAGACCTGCTAGTTTGGCCACACTTGCCGCAGCATCACAAGTAACAAAAACAAATAAATAAACAGCATCAATCTCTAATTAAATCACTTCATATATTTTTGGTATGTTAAAACAAGGTATATGGAAACTAAAAATTCGTATAAAATCTGATGTGCTTCTCAGAATATTTAATAGTCTAACATTTTCTAATTCATTAAATATGGAAAAATTAGAGTTCTAACTGGGCATCCTGAAATGTTTAAACACAGTCACTGATAATCAAAGAGGAAAAAATAAAATACCAACTACAGAAACACAGATATTCTCTATCTCAACATTTGCCTTGGGTAGATTACTGCTACTTTGATGATCTGGTCCCGTCTGTAAGTATCCATACCCAATACCAAATATAATGAAAATTACTGATCCTATTTAATCACAACTGGTATGTATTTTGGCCTCAGAAATGGCTAATATTTTCTGTTTTCTCTATTTCAATAGCATTCTAATGCAAATTGTCATTATCACTAACAGGATCTAATAAATTTTCAGACTACTCATTAGCTTTTAACAAATGACCTGAGCGGAGACGTTTTTGCAGGACACATAGTAAATTGCTGACATCCTCCTCCAAGGTTGCTTGACACACTCCTTGAAGACATGAAAATCTGACACCTTTTAGGCTGCCCTTGACCATGTGGCAATGTGTTCTTCACTTATCAGTTTCACTTGAGCTCCCCAATGACATCATCTATAAATCAGAGACCTCCATGTGGAATTCCTCCACCAAAAGGCTCTGAAAAGACAGGCACATTTAGCACATTCAGAGACTCCTGCACAATAGAAGCTTTCACAAACTCTTTATGATAAGGACATTATGGCCTGTTGTGATGACTACCAATTACTGAGGTTCCCAGAGCAGGAAGCTGCCCTCATGGACCTTGATATATTATTATTTTTTAAAACCATACACTTGCTTTATATTGAATTGGTGAATTTTACAGAGTTCCTGAATTAGTAAACCATGCCTAAGAATCCAAAAAATAAAACAATATAATGAACAAGCCCATCCACCCATCATACGGCTTATTAAAACTTGGTTCCTAATGCATTTTTCTTCAGGGTACTGTGAATCAAACTCAGTGGAACTCAACCACTCAGCCACCTCCCAGCCTTCTTTTTTATTTATTATTTGAGTTACTTCTTAGAGACAGGGTCTCACTGAGTTCTTTACTCCTTGTTATCCAGGGAGGCCACCTTACAAATCAGAACACTTGGGCTAAGGTTGTGGCTCAGTGGTTGACAATTTGCCTACCATGTGGGAGGCACTGGGTTTGATTCTTAGGGAAAAAAAAGTTTATATATATAAATTTTTAAGAAAAATGAAAACATGGGCTGGGGATGTGGCTCAAATGTTAGCGTGCTCACCTGGCATGCATGGGGTGCTGGGTTCAATCCTCAGCACCACATAAAAATAAAATAAAGATGTTGTATACACTGAAAACTAAAAAATGAATATTAAAAAATTCTTTCTCTCTTTAAAAAAAAGTGAAAAAAAAATCACAATCCTCCTGCCTCAGAATCTTGAGCCACTGGTATTTCAGGTGTATTCCACAGCACGTGGGAATTCTCAATAATTTTGAGAATTTCAGAGTCTTTCATAAAATTTCAACAATAGTGGAATCTAAGCCTGCTGCAAGTCTTTAAAACTTCTAGTACACTGTACCATTAAATAAACTTCTCCATGTTTATCGCAGTTTGTTCAAAATAAGCATCACACTACAAAAGATTGTAAGAAAATGCATACATGAAGGAAAATATGTGATTGAAGGTCCACAAGGTTACTTGTTATTATGTTTGGCCCCCAAATTATGTCTTTGGTATGACAAAGAATATTTTAATTCTCATTTAATCATTGTACATTCTCACTATTTGCTCAGCTACAAACCCAAATCCATTAGAAGGTAGCCATCCACATGCCAGCTCACATGACAACACTACTGTCTAAAAGGGACAGGGAGGTCCTGTCAGGAGATTTTGTAGCCCTCCTATGAGTCTGATTCCTACACTGATGTACTCACCAAGACTGAACTCCTACAAACAATGCCCACACCCCAGGGAAGTTGCATTCACTCCAGTCCCTCACACTGCCCAAAAACAAGCCTGCAACTACTGCCTTTGGCAAATGGATTTATTACAAAGAAGTCCAGACTGCGTCAAGTGCTCACACACCTCTATGCAATATTTCTTCTAAATCAAAAATGTAAAACTAGGAAATTGCCACACTGACTCATTAGCTGCAAAGAAAGTTTTTGGAAATACTGGGAAGCGTTCAAAACTATCTTTTAAAGAAGAAGTTTTACAGGATGGCTTAGGCTATATTTATCAAAAACAGAAGAGCCACAGCACACTCTTTTGGCCTTCCTTTCCAAATGAGCACTGAGACACAGCAAAAGGCTGGAACAGAGATAGCAGTGACAATCAACCCATCTTTGGCATGTTGGCAAACTTCAATATTTGGACACAAGTATGTAAGGAACTCTTACCAATGATCGCACAAGATCCATGACACCTGAATAGGTTGTTGGTGAGGTTTTGCTCAGGAGGCTTTGAATCCTTAGGACAAGTAACTGAATTCTTTAGCATGAGAAGAAACAGCCCTCTCCACAGCAAGTACTGCACAATATCACCTGATTAGAGGCTGTAGCTTTATTAGTGATGTAGGGCACATGAGGCTAGACACCTAAGGAATTTTCCAGGAGCACATTGATTAGCTGCAGGGTTCTGAGGGGTATCACAAAATTGTTTGGATCACTGCTTGGAATTTCATTGATCTTTATTTACATCCAGTGGGACAGGGATGGAGGTTTATATTTTTTGTAGGGGTATACATAAAGGTGTTTTCTGTTGTTGTTGTTGTTCTTGTTGTTTTGATTAGTTCACAGAAAGTGCTTTGTGTACCAATTGTAAGATTGGTCAGAGGTCTTCCAAGGTTTGCCACAAAAGCAGAAGTCTGTGTTATAACCCACAGTGAGATCTTTGCAAAATCTTTTCCTGACATTCTGTTGAAATAAAATTATGGTGAAGGTCTCTTGAGAATCTTTTTTAAGATTATTTGGTGAAGAAGGGAGAGCCGCTGTATTAGGACATCAGACTGGGATGCTCCTTACCAAGCCTTTGGTCATGCAGTGTGTATTAAGAAAACCATCACACAATTTTCCCAGGGCTACTAAGGTACTCTAAACACAGAGAGAAATCAAGCCTGGGTTTTTTGGCATATTCCACCTGAGTAATATTCATAGGGAGAAAACCTAAGTTGGATGTAGATTTTTAAAAAAAATCACTGGTATAAAAGGTCTCTAAGAAGAAAGAGATCAGCTGCAATTGTAGAGCACACACCTGCAGAGCTGCATCTGCTGATGTGGTTATCAGTGGAGTCCACACTCACAGCTGCAGCAAACTCACTACCTGAGATATGGAGTGATCCATGCTAGAATGCCTGCCTAGCATGCACAAGGCAGGTTTCAGTCCCCAGAACTGGGAAAAGAAAAGAGAAAGCAACTCAAGTATATGGCAAAATATATTTTGAGAAAGTGCCTTTCCAAACAATATACACAAATGATATTATCTTATAATGCTCTTTAATGTGCCTACATACAGCACAATACATGAGCCTTAGAACAAGCAAAAGTGACAACTGTAATGGTCCCAGAGTCATCAATAGATCAATAAGCAAACAAGGAAAAGGAAGAGGCCAGCTGCAGGGTACACAGACACATCCCTATGGTCCCAGCTGCCAGCCTCACCTCATCTCAAAAAATAACAATTAAAAGGATTGTGGAGAAACTCAGTGCTAGAGCACTCCTGGGTGAAATCTGAACAAAGAGAGGAAAGAAGTTCAGAAGAGCCATTTCACCAATCTGTACCAAAGACTGGAGTAGAGAGGCCTAAACTAACATACACAATATGTAATGCAACATTAGACTCAAAAGACTTAAAATACAGGAAAATAGAATCTAACAATAAGAGAGATTTAACCCAGAAAAACATGTTGCCTTCAAATCTTAATGCTGATGCAATGCTCCTCTCCAACCCAGGATGCAGTTTTGGTTAGCTCTAAATAGATTAAAAAAATAAATAAATAAATAAATAAAAAAGAAAAGAAAGAAAAAAAGAAAGAAAAAAGAAAAGAAAAAAGAGAAAAAAAGAAAAAAGAAATGAAGGCACACACCATTTCACACACCTACAGTGGTTATCTCAAAATAAATAAATAAAATAAAATAAAATAAAATTTTCCTCAAGTCTGAACAAGTTCAAATGGATCTGAAACAAGCAAAGTTCTCACCACATCTCTACATACAGGGCTTTTCTCCAGTGTGATTTCTTAAATGCTGTTCAAAGGGACCTGGAAAGTTGAAAGTATTACTGAAATTTTTAAAGATAGAAAAAGGATTTTCACAGACGTGAATTCTTTTATGCCTCTGGAGAAAACTCTGAAAGCTGAATACTGCCCCACATGGCTTATTCTCAGCATTTTCTACAGTATGAGTCCTTTCATACAACTGAACAAAACTAGAACAGCTGAACCCTTTATATTTCTTACTTGCATAGGATTTATTCTTTTTATTCCAAAACAATATTCTCAGTTCTTAAGAAAAAAATGAGAAAACTAGAAGACTTCCCACATTTCTCACATTCACAGGGCTTCTGTGCATGAGTGTTTTCATATATAAGAAATGAAATGAAGCTTACAGAATGTAGCAAATCCACCAAATTCAGAGGGTTTGTTTTTCAATGTGAGTGAACTGGCTTTGAAGGCCACAGGGAAAATGGAATGATTTGTGATATTTTTCACATTTAAAGAGTTATTCAGTTGGATGTGGTGGTGTATGCCTTTAATTCTTGAGACTCCAGAGGCTGATTCTGAAGAATCAATGTTGGAGGCTAGCCTCAGCACCTTATGAAGACCCTAAGAAACTCAGCAAGTCCCTGTCTCAAAATAAAAAGTAAAAAGGAACTGGAATGTAGCTCAGTGGTAGAGCACCACCAGGCTAAATCCCCAGTGGATCGATTGATCGATCGATCTCTCTCTATCTCACACATACACACACACAGACACACACAAACACACATTTTCAGCAGTGTGAGCATCTCTTGTCTTTGAGGATGACATGAAATATTGATTTACCATATTTCACATTCAAAGGATTTTTCTCCAGTAAACTTCCTACATGTATATGAGTGAAACAGTAATAAGAGAAGAGTTTACCAATTGTTTTCATTCATACAATTTCTATGCAGTATGTGTTCTTTCACATGTGTGAAGCCAACAAGATGTGGCAAAGGCTTCTCCACGTTGTTGACATTCATTAAGCTTCTCTCCAGTATACATTCTTCCATGTCTGTGGATCTAGCAAAGGCTTTGCCACACTGCTTACATTCTTAGGGCTTCTCTCCAGTATGAGTTTGTTTATGTGAGTGAAGGTAAGAGGACTGAGTGAAGGCTTTGCCACATTTTTTGCATACATAGGGCTTCTCTCCAGTATGAGTTCTTTCATGTCTGTGAAGGTCACAAGATCTAGCAAAGGCTTTGCCACACTCCTTACATACATAGGGCTTCTCTCCACTATGAGTTCTTTCATGTCTGTGAAGGACACCAGATGTAGCAAAGGCTTTGCCACACTGCTTACATTCATAGGGCTTCTCTCCAGTATGCACTCTTCTATGTATTTGAAGTTCACTGGATCTAGCAAAGGCTTTGCCACACTGCTTACATTCATAGGGCTTCTCTCCAGTATGCACTATTCCATGTATTTGAAGTTTACTAGATGTAGCAAAGGCTTTGCCACACTGCTTACAATCATAGGGCTTCTCTCCAGTATGAGATTGTTCATGTGAGTGAAGGTGAGAGGACCAAGTGAAGGCTTTCCCACAGCACTTACATTCATAGGGCCTCTCTCCAGTATGAGTTCGTTTATGTATCTGAAGGTAATAGGGAGCAGTAAAGGTTTTTCCACATTGTTCACATTCATAGGGCTTTTCTCCGGTATGCAGTCTTTCATGTCTGCGAAGATTACAGGATGAAGCAAATGTTTTTCCACATTGTTGACATCCAAAGGGTTTCTTTCTAGTATGTGTACTTCCATGAATCTGAAGGGAACTAGACCTAGCAAAGGCTTTTCCACACTGCTTACATACATAGGGCTTCTCTCCAGTATGAGTTCTTTCATGTGTGCGAAGCTCACAAGATCTAGCAAAGGCTTTTCCACACTGCTTACATACATAGGGCTTTTCTCCCGTATGAGTTCTTCCATGTGTGTGAAGGTCACCAGATCTAGCAAAGGCTTTTCCACATTGTTGACATTTATAAGGCTTCTCTCCAGTGTGTGTTATTCCATGTCTCTTAAGCTCAGAGGATGTAGCAAAGGCTTTTCCACATTGTTTGCATTCATAGGGCTTCTCTCCAGTATGTGTTCTTCCATGTGCATGAAGCTGATGGGAAGTAGCAAAGGCTTTGCCACACTGCTTACATTCATAGGGCTTCTCTCCAGTATGCACTCTTCGATGTATTTGAAGTTCACTGGATCTAGCAAAGGCTTTGCTACACTGCTTACATTCATAGGGCTTCTCTCCAGTGTGAGTTCTTTCATGTATGTGAAGGTCACCAGATCTAGCAAAGGCGTTGCAACACTGCTTACATTCATAGGGCTTCTCTCCAGTATGTGTTTTCTGATGTATTCTAAGTATTCTGGGATAAGCAAAGTCTTTCCCATATACCTTACATTTGAAATGTACATTCCCTGTGTGTGTGATCCTGTGCTTTTGAAGACTTGTCTGAGAAATAAAGGTTTGATCATCTTGTTGACATTCATAGAGTTTCTCTCCAGAATGAGTTCTTTCGTGTCTTCTAAATAAAAAGGAGAAATGAAAGGCTTTCCCACATACCTCACATTGAAAACGTTTACCTCCACTGTGTGTTATCACGTGTCTTTGAACACCTGGGAGAGAAGAGGCTTCACCACATTGTTGACATTCATAGGGTTGCCACCCAGTATGAGTTTCTTCATGTCTTTGAATGTCATTGGAACAACTGATGACTTTCCCACATACTGTACTTTCATGTGGTCTATCTCCAGTTTGTAACATTTGTGTGTGAACACTTTTGAGAGAAACCAGATATTTCCTATATTGTTTAAATTCACATGGTTTCTCTTCACATTCTTCATGCTTATAGTATTTGTGTCCAGAGTGAGATGTGATATGCCTATGAAAGAATGAAAGACATATGAAATCTTTTGCACACACAATGAAGTCACATGGATTTACTCTATTAAAACTTTTCTTTGTTTGATTAAGAATTGAAATCGATTTGAAGGTTTCCCCACACTATTCTGTGGGGAAAGTTTGAAATTTACCATAGGACTTCTTTGAAGAAGAAGTGACCAGCACATAATTGATACCTAACTCATTCACAGTTTTCTATTTATTTATAGGTCTTTACATTTCTACCAACATCACGTAAAGGCTAGATTTTCTGACTTGTTAAAGCTGCCTGAAAATAAAGAGATTGAAAGGAAACAATCCTTTGCAACACAGCTTCTCTATGGCTATTATTCACATAGTCATATTCACATATGCGATTTCATAGTCCTTTTTGCATGTCAAATACTTTGAAAAGACTGAATACCTGTTACAGATAAGTATATATTTCTGGTAAAAAATATTATAAGAATAAATACATTTCAAATTATGCATACTTCTTCGGTTGGTTTTCTTTAAAAATTATATGACAGTTCTCAGATTCCCTCACGAATTCCTCTTGTGAGTACAGTTACCTTAGGTTGCTTCCACAGTTTTCAATCTGATCTTCAGTGGTCTTGTCTACCCACTTGTTACCTAAAATGAGAGAATATAACACTCTTTATGAATATTTAGGAGCTAGAAATGCTTTGCCAAACTGTAGGTGCCATTTATACTTCAATAATTCATCAACTGATTTTCTTTTCACCTTCTACATAAATGACCAAAATAAACATGAGTTCTCCGATTTGATTAGTTTAAAACCATCATTATTACCTATAGAAGCCAGGTCTCTGAGGACTTCCAGCATCATATCTCTGTAAAGGTTCTCCTGGGAAGCATCCAGAAAAGCCCACTCCTCTTTGGTGAAGTTCACAGCCACATCCTCAAAGGTCACTGAGATCTGAAATATCCCACAAATGTATAGTGGAGGCCAGGAAAGATTGACAGCATGAGAAATCTGCACTCAACATGCATGATGTTCACATGATTCCCTGGCCTCCTGATTAATTACATGATTTGGTCCATCAAATCTTTACTGCACTCAATTTCTTACACCCATTCCAACACTAGAAATTGGCTACTCAGAAGGCAAACATCATAGTGATTTATACCCTTCCTTTGATGAGTTCACAGGAAGTAAGACAGGCTCCTAGATCACTCCTAACTTTTTTAATGGTTGCACCTCTATTACATGTCTTACAAATGTCCTGTGTGGTACAGAGCTAACATAAACACTTCTGATAGTATTTATCTTTAGAAAAGAAAGGTGATGAGTAGAAAAATGCAAGAATCATGAAACTAAGCATTTGAGAGAGATCCTGTCAACGACAGTGGCTCCCTTTACCTACAAGGTTAATATAGGCAACATGGTATTTACTGATGTCTTGTTTCCTCTGAAGGTCTATTGTTCTATACTTAAAGAAATGCCTAGAACCAGCCCCCACTCCCACCCTCTGGGCATGGGGTCACTAAGGAGATTCCTTCATAGACAACATTTAGACAACATTTCACACAGGTGGTCACAATGTGTTAACTGGAGATTGAGCTCATTCTGTGTGATTACACTAAGAACAACTAGAAGTTTGCAGGTGCTTTACTCCAGAACAAATGTAGTCAACTAGCTTACTATTAAATGACCAAAACAAACATGAGTTCTCTATTTGATTAATTTAATTTATGTATTAATAAACACGACAATTTGATAGTTTCTTGTGGTTACTGTCAAAGTAGAATGGGGTAAGTGGAATGATAGCATGTGTCTTAGAAATAACTCAATGAGGACTTGGAAGATGGCGGCGGATGGAGTGCATCACCCCCGTGTACTGCGTCACTATGCAGGTGAATGACGAGTTAGAACGGCCAAATGCTATCTTGTTAGGAATTTCCAGCAAAATTTGGGTGCACCAAAACCTAGAGGAAGGATTTCCATCGCCCGAGGATCGGTTACTGGGGGCTCAATAGAGAGCGATTTGTCCACACAGAGATTCAAGCTGCTTATTCAGCGACTTGCCCCGCTGCTAGAGACTGCGGAGCTCGACGGGAAATGGCGAGCTAGCAATGCAGAGATAAGGCACTGCTGATTCTGCGGGCACCTTCCGGCTGTGCCCTCACTGTGCTCAGTGCTGAATTCTGGGTTTGAGACAGGGGAAGGAAGCAGTCCAGTCCTCTCCTCCACACCTGTCAGACCACCGAGGAAGCCAGCGGCCACCATCTTGGAGAGCTGACGTCACCATCGCCAATTTTCGACTGATCGCATCTCATTCAGTGATAGAACAGGTCTGTGACATTAAAACCATTTTCTATACAGAGGGGAAATCACATAAAATCTCTCCCTGGCTTTCCGGGGGCATGATTAACAGAGAATCTGAGTAGCGGTGTGGGGGAAAAGTAAAGGCACCTGACCCCCAACTACTCCCTCCCACCAGCAGCGAAAACAAAACCTGTTTGCCAGCTCTAAGAGGAGGGGCTATCGGAGGAAATCAAAACAATAAGGTGCCGGTTCCCAAAAGCCGCACTCAACGTCCAGGAAACTGCAGGCACAGAGTGTAGTTTGAACTGCCAAGAGGTACCACACGGGGATAGACCTGGCTGAAAGGAGAAGCCAGGGGAGTAGAAACCAGGAATTAACCTAAGCTAACAGGTTTTGAGAGACACCAGTGGGGGGAGGAGGGAGAGGCCTCACACAGACTGTTTCCTATAGCCGGAGGACAAAATCTTGGCCTGGAAAGCACAGCACCACCTATTAGAAGTGAAGAAAATAGAAGCCTAACAGTGTCACTTTTTCTTTTAATTTTTTAAAAATTCTTCTTTAATTTTATTTTTTTTCTTTTCTACAATTATACTATTATTTTTTTAAATGTAATTTCTATTTTACTGCATCTTATTATTTTTTTATTATCATTTCCTTTTCTTTTCTATTCTTTTCTCTTTCTTTCCTCTCTCCCTCTATCTTTCTTGGTTTACTTCTTTATTTTTCCCCATCTTTCCTCTTAAGCATGACCACCCAAATTACGTACAACTTACTAGATGAAAATAGATGAATACTATGAAACAGTCCATAGTCTGACTAAGCCCTTAAATACCCCCAAGTACTCCTGTCTATTCTCTTATTAATATCCGCCTGCATTTGAGCAACCCCCCAAAGAAGCTAACATATATTAACCTCAATATCATCAAAGTGCCCGACCTCATCATAAAATCCTAAGTTCAAACCTCAGTTTTATACATGCCATCAAATTCTGTAGACCTCTAATGAAACTAATAAATTTACCTTAAGCACCCAACATCTCTAAACATTGTCTCCCAACATAAAGGAGATATATTGGAACTATGAAAACCAAAACAAATTTAAAGAAGAAAACAGAAACAAAGCAGTCAAACAGAGTTGGAAAGCAACGTGAGCACCATGAAAAAACAAGGGAAAAAAGGATTACAAACAATGCAGGAAAGCTTAAATTCACAGGAGAACCTAGAGGCTTCAGAAAAATGGACAGAGAAAGAACTCAAGGCATACCTAACTCAGATGGAACAGAATCTTAGAGAAGACTTTTGACAGCAAGTCCAAACAATGAAAGTATACTTTGAAAATGATTTAAATAGGCAAATTCAAATGGCAAAGAATGACCTATACCAGGAGATAGAGATGTTAAAAAAAAATCAAACAGTAATCCTAGAAATTCAGGAAACCATAAACCAAATTAAAAACTCAAACGAGAATATTACAAATAGACTACATCAAATAGAAGTTAGAACATCAGATAATGAAGACAAAGTGTATCAACTTCAGAAGAATATAGTCAACACAGAAAGAATCCTAAAAAATCACCAGCAATCTATCCAAGAAATATGGGATGTTATAAGAAACAACAAACTTGAGAGTCATCGGGATAGAAGAAGGTATAGAGATTCAAACCAAACGAATGAACAACCTATTGAATGAAAGAATCCTAGAAAACTTCTCAGATATGAAATATGGAATGGATTGCCAAATCCTGGAAGCCTACAGGACCCCAAACATACAAAACCCTAGTAGACCAACTCCAAAACACATAATTATGAAGATATCCAACATACAGAACAAGGAGAGAATATTAAAAGCTACGAGAGAAAGAAGGCAGATTACATTCAGGGGTAAACCAATTAGGTTAATGGCTGATTTCTCATCAGAGACGTTGAAAGCAACAAGATCCTGAAACAACATATTTCAAACGCTGAAAAATAATGGATTCCAATTAAAAATACAGTATCCAGCAAAATTAAGCTTCAGATTTGACAATGAAATTAAAATATTTCACAATAAACAAAAGTTAAAATAATTCACAGCCAGAAAACAAGCACTGCAAGACATTCTGAGCAAAACACTACTAGAAGAGAAATTGAAACACAGCACCCAAAACTAACATTGGGAGGTAACCCAGTAAAAAGAAGAACAAAAAATATAACCAAAAAGGAAAAACGAGCCATATTAAAATAAATCCATAAATAAGCATGTCTGGAAGTACAAACAATATATCAATAGTAACCTTAAACGTTAATGGCTTAAATTCACCAATCAAGAGACAAAGGCTAGTAACCTGGATTAAAAAAACAAATCCAACAATATGCTGCCTTCAGGAGACTCATATGATAGGAAAAGACATACACAGGTTGAAAGTGAAAGCCTGGGAAAAATCATACCACTCACATGGACCTCGGAAGCACACAGGAGTGGCCATACTCATATCGAATAAAATCAACTTCAAACCTAAGTTAATCAAAAGAGATAAAGAAGGCCACTATATACTGTTAAAAGGAACCATCCACCAACAAGACATAACAATTATCAATATCTATGCACCAAACAATGGTGCTGCAATGTTCATAAAACAAACTCTCCTCAAGTTCAAGAGTCAAATGGACCACAACACAATAATTATCGGTGACTTCAATACACCGCTCTCTCCATTGGACAGATCCACTAGACAAAAGCTGAATAAAGAAACTGTAGAACTCAATAACACAATTAATAACCTAGACTTAACCGAAATATATAGAATATATCAACCATCATCAAGTGGATACACGTTCTTCGCAGCAGCAACCACCCCATTCACATTATCCTCAAAAAAAAATAAATAAATAAAATACTTGGGAATCAACCTAACAAAAAGGTGAAAGATTTATACAATGAAAACTACAGAACCCTAAAGAGAGAAATAGAAGAAGACCTTAGAAGATGGAAAAATATACCCTGTTCCTGTATATGAAGAACTAACATCATCAAAATGAAAATATTATCCAAAGTTCTCTATAGGTTCAATGCAATGCCAATCAAAATCCCAAAGGCATTTCTTGTAGAAACAGATAAAGCAATTATGAAATTCATATGGAAAAACAAAAGACCCAGAATAGCAAAAGCAATTCTAAGCAGGAAGTGTGAGTCAGGCGGTATAGCGATACCAGAGTTCAAACTATACTACAGAACAATAGTCAGAAAAACAGCATGTTACTGGTACCAAAACAGGCGGGTGGACGAATGCTACAGAATAGAGGACACAGAGACCAATCCACAAAATTACAACTATCCTATACTTGATAAAAGGGCTAAAAGCATGCAATGGAGGAAGGATAGCATACTCAACAAATGGTGCTGGGAAACTCAAAAAAATTAGCAATAAGAAAACAAATAAGGGCTGGGGATGTGGCTCAAGTGGTAGCACGCTCGCCTGGCGTGCATGCGGTCCGGGTTCGATCCTCAGCACCACATACAAAACAAAAATGTTGTGTCTGCCAAGAACTAAAATAAATAAATATTAAAACTCCTCTCTTGGGCTGGGGATATGGCTCAAGCGGTAGCGCGCTCACCTGGCATGCGTGCAGCCCCGGTTCGATCCTCAGCACCACATACAAGCAAAGATGTTGTGTCTGCCGAAAACTAATAAAAATAAAATATTAAAAAAAATTCTCAATCTCTCTAAAAACTCTTCTCTCTCTCTCTCTCTCTCTCTCTCTCTCTCTCTCTCTCTCTCTCTTAAAAATAAAAAAAACCCAAATAACCCAATCAACAAATGGGCCAAAGACTTGAACAGACACTTCTCAGAGGAGGACATACAATCAATCAACAAGTACATGAAAAAATGCTCACCATCTCTAGCAGTCAGAGAAAAGCAAATCAAAACCACCCCAAGATACCATCTCACTCCAGTAAGATTGGCAGCCATTATGAAGTCAAACAACAAGTGCTGGCGAGGATGTGGGGAAAGGGGTACTCTTATACATTGCTGGTGGGACTGCAAATTGGTGCTGCCAATTTGGAAAGCTGTATGGAGATTCCTGGGAAAGCTGGGAATGGATCCACCATTTGACCCAGCTGTAGCCCTTCTTGGACTATTCCCTGAAGACCTTAAAAGTGCGAACTACAGGGATACTTTCACATCAATGTTCATAGCAGCACAATTCTCCATTGCTAGACTGTGGAACCAACCCAGATGCCCTTAAATAGATGAATGGATAAAAAAAATGTGGCATTTATACACAATGGAGTATTACGCAACACTAAAAAATGACAAAATCATGGAATTTCCAGGGAAATGGATGGCATTAGAGCAGATTATGCTAAGTGAAGCAAGCCAATCCCTAAAAAACAAATGCCAAATGTCTTCTTTGATATAAAAAGATATAAAGAGAGCAACTAAGAACAGAGCAGGGAGGAAGAGCAGAAGGAAAAGACTAACATTAAATAGAGACATGAGGTGGGAGGGAAAGGGAGAGAAAAGGGAAATTGCATGGAAATGAAAGGAGATCCTCATTGTTATACAAAATTACATATAAGAGGTTTTAAGGGGAATGGGAAAAAAAACAAGGAGAGAAATGAATTGTAGTAGATGGGATAGAGAAAGAAGATGGGAGGAAATGGGACGGGGGATAGTAGAGGATAGGAAAAATAGCAGAATACAGCAGTCATTAATATGGCATCATGTAAAAACGTGGATGTGTAACCGATGTGATTCTGCAATCTGTAATTGGGATAAAAATGGGAGTGCATAACCCACTTGAATCTAATGTATAAAATACGATATGTCAAGAGCTTTGTAATGTTTTGAACAACAAATAAAAAAAATGAGAAAAAAAAAAGAAAGAAAGAACTCAATGACCTAAAAATGTCACCATGGGCTGGAGATGTGGCTCAAGCGGTAGCGCGCTTGCCTGGCACACGTGCGGCCCGGGTTCGATCCTCAGCACCACATATAAACAAAGATGTTGTGTCTGCCGAATACTAAAAAATAAATATTAAAAATAATTCTCTTCTCTCTCTCTGAAAAAACAAAAAACAAAAATGTCACTGTGTCCAAACAACAGCCTTACAAAGTTTTATAACTCTGAAAACAATCTTGTTAATAAATAGCAGGCACTACTTTTCTAAGTCTCACAGCAACAATGAATATCCAATGATTGTCAAGCTCTTCTTAACAGCAGCCGGTTCACTACCATAATATACAGTCATGAGACACATACCAATGTTCTGCTCAAGGACATTTTGATGAAGGGTGGGCCACATTTGCAATGATTGTCTGTTGTGAAAGAGATTCATCGTGCCTGTAGCAATGGTGGTGCAAACAAACCTAAGGCAGAAGCTCTTCCAGAGTGTAGTAAAGCAACAAGTTTGTAGCCCAGAATTCTGAACTATCCCAAACTGTCTCTGTGTGAAAGAGGCCACCATTCACATCTGTAAGCATGCTATGATGTCTTCACAGTGATGGAACAGACAAAGGAAATGTCTCTGCCACTTCCACAGAAGCATACTCAAGGACTGAAACCATACAGAACCACACCAAACAATGAAGAACCCACAATTACCCTCAGAGACATCAGCCCAACTCTGTCAGGACAATGATGCAGACAGGAGGGCTTCATGGACCTTCAACCAAACGGGAAGCACACTGAGGTCTCAGGGTCACAGAAACACTCCACAGGACATAAACCACACCCCTACAAGTGCACCACCAGTGAAATCCCATGTATGCTCAAATAACATGAGAGCTAAAGCAAAAATCAGATGAGAAGAAGCTGAAAAGCCTCCAGGGAAGGGGATATAAAGCACAGGGCTCTGAACTGACACAGAACAAAGAGTTGACTCAAGAGAAAAGGTGACCATTTTGAAAGAAAAATATGTAAAAGTCCATCATAAGAAATTCATAGAGAAGACCAGAGGTGGCGATGTAGTGGTGTCTAAGTCATACAACGCACATTTCAGAAAAGAAGAGCTAAAAGAAACCAATGAAACTGCCACTTCAGAAAACCAGAGAAAGAAGAGCAAGGTAAACCTAAATTTACCACAGGTAGTTTGCCGCATTCTGGCCGGATACAATTCAGGAGCCACTTGTCAAAAGAAACAAACTTCACTTTTAGAACCACACACGCCAAACAAAAAAGCTCCTCAGTAAAAACCCTCAGAGCCCAACTGCCTCCACCGGCTTCCCACAAGCCTATCAACCTCCCCCACTCCTCCAGCTCTTTAGGCCGATTGGCTGGGTCGTGTGGGCGGAGCCAAAAGTGTCCTCGAATGAGCAGCTCCGTAGGCTGAAAGGGCAGGCAAACAGTCCAATAAGCATCACCCCAGAGGAGCCAATCAGCTAGAAGTTGCTAGGGCCGCTGTGAGCCAATCATCAGCTGGTAGTCTTAAAGTTTGCTGGGGCCCCTTCGGCTGTGGCTCTCAACAGTAGGTAACAGAGAAAGTGTTGATGAAACCACAATAAGGAAATCCGCAGTCTGCAAAATCAAGTTCTTCATGAACAACAGCATCACTGATTAATTAACCAGAGGCTAACAATACAGAGGACAGGGACTGGGGTTGTGGCTCAGTGGAAGACTGCTTGCCTAGTGCTTGGGAAAAACTGGGTTCAATCCTCACTGCCACATAAAAAGAAAGAAAGTAAAAGTGTAAAATATACAATAATATTAAAGAAAAAAACAACGAGGACTAAAAACCTACTAACACATTTAAAAGTGTCATCGTCAACAATGCATTAGGACTTCAGATTATCATAAATGTGCTTGACACAAATTAGACAACTTACAGAAATTGGACCATTTCTTTGAGAGAGACAATCTCCTACAACTTACACACAAGGGGAAATACACAAAACAGATGAGCCCATGGCTGCTGAGAAAAACAGACTCAATAACTAATTACTTCCCAAAAAGGTGAGGCAAGGCTCTGACATCTCAAACAGGCTTCCATGAGACATATAAGAACTGACACCAATTTTCTACTTTATTTCCAGAACATAGAAGCTGAGTTAACACCTCCTAAGTCTTCCTGAAGCATAAGTTACCATATTATCCAAATTAAATAAAGAAAACTATTGAATAGAAAACTATGAATGATGCTCATGATCATAAATGCAAAATTTAATCATAAATGCAAAAAAATGTACGATTAAGTCATCACACTCCAAATATCTATGCAAATGATGTGAAAATTATGGGCACAGGAACCCTCACTGCAGTGACTACAGCAGCCATATCCAGAACTGCCCAAAGCTAGATGCACGGAAGATGCACCTTTCAATACTGAATGGACAAGCTGAAGTTTAACCACACCAAAGAGCATCACCCAGAAAATGAGCTCTGCAGCCTGGAAAGATACAGCACCCTTAAAGGTACACTGGTAAGTGAGAGAAGCCAGTTTGAAATGGCCAAGTGCAGCAAGATTCCAAGTCAAGAACATTCTGAAAAAGACAACATTATAGATGCACTAGCAGAACTGATGGGTGCCAGGGACTTAGGGAGCAGAGCAGTGAAACTCTTCTGTATGACATTATCTTGTATACGACGTGACACACACAATCACATCACAATGAAGAGGAACCCTAAAGTAAAGGATGAACTTTGGCTTATCATAAATGTTGCTTCATCCATTCTCTTTATCAAATGTTCAACACTGGTTTAGTAACTAACAAACATCCTACACCAATGCAATATGTTGAAAACAGTGGAGACTATCAGCTGGAGAGAAGGAGTATTTGATACTATGTGTAATGGCATGTTTAATTGTCACCTTGATTGGATTAAAGGATGCCGATGATTAATGAGCTTCTGGGTGTGTCCATGAGGGTGTGTCTACAAATGATGGGTATATGGGAAAGTGAGCCAAACTGGAGAACCTCCTTAAGCTAGGCAGCACCATCCAATAGGATGGTGTCTTGGGTGGAACAAAATTCTTCACTCTCCCCAAGTGGACTCTGCCAGTGATTCTCTAGTGAGTTTCCAGAATCTTTAGTCTGGAATAAGGCAGCACCATTGATCCCCCTTGTTCTGAGGATTCAGCCTCTGCAACTTGGCAGCTACCACTTCTCAAGCTCTCCAGCCTGCAGATGACCACTGTGACATCCACCTTCGGGTCAATTAGGCCAATCTAATGAATCCCCTTTGATAATCATACTTCCTCTAGATACTGTTACTCTAGAGAACACTAACAAACTATGTAAGCCTAAAATTGCTCATAAAAACAAAGTTTATCTAATAAAGAAGTAAATAAACAACCAAGCCATGAAGTTTTAAAAATGTATACATAAGAAACAATATGATATGCTAAATACCTTTTTCATAATAATGCAAAAATAAAGCAAAGAGGAAGAGTCATAGTTATAAATTTCAAAAGTATGAACAAAAGCAAGAAAACTGATTTTCAATACTATTTTCATCTGGAAAGAAATTGGATGATAACTCTTCAAAACTCACTCCAACTTCTGGTGTAGTGGTGTGCATCTGTAATTTCAGCCACTAGGGAGGTCAAGGCAGGGAAATGGCAAAAGTTTGAGGCCTGTCTCAGCAACATAGAAAGACACTCAGAAATTTAGTGAGACTGGTCTTCATCAAAAATAAAAAGGGGGTCTGGGACTGTAGCTGAGTGGCAGACCACTTGCTAACATGTGTGAGGCACTGGGTATGATCCTCAGCACCACAGAAAAATAAATAAAATAAAGGTATTCTGTCCATCTACAACTATAGAAAATATTTTTTAAAAAAGAAAAAGAAAACATATATAAATAAGAAGTGCTGAGGATGTGCTCAGTGGTCAATTGCCTGTAGGTTTATTCCCCAGTAAAACACCTGCCCACCTCCAGAACGTTGCTCACAAATTGAAATTTATTTCTGGAAGATAACTAAGCATGAGCAAGTCCACGGCATCAATTCCCAGCACTCAATAAGGAAGCAAATAAATAAACAACAGTCTACAATACTAATTCTCGTGGGCTGGAGAGTAGCTTGATAAAATACATGTAATGAGAGAAAAAAATGATTGTGATACAAAAGGTACAAAATTAGAGGCATAAAAACACAACAAAATCAGTAGAAAGACACCACACTTTCTCACAAAGAAGATTGAATGTTCCAATGTTCTAAACTCTCTGAAAAAACACTGAGCTATTCAGCAAATTCTGTGAAATTTAGGGCATGGTTTACTGTATTTTGGAGGTAAACTTAAGAAAAACTATATCTAAAAATGGAAATAAGAGGGTTGGGATTCTGGCTTAGCAGTAGAGTGCTTGCCTAGCACGTGAGAGACCCTAGGTTTGATCCTCAGCATCACATAAAAATAAATAAATAGTTATTGTGTCCAACTACAGCAACAACAAAAAATATTCTTCAAAAAATTGGAAACAGTAAACTGTATCTAAGACCAGGCAAAATGTTGTACAGGACAGAGAGAATAGAGAGAGCATTTATGTTACACCCAAGTTTCATAAGCTAAAAGGCTAGCTCCCAAAGGGGTGGCCCTAAGAGGAGGCAGTTGGGAAGGAACAGGAATTAGGTGACATGGTGAGGGGATCACCACCCTTATTTAGTCACATGGATCTCTCCTTTGCAGAAAACAGGTGTCATTTACTCTTTCACTGATATTCAGTGATTAAATGATTACAATTGGGTATTCAAGGCATTGCCAAAATTGTCCATAAAAATTACAATGAAGACAGGTGTGATGGTGCACACCTGTAACCCCAGCGACCCTAGATGATGTAGCAAGACTCTGTCTCAAAACAAAGTATCTAAAAGGGGCTGGTGGTTAAGCACCTCTGGGTTCCATTCCTGATAACAAAGAACCACACAGTTAACATGAACCTGCCAAGGTCAGACAACAACGGTGAAAAACTGTCGTCCTTTGTCAAATTCATCACCTTGTGAAGGACAGATACTAGTTTTCATGAAATCACATTCATAAATTTGTCCACCACTATTTTAGTAGAATTGGACTCAAATTTTGTAGCAATAATGCAAGACAGACTTTCTCTGTATCTTACGTGGTATTTAGGAATCCAGGGTTGGATTTCAATTTGAAACCACTGAAAAGACAAATCTGAATCTTACAAACTTTCTATACATACTCAGAGGTAGCAAAAGATAAATTAGGTAATTAAATGTTTTCTTTTTCTTTTTTTCTTTTTTGTTTGATACCCCGGAGATTAAACCCAGAGATATTTTACTACTGAGTCACATCCCCAGTCATTTTTACTTTTTATTTTGAGACGCAGTCTCACCAGGTTGCATAAAGCCTCGCTAAGTTGCTAAGGCTGTCCTCAAATTTGCAACACTCCTGTCTCAGCCTCTGGAGCAGGAAGGATCACAGGTGTGCACTACTGTATCTGGCTGTAAGCTGGGATTTTTAACAACAACAACAACAAAAAAAGGTGGATTTTAATCCGCCTCTCTCTTGCCTCTTTAATAATAGTCAATTTCATTTGGCTCTGAATAAATAAACCTGGGCCTCAGATAAGTGATCACATCATTTCAAAGTGATACACAGAAAGTTTTGGTGCTGAGGGAGCACAGGTGTGTCAGGTTCAAGGGGCAGGAAAGGTCCCTGACAGCTGGGACATGCTTCCTTCTGGTCTTGCTCATGAAAAGCATCCAGGATCACCCTCCCAGGCACCTGTACCATGACTCCAGTCAATGAGGCTTTTAAGCTTTGCACACCTCTGCACTGGGGTGGGTGGTCCTTATGCTCTGGGAGAGGTTTTGCTCCTTCACACCATGAGAGACTAAAAGGGCAGGAGTCACTGCTGACCTGGCCCCTCAGCACCAGCATCCACAGGCTGACTGTCCGCCTGTCTCCAAGGATTAGGAACAGAGCTTGGGGAAAACAAGGTCCCAAGGAAGTAGCTGTTTAGATGAGGCCTTTTCCAGAAGATTCCTCAGCCCAGGGCCCCCAGCAGCTTCCCCGAGAGGCTGCACCTCACACCTTAGGCTGTCCTCTGGGAGCAGCTGACCCAGGGCCTGAAATTCTGTTCACCCTGCATGGCACAGGGCAGCTGTGGGCACTCTGTGGCAGCTGCAGGAAAGGATAGTGGCTGAGGACATGGGACTCTGGGAGGTGTCCAAAGAGAACCTCTGCCCAAGAAATCTACCATGGTGCCTACACCTAAGGAAGATAAAAGAAAAAGCACAAAATTTTTACAGCTGTGAACTCAAGTTCTCTATACAGTTGCATCTACATCAAAGAACCTTCAGAGTACTTGACTTTGGCTAACTAGACCACCATGAGGGTGGAAAGGCAGGGTTTTGTATGGAGAGCAAACATTATCTTGGGCTATCTTAAGCCCTTTAACAGCCAATCATTTTAATTTCTGTATCAGACCACAATCTCACAACTTCTCAGAATACATCACTAGCCTTACCAGACGTCTCCAAAATCTACCAAAGCTCACAATGCAATAACAGACATACAGAAGAAATTTTCTTTATTTTTTTTCTGTACCCAACCAATCTGATGTTCCTACCAATGCAATTGGTTGATGCAGTAATACACAGTTTCTTTTATAAAAGTTCATAGAGGCCAGGCACACTGACACACAACTGTAATCCCAGCACCTTGAGAGACAAAGATAAGTGGGTTTCTAAATTCAAAGCCAGACTCAGCAATTTAGTGAGACCCATCAGGAACTTAGTGACATCTTGTCTGAAAATACAATATAAAAAGGACTGGGAATGTGGCTCAGTGTTTCAGTGCCCCTGGGTTCAATCCCTGGTATATTAAAAAAAAGAGAAAGAAAATTAGAAAGAAAGAAAGAGAGAAAAAAAGAAAAAAAAAAGTGATGTAATCTCTTCCAAGCAGGATCACACACATCATTCAGGGTAACTCGAATCCATGTTCCTTAGTATGCTAATTAATACTTGGGTTAAAATGAACTATTTTCTGTAGCTGGGGTTGTCAATGCCTTTAAACCCAACAGATTGGGAAGCTGAGGCAGGAGGATCACAGTTTTAAGGCCAGGCTGGGCACCATAGCCAGATCCTTTCTGAAAATCATACTGAAAAGAGCTGGGGATGAAGGACAGTAAAGGAATCAGACTTTATTGTAGTGGCATCCTCTTTTTTCAGAGAAAATTGTAACTGGGTTTCTCCAGAAATCTTCACCATGGCTAATTTTAGGACTGTCAACAAAAGAGTGTCCACAAAAAAGTTCAGTGTAGATAAACTTCCTATTTTTTTGTTGCCCTATTTTACTGGGCAGCTAGTCTGGAAGAAATCAGCACTCCTGGGCTGGGGATGTGGCTCAAGGGGTAGCATGCTTGCCTGGCATGTGTGTGGCCCGGGTTCGATCCTCAGCACAACATACAAACAAAGATGTTGTGTCTGCTGAGAATTAAAAAATAAATATTAAAAAAATTCTCTCTCTCTAAAACAAAAATTAAAAAAAAAAAGAAAAAAAAAGAAAAGAAATCAACACTCCAGGTGCTGGACTCCCCCTTACAAATTTTTTACACACTTGTATCCAGAATAGTAGTTTGTAGAAATGTGCAAACAAGGCCTCTGGCCTTGAGCTGGGCTTCACAGACAAGTCACCAATTGGGCTCCATGAAACAGCTGGTGGGGGAGGAATGAAAGAGGAGAAGAAGCTCTCCCCTCCTCAGGTACTGTCCTTGAAGGGTTAACTTAGCCAGAATAGAGAAAGAAAAACCTGCTTTTATGTGAGTGATGTGACAATTTGACTATGGTGACTCCACTTTGTGAACTCAGCCATGACACTCAAAAAGCTCATAACTGGGGCAGTTTGGAATCTTTTGTTAATGAAAATTCCCCAAAAACACAGAATGATCTATGGGGCCAACTGGAGACTAACTGACCACAACTTTCAGGCTTGCTTATGTTGCCTGAACACCCAAAATTCCCTTTTGTGGTTTTTGTGCTTAAATATGGAGCCAACTGAAGGCAGGGGCACCACTCTGACCATCTCATTCTTTCGAGAGCACAGTGTCTGCAACTGGCCAGCAATAAAGGCTTAACTGGAATGAGACTGTGTGGTCTGAGAGTTATTTGGGGGTCCCGGTATTACAATGTGAACTTCTGAGCCCTTCCCCTTACATGCTGGGTATAAAATTCTGAAACCACCTGAACTCGGGGTTCAGGGGATGGATGAATTGATTATAGCAAAAACAGTGCCCTCTGAGACTGGCTGCAGCCAGATAAAACTGTTTCCAGCTACCTTCAGTGCCTTGCCTCCTTTGTCCCTACATCATTATTACCCTGTGTGCTTACCTTACTACAGTACTGGTGTGACTCTACATCATGCACTCTCAGAAAAGGGAGCAGTTATACTCTATTGATGTAGCCGAAAACTCCATATCCCTGGGATGTATAAACAATTATCTTTAAAGCAGTTATTCTGACCAAACACAAGAAAGTGTTAAGTGATCATTCTTTCCCCTCAAGGATAATATTCACAAATAGAAAACAAATGCTTTCAAAAGTGTTCTTCTTGCCAGGGACATTGGCACAGGCCTGTAACCCCAGTTAAGCGGGAGACTGAAGCAGGAGGATCACAAATTGGAGGCCAGCCCAGCTTCCAACACAAGGGGAAGGGAGGAAGGGGGGGGGGGAGAGAGAAAGGGACGGGGGGAGGAAGATTGATTGATTCTTTTCAATATTTCACTAAGCGATAATGACAATTAGCAGACGGTGTCTATTTGAAACGAGTGGGAAGAAAAATGTGTGGCCAAGCTGTGAGGTGGAGGGAGGTGGCCTTTTAGAAGGCAGGAGGCGCCTGCAATTTGGAGGACCTCCACTAGGTGGAGCTCCACTGGGAGGAGGAAGGTGCATTTGTGGCCCTGCTTCCTACACGTTGGGAAAAAGTGAGTGCGGGCCACAGGTAGAGAGCAAAGGGAACACCTGGGACCTGAGCCACCCTTCCAAACCCAGGGAACCAGGGGACGGGGCCCAGGGCCACCCAACAGCGGCGACTCCGCGGGCCAGTCCGTAGCTCACCCGCCCGCCAGGCCCCAAGGCAGGTGCTGACCGCCTATCTTCAGCGAACTCACCATTTTTGGCTTCTCTGGTGACCTGGCGTCCTCTGGAGGAACCTCTGGGCACCCGAGATCCCCGAGAACATGGGCAGCGCAGTCACCTGGGTCCCTGGAGCAGAGAACACGGAGCCTGGAGCAGGAGTAGCCCAGTCGGTGAGGAAGAAAAGCCCGCTAGCTTGCGGAAGCCCGCCCTTCCCCTCCCTCTGCGCATTGATTGGACAGTTACCCCCAGCGACCCGGATGGATGGCCTCCAGGCCCGCCTCTGGATCGTGACTGACAGCTAAAATCGTCTAATCACTGGCTGAAATTGGGTAGAGTGACAGATTCTTGGTCCCAGTCCTTTTAAGGAGGAGGTTCCCGGCTGTGCTGGGAACGAATCCAGGTGGGAAGCTTTGGCTTAGCCTCTGTGACAGAGGTGACGCCTGGCGCTGAGCTGGGCTTCAGCCATAGAGTGCTTTTCAAGCATGGCGAGGCCCTGGGCTTAACCTCAACACAAAAGCAAAGCAGAGCTTCTCCTGGAGGCTGCGGCTGGAGGAGCCCAAGATCAGGTCTGCATCTGCAAACAGTGAGACCCTGTCTTCAAATAAAATGAAAAGGGAGGGGATGGAGCTCAGAGGATGGGGTCAAGCCCCTTTGGGTTTATTCCCCAGTACCTTAATAAAGAAAGTACGATATTTTATTATGTATTATATATATACTATATATTTTATATATTTTTTGTATATATAAAATATATATCATATATTTTTATAAAATATATATAATATATTATATATTTTATATATAAAATATTATTTTGTATAACATATTCTATATATAAAATGGATATTTTTATAATATATTTTATATATAAAATATATTTTATATGTAAAATATATATTTATATATATAAAATATATAATATATATATATTTCTCACACCAAATACATCTAATCAGAATATTATCTATAATATATAATATATATATAATATATATATTATATTTATATTTATTTATATATATATATATATTTTCCATAGCTGATGCTACCTCAAGTGATTTAGAAAAACACAGTCTCCAAATTTTTGAAACACTTTTTAAAGATATTATATATATGACTCATATATAATATCTAAAAATAAAAACAATTTGAAAACTATTTAGTCACTCTTCTCATCTCCTGGCCTCTGTTTCTTTGAGGAGGCCCCTGATCTATGAAAGGAAGCAACTGGGGTTGGCTCTGATGCCCAAGGCTACCTTCCCAGAAGAAAGGGTGGGGAGGAATGAGGGCAATCCTCTAGGGCAGCAATGTGGGGTGGAAATAAAATGGGTGCTTTGTGCTTAGTGTCGATGTTCTACTTCGACTGTTAGGAAGTCTTCTGCAGAGATGTGACTCTGGTGACCCCACAGGTCTGGTCAGGTGTTCACCCACAACCAAACAGATAAGGTTATGATGCAAAGCAGGAAAGAAACTTTGACCAGTACAGCTACACCAGGAAGACAAGGAAACCCTGTCCTTACCCTGTCTTCAGATGCTGACAAGGACTTTGAGGTTTGTAGAAAGGGTAATCATAGGCATGTATGGATAAAGGAGATTGTATCTAGGATTTAGTATTATCTGTAGGATTTAAGCTTCAGGCATCTGTGGTCTTATAACCTGTCTGTGAACTCACACTCACTTGCCCCCTGGACGCATGTCACTCTATTGCACACACTGACCTCACTTTGTCAGGAGGAAGTCCCCCTCCAGTGTATTCTTTCCATGTCAAGGTTTTCAACAAAAGCCACAAGCTATAGGAAGCAACATAGCCCCAGGAGCTGACCCAGCACTCTCAGCATCCTGGGTTTCAACTGATAGTCCAAGCAGAAAGAAACCAAATCCCTGCTCTCCTGGGCCCATTAACCCTGCATATAAACCATAAAAAATTGCCACTTGGGGCCAACACTGCCTGTAATGTCTAACCCCTCTTGAAAATTAAGTACAATTTTTTTCTCTACTCTTAAGTTGGGCTTTGTGAAGTCTATCACATCCTGCTCATTGGCCCAAGTTCATTCTACCAAACAATATTGCCCATGGCCAAGGGGGCTAATGTTTAAAAAGTCCTATTCCCACAGGTGTAGAAAAGTGGACACATAGCTACCAGGGCTGAGAATTGAATTCCAGGTGCCTTTATTGTCCCCCATGGTAGAGACTGAATTGAGGGCAGGGGCACTTTGCCACTGAGCATCCCTTTTATTGTGGTTCAAAGAAGGTGGGTGTGAGCATAAGTGTAATGGGCCTGAGAGAATAACTCCAGATTGTGACTCCAAGCTACTATCAATCCAATGAAGAAGTTGACAAATCAGAGGGTGAAACCAAGCATGGTTGTTCATGCCTGTGATCCCAGAGGCTCAGGAGGCCGAGACAGGAGGATTGCTTGTTCGAATCTAGCCATCAGCAAAAATGAGGTGCTAACCAACTCAATGAGAGCCTGACTCTAAATAAAATATCAAACATGGCTGTGTGTGAGAATATAGTATTTTGCATTAAATGTACAATTGAGATATAAGAAAGGCAGCCTGAGGGCAAGTAGAGCAAAATGGAGAGTAACCTGTACAGTAACCTGACTGTGGATGTGGCAGATTCCGAGTTTGTGCACCTGAACCACCCTGGACACACAGGAGGTCGGGGAGGGGTCACCCTGACCAAGAGAGAAAGAAACAGTGTTGATTCAGGGAAAGTCAAAAGTGACTAGGTCCAACATGCACTCAGTCCAAGAAGACTTTCCTGGCACTAAAGAACAAAGGGAGTTGGGGACAAATAAGGGTGTATTGCTTTATATGAAAATATGTGGGGGTTTTGATACCAGGGATTTAACTGAGCACTGCCTAACCACTGAGCCAAACTTCCAGATCTTTTTTACTTTGACACAGGGTCTGCTAAGTGGCTTAGGGCCTCCCTTAGCTGCAGAGGCTGGCTTCCAACTTGCAGTTTTCCTGCATTAACCTTCCAATCCACTGGGATTTCAGGCATGTGCCACTCTGCCCTGCAGCATGCTTCTTTAAACAGCCCAGTGGGACACAGGGAAACTCAGGTGAAGATCTGGAAGTTGGTGCACCCCATAGTACTTTGCCAAAGAGGAACTGGGGTGGGAAGCGGGGACCCTTGTGAACCAGAGGATAGAATGCTGACTGCAACTTTCCTACTCACCCAGATGTTCCATCCTGTCACACTTTCAGCAAAAGCTGTGCTTTTTCTGTACCTGTTTCTCTTAGTCTTTTAGGCGACACAGGCAAGAATGGTGGGAACAGACTGTTAAGAGAATAATCCTTTAAAATGGGCCCGCCGTGCTGACCTGCACATGCATGATTTCCAAAAAGCAATTTACCTGCAACTCTGCCTGGCCCAAGTGGATAGGAGATGTCACATTCCACAGCCAACTGCCTGTGATCTGCATGAGAAATGCAGGCAGGAAACCCCCTAAGAGGAACCCAAGTGACTATGCGGGGACAGACTTTGTGACTCTTTCCACACACCAGATTTTGGAAGAAAGGATAATTTTTTGGATAATAATCCAATTAGGGGCTGGGGATGTGGCTCAAGCGGTAGCGCGCTCACCTGGCATGCATGCGGCCCGGGTTCGATCCTCAGCACCACATACCAACAAAGATGTTGTGTCCGCTGAGAACTAAAAAATAAATACTAAAAATTCTCTCTCTCTCTCACTCTCTCTTTAAAAAAAAAAAAAAAAAGAATCCAATTAGAATGGCTCAGCGTGGGCCAAGGTGACATAGAGTTGCCATGACCCTAGAGACTTGAAAGTATGATGTCACCCTGCTTTCAAAAGTTCAAAAGTGCACCTGGGCAGGATTCTCTGGAAACTTCCCACGGACTCCAATAAAACTAGAGTGCAGAAGAGGCACAGGGTCCCTCTGCTGTCTGAGAGGACCCACTCTCGCCCTTGAGAAGTCCCCTTCCCCTTCAAGAAGTTCATGCCTGTTACAGGGCAACATGTCTGAAAACTTTCTGATGTGATTGCAAAAATCAAGGGTTCAAGGGGGTCTTTTCACTGCCTCAGTTACTCAGGAGGTCCCAGGTCTACAATGAGTTTATTCACTTAAAAAAAAATCAGAAACTTTCATTAACAAACAGCAAAAAAAAAAAAAAAAAAAAAAAACAATAACAACAAAAATAGATCAGTAAACTGCTAGAGCAGCCTCCACAATTAGCTTTACTCTTTCTCAAAATAAAACTTGCAATAGAGATGTAGTTCAGGTCATGTAGTTCCGAGGGCCAGGCATGGTGGCCCACACTTCAAGTCACAGCAGCTTGTGAGGCTGAGGCAAAAGGACCATGAGTTCAAAGCCAGCCTTAGCTGTTGAGGTCATAAGCAATTTGGTGAGACCCTTTCTCTAAATAAAATACAAAATAGGGCTGGGGTTGGGGCTCAGTGGTTGAGTGCCCCTGTGTTCAATCCCCAGTCCCCACCCCCGTCAAAAAACACATAAGAAAATAGAATGTAAAAGGGCAGATATAAATCTAACGACATCAACATGGTGAGGGTGAAGCTCACAGTACATACAGGCTTAAGAGTCAGAAAGCTGGACAGGGATTATGTCTGCATCACTGGCTGCTGGTTCCTCACACTAAAACACTCAGGGTCATGCCAGGAGAACTGGGCTGCAGGAAATAACCACACAAGAGACACAGATACCTTTTTCTTTGGGTTCTGTGATGGCTTCTCTGACCTTAAGGGTTCACAGAAATTGAGAGAGAGAGAGAGAGAGAGAGAGAGAGAGAGAGAGAGAGTTTCAGGGATTGATGTAGTGATCCATCAGAGCCTCTTGCTTCAGGACTGGAAGGCGGGGGGTCATTCAGAGTGGCACCCCACATATTTCCTCTTCCTTAATATTTGAAGGCGATTGGGAAATTGTATCTTTCAGTCACTGGATTCTTGGTCCAAGGTCATCATTATCTACTATTGAAACACAAAAGGCATTAGTAGAAAACATACTATCTCTTGGACATAACCAACTTGGAAGATCCAGGTTATTATTGTTGTTGTTGTTGTTGTTGTTGTTGTTATTATTATTATTATTATTATTATTATTTATTATTATTCTGCCAAACACTCATCAGAAGACTCTTTATCTTTTCTCGATTTTATTTGGAAGCCTTGCACTTGGCAATGGTAATACAGACATTTTCATTTGGCATGACGCTTCAGCCTCTCCACAAACCACGGAGCAGGGGGCTCAGTCACAATATTAATCACAGTGGCCTTTAGAGCATTTTAACTCAGTTCTAGTTTATCCATCAGCATTTATCTGACTATGAAAGCTCTTGGAAGGAATTGAAGTTCAACGTTAAGAGAATCCCTATATTGTAAGTTTGAAACAGAGCCATAAAGACTGTATCATAGAAGCAAGGGATAATATTTAAAGTAGTCATTTCAAAGATCATGAGAACCAGAGCTGGCCTAGGTCTGGTTAACTGGCATGCACCTTTGTCAGACCTGAACCTTAACTTCAGCAGAGCATAGCTCTGAAATATCAGCTGGCAATACTAGTGATGCCATCAGATGAGTTGTATTCATACAGGCTACAGGATAGTCATCATCTTTTCTCTTAATTCTCACATGTAAGGAGTCTGTTAGGTCTTTCAGTGATGTATATATTCTGAAGGAAGAACACAAACATCCTAACATCCTTTTGGGTTTTATCTCACTGAGGGTTAGGGTATTACCAATAAACTTCCAGGTGACAGGCATCCTCCTGTAATTGTTCTTGTCCATTCTAGGAGACCAGCCTAAATGCATCCACTATTTCTAGACCTCTTGAGTGGTCCTGACTAGACATTTGCATAATACTCAAGAATACTCAGGAATAATACTTACTAAAGGTGCCCATTTCTATTGTAGAATGATCAGGGCAACCCTACATTGGTGGATACCTTATGTAAATAACTGGCCTATAGAGAAAAATTTTATTTCAACAATCTTTCTCTTTGGACAACTGTCCAGATAAATAGTCTTAATTTCCAAGGGCAGCATGATTATCTGGTTTAGCTTTCTCCTATGGTGTCTATTCCTCAAATAAAAACCGAGACAATCTGTTTGCCATAGGATCGACATATAACTGACCACTACATTCAGTAGGATTAATCTAGTTTCATGGGTTGACTTTCCAGTCCACACTACAATGCACATTAAAAATAGATCTGAGGGCTGGGGTGGTGGCTCCGTGGTGGAGCACTCACCTAGCACGTACGGGGCCCTGCGTTTGATCCTCAGCACCACATGAGAAAATAAACAAAATTGTTTATTTTGTTTCCATCTACAAATAAAAAACAAATTAGAAAAATAGATCTGAGAAATGGGTCCATAGAAGTCTCTTCATAATTTTTGCTTACCTGACAAGTTCATGAAGCTACGTGGTTGTAAACTCTGCAGTTAGAAGATTTACCTTCCTGTGTCAGGTTTTTCAGTCATTTTCATGATGACAGGTTTAAATCCTGTCTTTTCAAACCTGATTTAACTTACTGAATCATGTTCAGCAGCAGTGAACATGATTCAATAAATTCAGCAGCAGTCTCAATTTTTTTTTTTTTTTGGTGGTACTGGGGATTGAACCCAGGGCCTTGTGCATGTGAAAAAAGCACCCTAACAACTGAGTTATATCCCCTGAGATTCTCAATATTACAATTAAGAAAAAAATAAAATATTTTGTAAGATCTAGTGTGTGCCTCTGGGGTCTTGTGTTCCCCCTTTTCTTTATTTAATAAAATTGAGTAAAGACTTGGCATAAGTCATAGTATCATCAATTTAAGTTATAGATAGTAGTACACGTATTTAAATGATCAGATTTACCTTGTATTGATTATTTTAATTTCCCAATATATATACTAGTTGGTCCATCCTAACAATTTAAAAGGAATCCTCAATCTCTTTCTGAGAGAAGGTCTCAACATATCTTTGTCTCAGAATATTAGCCTTTAAACAGGTGTCTCTCCATTGTCTTTTAAAAAATGTCATTAAGCATTATATAAATCCTACCATATTTTTATGGATAATAGGTCCAATCAGAGAACTTCTATCATGTCCATGAATTTTCAACAAGGTTTGCAACTTTTATTGCTCAAAACTAACATATAACTTTAATTTGGAGAACCTCAGTCCTAATAAAATTCCCAGAACTCAAGATGATTCAACAAACAAAATATGCAAGAATGGACAGTCTTTGAATCAATCAAATTTAGTCTCCAAGGAGAATTGTAAAAATTAGAATCTAAGTTAGACGTTTAATGTATTTAGTGTTTAATCAAGGATGTGAATTTATTTACGCAAATTAATCCTTGCCTTAAACAATAAGAATCATTGGGCAATAAAGACCTTGCTTAAATAAATTAAACTTAATATTTTAATACGTCTTTATCATGTCAAAATATGAACAAAAATATTAGCTCAGTATCAGCATAGAGAGTAAAATCAGGGAAATAGACTGAAATATCCTTGAATTAATCAGTTAAAACTTTTAGTCATTCCAGTACATATAAATCTTTTTTTTACATTTATATATTATCTGTCTAATTAATAATATAAAAATATTTCTATTTAGGAAAATATTTTTATCATAAAAATCTAGAATATAAAGATCTTGGTTTACCCAAAAATGATTTCTTTTTTCTTAGGACCTCCAATGTGTGCTTCTCCTCTGTTGAAATTCCTTTTAGAATTTTTCCTGGTTACACTTTGAAATAATTTCTGAAAATAATTTCTAAAAAATAATTATCTTTGTTCCTTGATAAAAAGAAATATCAATGAGGGCTGGGGTTGGGGCTCAATGGTAGCCCGCTTGCCTGGCATGCATGAGGCACTGGGTTCAATTCTTGGCATTGCATACAAATAAATAAAAAAAGTAAAGGCTCATAAACAACTTAAAAATATATTTTTAAAAAAAAAAAGAAAAGATATATCAATGAAAATATATTTAAAGTCCTTGGATATTTCTGTAGGTAAGGGAATAACCTATAATTAACACAGTAGAATTGATTAACTTTATGTAACCACGTGGTTCTTAAGATATTTTGGATCAATTTCAATTTGTTTTTAACTAGGAGTGCACGCCTGCATGTGACGTCACGCAATGTAGCTCATGATCCTTGTGTATACATTTATTTTTTTCTTGTAATTATATAGTCAGGAAAAAGAAGAAGGTTTCGGGTGGTCATCCCAGGAACATGGATGGCTTTGTTTCTGCAATAAGCAAATGCATCCCTGAGTTACACCATCTGATCCGGCAGGAGGTTCAGAAAATAAACACACACACACACACACACACACACACACACACACACACACACACACAGGATGAACCCTTTTATTGAGGAGAAGTCATTTAAATGAGGCCAGGGGTTAGGTTTCAGGGGACTGAGTCTAGCTTCCTGATGTCTTGTCCCAAAGAGGCTTGGTTTCAGCTTTGGAGTTGTTCTGTATCCTCACTTGCAATGAAAGCATGAATGAGAGTCAGACCCCATCATTCCTCCTCCAATTAAAAAATCCTACAGAAGAATGGTGGAGTGTGTGGGAAGGGCGCCCCCTGCCGGGCTCTTGCAGGAACACAGGGCTGCAGAGATCTTAGGGTCCCGGTTAGCCTCAGATTGTGTCACCTGAGCAGCAAGTGGAGACATACTCTAAGATCCCCCAGATTTCAGAGAAGGGGGTATTTGCACAGAGCATATCAATAACCTTTGGAAAACATTCATTAGTAAAATCATGTTATATTGATGTATGCCTAGATTTTGGAATGCTTCAATCTAGAGACTGTTTTCACATTCTTTATGGTGTTTGAAAAGAAAATTCTTATAAACCTGATGAGGTACTCTTTATCAAATCTTCTGTTCTTTCTTGTGTAGTGGTTCATGCCTGTCACCCCAGCAGCTCAGGAGGCTGTCGCAGGAGAATTTCGAGTTTCAAACCAGCCTTGGCAACTTAGTAAGGCCTGAAGCAACTCAGTGAGATCCTGTCTCTAAATAAAATATAAAGAAGACCGTGGCATGTGGATCAGTGGTTAAGTGCCCATAGGTTCAATCCTCCATACCAAGAAAATAAAATAAAAAATTTTTAAAAGTGCTCCCTGATTGTACCTTCAGTCTAATTCTAAGACATCTTTCCTCTCTCAAGATCCCCAAAATTCCCTCATTTTTTTCCCTGATAATTCGAGTAATTTCAGTATTTGCATTTCTGTGTGTTCCATGACACTAGAGTATATTTTGACACATTATACATACATGGAGTTCAACTTATTCTGATTAGTATCCCAGTCTTTTAGTTGTAGATGATGTGGAGTTACCCTGGTCTGTAGTTATATATGAACATAAAAAATATGTCCCATTCAGTTTACTCTCTTTCCTACACTATTCCCCTCCCTTCCCATAATTTCCCTTTATCTAATCCAATAGACTTTTATTTTTTCCCTCCTCAACCTCCGTGTGTGTGTGTGTGTGTGTGTATGTGTGTGTGTGTGTATGTGTGTGTGTGTGTGTGTGTGTGTGTCACATTTTCTTTATCCATTCTTCTGTTGAAGGGAAACTAGGCTGATTGCATAGTTGAGCTATTGTGAATTGAGTTGCTATAAACATTTTTGTGGCTGAGTCACTGTAGTGTGCTTATCTTTAAGTCCTTTGGATATAAATCGAGAAGTGGCATAGCTGGGTCAAATGGTGGTTCCATTTTAAGTTTTCTAAGGAATCTCCATACTACTTTCCAGAGTGGTTGCACCAATCTGCAGTTCCACCAACAATGGGTGAGTGAACCTTTTCCCCACCTACTCGCCAATATTTAATGATACTTGTATTCCTGAGAATTGCCCTCCTGACTGGAGTGATAGTAAATAGTTTTAACTTGCATTTCTCTAATTGCTAGAAATATTGAACTTTTTTTTCATGTATTTGTTAACCATGGATGACTGTATGTTTAGTGTGTGACTGGTGCTGGGGCTCCAGCTTCATCATTCTGCAGGAAAACTTTTGAAGTTTCTAGAATCATTTTAGAAACACTTCTATCCTCTTTGAAGTTCTTAGTCTATTTACTATAATGAATTGTTCACAGTTGTGTGCTGAAAGGGTAAAGTTTCTAACCTGAAAAGCTTGAATTAAAATGTAAAAGATTAGGTATTATTAAGTTCCTCTGTTACATCCAGAACCTGAAATTTCTGAGATAGTTAAGACAACGCCCTACTGGCCATTTAGCCTAGGGCCCTGTGCAGTTTGTCACAGGGCCTGAACCAATCAGTTCGAATGTGTACCCCGCTTAGGAATGACCTATCACCCCCACCCGACCTGTTCCCGCCAATGAATGTGCTAATCATGCCTCAGAGTTGTTCAATTTTCCCGTGCCTCCTGATAATTTGTTCTGATGTATGCAAAGCCCACCGCCCTATTCAGATAGTGTACTTAAGCTCTGCTTGACCTCTGCTCTGGGCTCTGGGCTGCTCTCCCTTCTTGAGTGAGCACGGAGCCCCAGTGCGCTGGAATGGATCCCCAATAAATCCCCTTTTGCCAATTGCATGGAGCCAGTCTCTTGTGTGGTCTCTCCCTCCGACGCTCCGCTGGACCCTTACAGTGCATGATTCCATCTTCAAATACTCCCATAGGTTTATAAGAATCCAATCTCAGGCTAGAACATTGTGGTTTGTTCACTGTAGTTTTTCAGTAAGAACTGATGTCACTGTGCTGAACCACAGAGTTTTGCCATGTATTTGAAAGAGTGGATCATAGTTTTGGTTTTCTTCACAAATTGATGTGGGTTTTAGGGAACTTGTCAATTTCTCACCAAGTTTGAAGAATGCACTGAATCCTTATGTCAATTTGTGGTGTACTGTTTTCTTCTACTTTGGGGGAAATTTAAAAAATATATTTATAAAAATTTATTTGACTTTTACAAAACAATTATAGAATTCACAAAGATTTAACAAAATTCATGACCAATTGAATTTTATTACAATAATCTTACCTAGACGTGTTAGGCTCGAATTCAGGACCCTCAAAAGACCACCAGAGACCAAGATCCATGTAAGCAGCAAAGAGGTGTTTATTGGGAGCTAATTTGGTCCTCTATGTGCATCCAGCAACTGGTGATGCTGAGAGGCCCCTAGCCCAGGGTTTGCAGCAGTTTTATACACTCTTTGGGGAAGGCAGGGACTTCACATACATCATAGCATCTCTTGGCAAATCATCACACACCGCAGGAAAATCATAAAACAACTCTAAAACATCATTAGCACATTCACTGGTGGGAACAAGTTGGGTAGGGTTGATTGATTAGTACAGAGGGGGATTCATTTGAACTGGTTGGTTTAGGCTACGATGGTTGCAGGTGCTGAACTACATGGTTTCACAACATGTTATCAACCACTATAAACTACTGGGAGGGTCATCTGGCATCCCAGGTATTTTTCCTGTCTCATGCTGATCGGTGGCTGCTAGGGGGTAGCTATGGGTCCCCACCTAGACTGAGTCAGGGACACCTGGCACAGCGGATACCTCCTGTTGTTTGCAGACAAACAACTCAGCAGGGTGGGCTTATGCCTAGTAGTGCTCTGTGGGTCTTTTCAAAGACAAAGGTCATGCCCCCTTCCTTGGACAGGCTTTGCTCTGAGGTACAGGCTGATTTTTCAGACTCAATGGCATTTTGTAACAAAGGTCAGAGGATCTCTGATCTCTATGCCCTTCAACAGATGAATGGATAAAGAAATTTTGGCATATATACAGAATGGAATACTACTCAGCCTAAAAGAAGAACGACATGATGGCATTTGCTAGCAAATACAAAAAAATGGAGAATATTATGCTAAGGGAAATAAGCCAGTCCCAAGAAATCAGAGGTCAGATTTCTTTTCAGATATGAACATCTAATTCACAATAAAGGTGAGGTTCTTGGGAAGAATAGAGGAACTTTGGATTAGACAGAGGAGAGTGAAAAAAGGGGAGGGGCTATGGTGGAAGATTGAAAGTAAAATAAATCAGATGTCATTACCCTCTTACATATATGAATTCATGACCTGTGTAACTCTATATCATGTGCAACCAGAAGAATGAGGAGGTATAATCCACCTCTGTAGAATGTGACCAAATGCATTCTGCTGTCCTGTGTAACTAATTAGAATCGATAAAAAATATTTTCAAAAGTTCATTGTACATTTTTGTATAAAAACGGTATCTAGTACTTGGGAAATAATTCCCAAATATTTAAATGAAATCATGAAGATTCATAGAAGGTCATTGAGCAAGCAGAAAGCAGTTAAGATTATAATGGGAGTCTTAAATCAATCACCACTCAGAGCAAATTTAATGTAGAAAACAATAATAACAGAAAGAAAAAAATTCAGAATCCAAGTAGGAAATAGGAGTCACATCCTGAATGTGAACTTGGACTCTGGGAGTTCAGCTGTCCATCAAAGCACTGCGTCTCTCTGCCCAGCCACAGGGTGCATTTGTGAATGGGCTGCAAACTCTTCCTATTTTCTGTGTTTCCTGCCCCAGGATTTCTGCTGAATGCTGTGACTAAACATTTGACCACTTGTCCTCAAATTCCACTTCAGATCTACTTCTGAAGAAAACGTTACTCCTCCCACATGAAGAATGATATAAACATTTCAATGGCTTAAATATGTTTAATTACCCCCACCCTCAAATCTCACTGCCTTGCTAACCCGTGTCCAATGAACAAGTCACTTTCTGGGTTTTTTTAAACTTCTTGACTCTTTTTCAAGCACTTGTGCCTCTTCCTTGCTCTTCTTCATCCTCACATTGTAGGAAACTCCGTGGAGACTTGGGACAGTCTCCCTTCACCTGTGGGCTGAGGCCAATGATTTGCTTTTATTCATGAGGGTGTCTCTGGGACCTGGACCAAGGAGGCCTCAACCATGACACAAAACAGCTCTGGGCCCAGGTTGAGGAGTGAGGTTCAGCAAGATATTGAAATGTTTTCAAGACAGGTCAAGGGGCGACATGGTGCACAGAGAAACAAACATACTCACTGAGATTGTCTCAGTCTATTACTCTGTCCCTATTTTTAATTTTTTATTTTTTTTAGGTGTAGTTGGATACAATACCTTTATTTAATTTTTATTTATTGTTATGTGGTGCTGAAGGACAGCGATTGCAAGTTCTGAGTAGCCTTCAAAAAGAATCTGCTGCCCTTGGGGGGGGGGGCTTTATTTTTATACCATTTTTTTAGATATCTTTCCAGGTAGTTAATAAATAGTCTCAAAGCCCAAAACTCATTCGATGTACATACTTTTCAAGAGTCACAATCTTCTCTGACATATTGATTATCTAAGATATATTGAGGATGTGGTTTAGAATATTTTCCTGTAACCATTGAAAATCAGAATTAAATATTTACATTTTCACCTTAATTACTAGGTGCACACTGTTGCGGGGCAGGTCACTCAGAAAACACACCAATTCCCAGTTCTGTCCAAATGGACAGAATTTAGCTGGCCAGCCAGGGACAGCTCCCTGCAGGACCTATAACTGTCTCTGCAAGGAATAGACCCAAGCTTGAGCATGGAAGAAGCATTTCTTACATGATATGAAGTCTCAGGGTAAAATGGAGTCTGTTTGGTCATTGCCTATATAACCTGGCCCATAACACTGTGCTACACAACTCGACTACATGTCTCCTGTTCTATTATTAACTTTTAACTTTAAATCATACGTATAATTACTTCATTAACCTTTAACTTTAAAGCACACCTATAATCATTAGTAAGCTTTCTTACTTTTAATCTAAAGTCCCAGTAAAACACACTTAAAATAGTGAAAGCCTATTATTCCGAAGTGACTCTAAAATATATCTATATTAATTTTACATTATTCTATTTTTAATTTCCAAAGTAATTTCCTTTTTTTTATATGACCTATTTAACTGTTTTCTTAAAGTTTCCTTGACCCATGGACAAAGCCCACCACATCTCGTGTCTTTTTAATCTTTTAACTAAAGGGCAGGTTCTGCACCTCAACCCATTTGCCATTAATATGAACTTTGTGTTTTCCACTTTCATCATGAATTCCTGTGTGAGGCAAAGAAGGGGGTGTTAATGGGGGGAATGTATTTTTATGAGCCTCTTGTCCTCAAGGGGAATACTATAATCTTCCTTTAATTAAGCAAGCTACATAGGGTGGTCCTTGTACACTTGGCACAGCGACTGTTTTTTTGTAACTAGTCTATTGTGGCTTTGGAAGGGAGGGGGACATTAGTGGACATTGTTAACCCTGGGATAAACATTTCTTGTGGATTAGGCTTTTCTCGGGAACTTTGATTGGTCATCTTTCCCCTGTGAATTTCTTAAGGAATAACACTATTGTTTGCATCCTGAGAGATATTGAAACACACCTTGGGGCCTGGCTCAATTGTGTCCTTGGTCTCATTCTGGAAATTTTCCTGCATTCTCAGGAAACATGTACTTTTATTATTGATTGACAGAGGCCCTCTTCTCCATATCAGGAGGATCATAAACCAAACACTTAACATTCCCCATGGTTTCGGTTTCCAGATTGTGTGGCCCTGCCACAGCATCCCCCACACTGTGACCCTGTCAGACAGCGGATGACAGGAACCCCTTCACCAACTCCTGATTGTGAAAAATCCCAGGAAAAAAAGATAAATTTAATTTTAAAAAAAAAGAACTGGGAAGTCACTTCAGCAGAACCCAACATGCCTGCTCTGTACTGAACAGGTGATTGAGAGCTGCCTAGGCGGGGAAGCCCTTCACCCGGGTCTTGAAGAGTGGCAGCTGCACTAACTGCACTTAAGCATTAAGCATTAAGAGCTCTGTAGGCCCAGGGATGCTCCTGAGGTGCTCAAAAGTTGAGAACCAGAAGAGCTGAAGGGGGAAGGACAGGATGGAGCAGCCAAGGACACATTAATCAAAAACCTTGTAGCTCCCAGTAGGGAGGGGCGATTCCTGGGACAAGCTATCTTAACAGCAGATTGGCTCAAGGGCAGGTCATGGATAAGGGTGGAGGAAGGACACTGAAGGAATTGACATTTCAATCCCTCAGGGAAGTCTCCAACTTGCCAGACTCATCAAAATTGGCTTCACCCCTTTTCCCTGTCTAGACTGACAGGTGTTAATTCTGGCTTCACCCCAGGCCCTGCGTGCACAAAGGAGCAAGAGTCCAGCCCCCTAGAGGTTCCAAATGCAGAACCGTGGAGATGAATTCCCACCAATTCTATGAGGGGGGGGGGCTGTCCCAAGACCCTTTGAAGGAATAAAAAAAAAAAAAAAAAAAAGGAGGTGTTCCCTAAGCTGCCCTGGCTGCCTTGGGAGTCATCCTGCTTGTGCCCCATCCAGAATAAGCAGCTGCAGAAGCCCCAGCTCCACCAGGAGGTGGGGACCCTGGAGAACCTGTTTCCAGGCGCCACTCCCCAGGCCCAGAGTTGGGAGGTTAATCGGATGAAGTGAGCCACCAGGGTCCAGGAGCGCGCCTAGCAGCCACGTGGGCGGAGACATCAGCCCAGGCAGGATTGCGCCCAGATCTGGGGTCAAGGTCCTTCCCCGGTGCCAGCGCACAGCCATGGGATCCACGCAGAGGTGCGCTCGCAGGTGCGCTCGCAGGCCCAGGGGACGTGCCTAGGCCACCGCCAGGTACTTGGACCCGGGGACTGAGCCACTCAGGCCTGGGGAGATGACGAGCGCGAGACCCTGGGAAGGAAGCCAAGGGCTCAGAAATGGCGAGTCACCAAAACCCAGCCCCAGGCGCATTCTCTTCGTGGTCCAGAAAGCAGCGCTGGGGTGGGGCGCACAAGGAGGTGGGGGGCGGAGCAGGAGGAGGGGGCGCAGGCCAAGCAGGAGGCGGGGCCCTGGTTGAGCCGCTGAAAACTGCGACTTAGGCGGGGCTGCTCCCGGGTCGTAGGGAGTGACACATCTTCCCATACTGAGACCCTCGGGCCTCGGAACCTCTCCAAGACCCGCTTCCTGCCCTCTCATGGCCTGTGTCCCACACACCAGGTCGGCACAATTGCGCTGAGGTGTCCCCCCACTAAGACCCGCTCTGCCCCCTCCCATTCGGAGCCGGGACCCCTCCCCAGGGCCAAGTCCCACAATCTCTATAAGGCATGTCCCCTGCCCCACCCTGACACGGCTGTGACACCCTCCACATACACATTTTTTAAGACACGCAGCCCGATGCCCGTGTCTCCCCAATAAATTTGTAGTCTTCCGTGTCCCGTCCTGGTCCTTACCCCCAGCCATGGCCTGTCACTCTAAGACAAAATCCTGTCCCTCCCCCAACACGGTCTTGACCCTGGCTGAGACTCCTGTCCTGTCCCCTCCTCATATGGCCTTCTGGCCCTATCACTCCACCTGGTCCCGACTTGGGGCTCGGCTTGAGTCCCCCCCGCCCCCGCACACCCCGCGCCCCCTCCCTGATGCTACTGGGGAGTCCCCAGGAACAGTCTAAGCCACTGCTGTCCTGCTCCAGGGCCTCTCTCCCCTCCCCCCAGCACTGACGATGCCTCCAACAGTAGGGCCGCCAATGGACCCCTGCGCTGCCCCTTCCCCTCTTAAGTCACTCCCCACTTCGCTCCTGGGACAAGTGTCCTCCCTGAGGCAGCTCCGCGGTGCCCAACATCAAGGCCCGCCCCCAGCATGTCCAGTCCCCCCATCCTAGGGCACACCCCTTGCGCCACCCCACTTTAAGGCCTAGTCACCCCCTGGACAGGCCCTGGTGGGCTCCTGGGCACGTCCACCCCCAGCCTCAGCTATGTGTTGCCCGCTCAAACTGAGGCACGCCCCTTGCTCCACCCCCAGCGCATCCCCCTCTAGGACACGCCCCTTGCTCCGCCCCCTGCAGTCCATTGGGCACTTTAGAACACGCCCTTGCACCGCCCTCCACCCTGTGTCCCTCTAGGAAGGCCCCATCCAGCTCCTGGGCGCGTCCCCCTCGCAGCCCCAGCCCAAAACTCAGGCCGGTCCCTGGCCCACCCCCAGCACGCCCACACCTCCACTCTAGGACACGCCCCGCCTTGCTCTTGGCCCCCAAGTCTCCCGTCCCGCCCCAGCGCATCTGTGCAGGGCCTTATGACCCTCCCCCACCGTCAAAAAACCGCAGGGTGCAGACCCGGACCCTTGACTTTCCCTCATCCCTGCCCCCCGCCAAAGCTGCCCCCCCCCCAGCGCTAGGACACGCCAGTCCTGCCCTGGGTCTTCCAATCTGCCCACTGCGCCCTTGAACGGCTGGATCCTCCAGCAGTGGGACCAGCCTCCAGTCCCCCAGCCCCAGGGCGCAGAAGGTCTATGGCAGCCCCCTCCCCTTTCCTCCGGCTACCCTCCCCCCACATTGTGACGTCACAGTGACTCCGCCCACCTGCTCTCCGGGGTTGCCCCACCCCCAGCGCTTCCTGGATAGCTGAGTCCCTCTGGGTCCTGGGGCAGGTGGAGCCCAGGACCCATCAGTGAAGCTCCTAGTAGTCGCTGGGGCAGTGGGGCGCCTGGTCCCCTGTTCAGAGGCTCAGGGACTCTCTTCTCTGCCGGCTGCACTGCGTCTCTGGGGTTGCTTTGAATCCCCCATCTGTGGTTTAAAATCCTAGTGTCCCTGTGAGTCTGGTCCTGCTAGTGCCCTGCCTGGATTATAAATTATACGTTATGACAGGCATCTATGTATACTGGAAAAGTATAGTCTATTTAGGGTTAGGTACTAGCTGAACTTTCAACATCCTCTGAGATTTTTGGAATGTGTCCCCAGAGGATAAAGATGGGACCTCCGCTGTTTGCATGGGGTTAAATTGGAGGGGACTTTCTTATTAGGAGGGCTCAGTGTCTGATTGCTTGCTGAGAATCTCCAATTTGGGCGCAGGGGGGAAATGGGCCTCTCTCAGCTTTGGTCTTGATTGGCCATTAGCAGTAGGGATTCCACCCTGGTTTTCTTTGGGCTGCTGGATTCCTTGCAAAACCAGAGGCTTCCCACAACTGGATAATTCTCTTGGAGCTCAGTTGGCATCATAGGAGTTCGGTTCATTTCCTCATCAGACCCCTGACATCTACATATGCATGGTGTAAACTTTGCATGCAAATCCTGTACATTTATTTCCTCTGCAGGGACTCCACCCTTCTTCTCCTCCTTGTATGTTGGCTTCTGCAGACCTGTGAGCAGAAATCACCGAATGCCTTCAAGCCAAACATCCTGCTGATCTTGGCAGATGCTCTGGGCACCAGGGAAGTTGGTTGCTATGGGAACCTTACACTGAGGTAGAGTGCAGTTTGGGTGGTGGGGTGCTGCCTTGTGTGCAGTTTCGTGGAATAATTCACTTAAAATCGACCAGTGCAAATGAAATTTCTTAGTGCTGCAGAACTCAGCACCAAAAATGATCATTTTCCAAGAGTAAAAATAGGGTCTTAGCCCTCTCAAACGACTTGAGGCCCTGCTGGGTATGTAAGGGTTTTCTGGGGCTGCTGTAATAAATAACCAAAAACACAGAGACTTAAATGTAATCCAGGAACAACCACCCCTCCCCTAGCCCTGAAGGGTGGAGGCTGAGACCAGAGTCCCAGGCTGAGCTCCCTTCATGGACTCCAGGGAGGCTCCTCCTGCCTCTCCAGCTCCTGGGGCTTCAGGTGGCCCCTGGCAGAACAATATAGTGGCCCCTCAAAAGCTTAAGATTGAATCACAATATGACCCAGCAATGCCACCACTGGGTTCAGACCCAAAGTATTTGAAAGCAGTGAGTCCAAAAGATACTTGCATATCCTGTGTTCTCAGAAACCCTGATCCCCAGTATGTCTGGAGACTAGGGCAAAACGCATGTCTTAGTGGGGTGTGGGGAAGCCAGGGCCAAAATGGTGGCCAGGAGAAGGTCTGAATGGGGGTCTTTGGAGGCCAGAGGATCTTAGAGAGTGTGGGGTATTTTCTTATTTTGGCTAAACTGGGTAGAGGGTTACACACAGGCTTATAAAATTTTACTCAGTTCTGAGTCCTTTATTCTCAGGGTTAGCAAATCACTAGAATTTTACCCCAAATCCATCAGCCTGAATCTTAGTTATCCATTTATGAACGAGCCATTCCTCCACCCACCCATCTGTTCATGTTTTCATCCAGGCATCATCCATTTGTCTATCTGCCCATCCACCTATGGTGGATGGATAGAAGGATGGGTGGGTGGATAGATTGATGGATAGATGGGTGGATGGTGGATGGGTGGGTGGATGGATAGATGGGTAGATGGATAGATGATTGCCTGGATGGATGGATGGATGGATGGGTGGATGGATAGATGGATGGATGGATGGATAGATGATTGCCTGGATGTATGGATGGATATATGATTGGATGGTGGGTGCATGGGTGGATGGATAGATGTATAGATGGGTGGATGGATGGATAGGTGGGTGGGTGGATGGATGGATAGATCAGTGGATGAGTGGATGGATGGATGAGTGGGTGGGTGGGTGGGTGGATAGATAGATGGGTGCCTGGATGGATGGATGGATGGATGGGTGGCTTGGTGGGTGGATAGATGGATAAGTGGGTGGATGGGTGGGCAGAAGGGTGGTTGGATGGGCAAATTGGTAGAAAGGTGGATGGGTGAATGGATTGATGGGTGGGTGGATGGATGGGTGGATGGGTGGATGTGCAAATGGGTGAATGGATGAATGGATGTATGTATAGATGGATGGTTGAATGGTGGATGAATGAGTGGATGAGTGAGTAGATGGATTGATGGAAGGACTGACCAAGTTCTTTAGCCTTGGTCCTACTGGTACACTGGCTCAGATCACTCTGTGTGATGGGCCCATCCTGTGCCTTGTAGGATGTTGACCAACATTTCTGGTCTCCACCTGCTGCTCACCAATAGCACCACATCCCAAAGTGGGACTTTTGTCTCTGCACTTTTCCAGTTGTCCTCAGGGGAGCAAAACTTTTCTTATGGGAGGTCACTGAGTAGTCAGCTTTAGGCGCATGAAGAACAAGGTCTGAGCTTTTATAGCTTAGCTCCCACCAGATGCAGCCTCCTCCAAGGGAGAAGGGAATAGAGTAGCACCTGTTATCTGACAGTCCGTGGGGAATTCCTTGAGCTTTAGGGGCTGGGTCACTGCCTTTGGGATTCGCATCTATAGTGAGATTTTCAATCTATTTTTGCACATCTGACTGCAAAAGCTCTTAGGTGAAGTTTTTCATCTTCTCTTTGAATTTTTCACCTGAGAAACCTTGTAGGAAACTCAGGGTGCACCCTTCGTGGATGCTGATGGGATATTTAAAACATACAAGCCCCCTGGGTTGCATACCACCCCCCCAAAAAAATAAGAAAAAGCCAAAAACTTTGCCTTTGTGTGTGAGATCAGTCATCTCTTCCTTTAAATGTAATTTTGTTGGGGTCCATCTTCCTCTAAGAAGCCCTGCGATGTAACCACAGAGTTATTGTGACAAGGGGTCCCCCATAACCCACCCTAAGAGAAGAATGTCACCACACAGATGTGCATTTCATACGCCGAACCTACCTAAGGTCATGGCTGAGCCCAGACTGCCTGGGCTCAGAACCCACGTCATTTCCAGCTGGACAAAAGCGTCTCTCACAGCCCGTTTTTATAATCACTGTGCAACATCTGTCATTCATGACTCCCAGAAAGTGAAACAGGCAAGGTGTCTCTGTGCCAGTCCTCCAGGCCAAAGCCAAAATTCAAAATCTGGGGTGCCCTTTGTTGCTTTGGCATCAGTTGAGGTGGGGGGAGGGCTGTAGGAGGAACCGCCCAGGGTGAGCCTCATCTGTCCTTTGCAAACTCAGAGAAGTGGGCGCACTAAGACAGGTGCCACGCAGCCCCGGGAAGTTTCATGTAGGCCTCGTCTGAGGCCCAGAGCATTCCCAGCCCTTTCCCAAGGGACATTCATCTGATTTTCTCAGGACCCCCAATATCGACCGGCTGGTGGAGGAGGGCATGAGACTCACCCAGCATCTGGCGGACCCCCGCTCTGCACCCCGAGCAGAGCCACTCCAATCAGGTGGGTGTCTCGGGGACCCTGGACAGAAGCTCCCGGCTGCAGCCTGGACCCCATCGCCACTCTAGCTTGGTAGAGATCCCGCAGATACTGGGAAATTGAAAGCTAATGTCCCATCCTGTCACCTTCCTGCAGTGTGTGCTCCGAACAGGACCTCGTATGCCCTCATCCCTCATGACCCTCAGCCCCTGTGTGTGTTAAAACCTACACACAATACCGGGCATGGTGGCACACGCCTGTCATTCCAGTGGTTGGGAGGCTGAGGCAGAAGGATCACGAGTTCAAAGCCAGCCTCAGCCAAAAGGAGGCCCTAAGCAACTCAGTGAGACCCTGTCTCTAAGTAAAATGCAAAATAAGGCTACAGAGGGGGCTCAGAAGTTAGGTACCCCTGAGTTGATCAAATGGGAGTCACAGATAACCACACACCTCTTCCTGAGGTCTAGATCATCCATACCTGATCTGGGACACAGAGCACACTGCAGGTTCTGCGGGAATCGTGCTAATACTCAGAGAAAAAAATTGCTCAGGGAAAAAACACCCAACACAAATATCTGTGTACGTCTGGTACAGGAGAAAGGTTCTTTTCCTTCTGTTATTTTCCACATACCAGCTCTTGTCTCATAAAATTGCCAGGTAGGTGCCCTTGGTAGGCTGTGCAGAGGGAGCCTTCTGGGACGGGATGACTACCATCATTGGTGGATGAGAAGCAGAAATACAGTGATTGACAGGTGAGATACAATGCTCCATAGATGATGGTGGTGAAACCATCAATGAAGGAAGATGGATTAATGATGCTCAATTGATAGCAATCCTGTCAATAGATAATAGAGGAACAGGTGATAGCTAATGATGGGTGATAGAGGTATATAGAGGTGACAGATGCGTAATGCATATACAGGTGACAGATAAATGATGTGTGGATAGAAAGGGGATAGATGCAACGTAATGGTACCTGGATGATAGGTAATGATTGATAGATAGATAGATAGATAGATAGATAGATAGATAGATAGATAGATAGATAGATAGATAGATAGACTGGGTTGGTTCTCATGATAGGCAAGGTGTGTCCAACTTATGCAGCTGACATTGGGGCAGATGATGCTCAGTGGTGGGGTCATGCTGTGCACAATAGCACATTCAACAACCTCTCTGATGTGCACCCATTCCCTACCTAGAGCACCACTTCTCCACCTTCCCCAAGTGCTGACAGCCAGATTCTTGCCCCCTGGTGCTCAGAATCCCTTTGCTAAGACCTGTTCCTAGCAAAGGGAACATTAACCTTGCTCTGCTGTGGGATCCGCAGGAATGGACAACAATGAGTACCTGGTCCTCTACTGGAATGCAGGCTCAGGCGGGCTTCCTGCCAATGAAACCACTTTTGCAAAAATCCCAAAGGAACAAGGCTATGCCACCAGCCTCATAAGTATTTGAACACCTGATTCCCTTCCCATCCAAATGTCAAGGGACCAATTTCCTCTGGAGGAAAAAAAAAAAAAAAACTTTCATCCTTCTCCGCCTCCTGAGTTGGTATCTGGCTCCACTCCGGCCCTCTCGGATGGTTTTCAGTTCAGAAGTTCTCCTCATTGCAGAGGTTTGGGGTTCTTGATTTATATTTTGCCTTCTTTCCTTCTATGAACCTGTCTATCTTCTTCAGCCCCAAAGAATCAGAAAGCTCTTCAGAGCCTGGCTCCACCACCTGTAATTCCAGTAGCTTGGGAGGCTGAGGCAGGAGGACCGCAAGTTAGAGGCCCACCTCAGCAGTTTAGCGAGGCCCCAAGTGACTCAGCGAGACTCTGTCTCTAAATAAACAAAAAAGGGTTGGGGATGGGGCTCGGGAGTCGAGTGGCCCTGAGTTCAATTCTTGGTACCCAAAACCAAAAGCAAGTCTTGGTTGAGGTCACTCATAGCCTCTGCTGATTCAGGATCTGCTCTTTTGAAGGTTTCTTTCCCCTGACTGCATCCTAATGGCCTCGGGGTTCTTTGTCCCAGGCAAAAGCGTGCGCCCTTTGTGTGGCTGACCACCCACTTCCACTCGCAGGAAAGTGGCACCAGGGCGTGAGCTGCGCGTCCTGCGGTGACCACTGCCACCACCCGCTGAACCATAGCTCCCACTACTTCTATGGACTGCCCTTCACCCTGATCAACAACTGCGACCCTGACAGGCCCCCAGAGCTGGGGTCACAGTGGCTGCCCGGTTCAGCCGCTACACCCGAATCCTGGCTCTGGGCATCCTGACACCCATGGCTGCCAAACTCAGTGGCCTCCTCTCGGATCCCTATACTGCAGTCGGGCGCACAGCCAGCCTCGTCTTCACCACGTGGTTCTACAGCTGTGGGTTCCTGCGACTCTGGAAAACTGTGTGCTAATGCGGAACCACCAGGTCACCGAGCAGCCCATGGATGTGGGGAGCACCATCAGACGGATGCTGCAGGAAGCCACGGCCTACATTCAAAGGTGGAGACCCTCACGATCCGGGGTGGGGGGCAGTTTCCTGAGCCATGAGCTACCCTGGGGTCCCATAGCAGCAGGAGCATTGAAAAGGTCCAAACTCACACTTCATTCACAAATGAAAGGAAGCTATCCTTCTTAATGGCTACATAGTAATCCACAGTGTATATGCTGAAGGATTTCTTTATGGAGTCACTTTGCCCATGTCTGTCATCCTAGCAGCTGGGGAGGCTGAGGCAGGAGGATGGCTGTGGTGAGCCGTTCCTGTGGACTGTGGTCGCCATTACATGATGGCGCTGGCTCCGTTGTGGTCTGTGAAGGACAACTCCATATCAAAGAGAGTTGGCGTGTTCCCAGCTCCTTATCAGAGAAAGTTGGCGTGTCATTTTCTAGCACCCTGTGAGAAGGGTACACGTGGCAGCTTTGCATTGGGGTTCGAGGTGCTTTATTAAGGCTGGGAGGGGCATCCAATTATTATTCCGGGTAGTAGAAGAATTATTAGAAGAATATCAAGGGCCTGAATAAACTGCTGAAAGAAGATTCCTGAGTCGCGTCTTCCTTGCGGGCAAGGGGGTCGTGACAAGTGGTGCCGAGACCCGGGAGAAAAGAAACAAAGAAACACCCAGGAACCAGAACTTTCAGCAGTCAGGGAGGCGCGCCGGTAAGTCCCAGGTAAGGTGGGACCCGCTGTTAAAAAGCGGAGGCTCCTCTATACATAAAGAGGGAGCATTAAAAGGTACCTGCTCCTCTGTAAAAAGAGAGGGCGTTACATCTCATAGCAATTGCACTCTGTATTTTCGTTTTTGTTTTCTGTGTATGTTCGTTTTGTTTTGTGTACTTTCACTTTCGATTTCTGTGTTTTCTTGTGTTGCGTTATGGGAGCTGTGACTTCAAGTCCACTCCTTCTGGCCCTCGATGGCCTTTTACATTCCAAGGGACTGGAGGTGAAACGCAGTACCTTAGAGAAATTTTTACAGAGGGTAGATACAGCTGCACCGTGGTTTGCATTTTCAGGCAGCCTCACTACACCCAGCTGGGATAAATTAGGTAAAGACCTTGACTTTGCTCGTGAGCAGGGCATGCTAGAGGGCGGGGTGATACCCCTCTGGAAGATGGTCCGTAGTTGCCTTACGGATGATAGATGCCAAGAAGCGCTTGTTAAAGGGCAGGAGGTTTTAGAACAATTACATGAGGAAAAATCAGAAACAACAGAGAGCGAAGTGTCTCAGGAAGAGGGGAGTGTGCGGGGCGTGGAGAATGGGAGGAGACTGTATCCAGATCTCAGTGTGCTGCCCACGCCCCCATGCGAAAGTGGGTCAGAGGCAGAAGACGCTGAGGAGGAGGAGATAAGAACGCTGTCTCGGCAGTTAGGGAGTTTAGGTACAGGGAACAGAGATAAGCAAGGGCTCAGGAATGGGCGGCGTCCCGATCCGCCTCCGTATGGCGGGGGTGTTTCAGGACGAAGTTTCCACGCCCAAACAAAGAGGGCTGCCGCTGCTTTCCTCTGTTCCTCAGGGCTGGCATATCATTGCTATTGACATTAAAGACTGTTTCTTTTCTATTCCTTTGCATCCTAAAGACTCACAGCGTTTTGCCTTCACCCTTCCCTCGTGTAATCACGAGGAACCAGATCAAAGGTATGAGTGGGTCGTTTTACCACAGGGAATGTCTAACAGTCCTACGATCTGTCAGATGTATGTAGGGAAGGCACTCGCACCTCTCAGACAACAATATCCTTCCATTAAGATTATTCATTATATGGATGATGTATTATTGGCAGCCAAATTACAACAGTCAGTTTATGAGGCCTATAAAGACCTGGTGAAGTTGTTAGCTCAATATGGATTACATATTGCACCTGAAAAGGTTCAAACAGGGGATTCTATTAAGTATTTGGGAGCGACGATTAGATATGACATGTTACAACCACAAAAAGTTACTATAAGAACTCAAGATCTCCAAACTCTAAATGATTTTCAAAAACTGTTGGGAGATATTAATTGGATAAGAGGTTATTTATATATTCCTAATATCGTGCTCCAGCCTTTGTATGCTATTCTTAAGGGTGATCCAGATCTTACTTCCCCTCGTACCCTCACTAAAGAGGCCAGAGCGGCCCTTATAAAAGTAGAAGAAGCTATACAACATGCTACTCTATGCAGGCTCCAGAGTGATAAACCTTTCCAGTTATGTGTGCTTGCCACTATGCGGCAGCCTACTGGAGTACTGTGACAAGATGGGCCTTTACTATGGATCCACCCACATGTATCCCCAGAAAAATCTTTAGAATACTATCCTGATGCTGTTGCAGCGTTAGCACTTAGAGGGATTCAACAGAGCATTCAATTTTTTGGACAAGCACCTTCTTCTCTTATCATACCCTATTCTAAAGTTCAACTTAATGTTTTGTGTGCTACTCTAGACAACTGGGCCATTCTATGTTGCTCGTTTCAAGGGGATATTGATAATCATTACCCTTCTCATCCATTACTCCATTTTGTTAAAGAGCATCCTATCATTTTCCCTAAAGTAACTTCACCCACTCCGATTCCGGGGGCTGTTAATATTTTTACTGATGGCTCTAAGTCTGGAATGGGAGCTTATGTGATTAATGACTCTCCCCCTGTCCAGCATCAATTTGCTCCTGGAAATCCACAATGGGTAGAACTACAAATTGTCATTGAAGTTTTTAAACAGTGTTCTTTTCCTTTCAATCTCATTTCGGACTCCATCTATGTGGTGCAGGCGCTCAAAATTCTGGAGGCTGTAGGAGCTATTAGTGACACCCATGCTGTGTCTGCTTACTTTAATCAGCTTCAACAGCTTATCTGTAGCCGTACTGCCCCTTTCTATCCAATGCACATTCGGGCTCACACCTCTCTTCCTGGCCCGTTATCACAGGGTAATGCCTGTGCTGACTCGGCAACTAGAAGCCAGTTGGTATGCTTGGCCTCCTCCTTAGAAGAAGCTAAATTGTTTCATCACAACTTTCATGTCAATGCTATGACACTGCGCAGACGTTTTTCCATCTCCAGAGCAGATGCTCGTCAGATAGTATTACAATGTCCCCATTGTGTCACATTTCTTCATCCTCCTACTTATGGTGTAAACCCACGAGGATTGAAGCCATTGGTCGTCTGGCAGATGGACGTAACTCACGTGCCTGACTTTGGTAACCTCAAATATGTACATGTTTCTATTGACACATACTCTGGAATTATTCATGCTTCTGCTTTATCGGGAGAAAAGGCACGTAATGTTATTACTCATTGCTTAGAGGCATGGGCAGCATGGGGTGCACCTGCATCCCTTAAGACTGATAATGGACCTGCTTATACGGGCAGACAGTTTACATCTTTTTGTTCTACTATTGGAGTACAACTTGCTCATGGGTTGCCTTACAATCCTCAAGGGCAAGTCATTGTTGAACGTGCCCACCTCACCTTAAAAGAAACCTTAGAAAAACAAAAAGGGGGAATAGGAGTTGACCACACTCCTAAAGAACGCCTGTCCTTAGCTCTTTTTACCATTAATTTTTTGAATTTGGATATTCATGGCCGCTCTGCGGCCGATAGACATGTGTCCCTTCAGCCCTCTGTGACTGGCTATGTTAAGTGGAAGGATGTTCTTACGGGCCAATGGAACGGCCCTGACCCCGTGCTGAGATGGGCACGAGGATCTGTATGTGTTTTTCCCCAGGATCGCGCGGAGCCGCTGTGGATCCCTGAACGCCTGACAAGAAGAGTCTCGAGATCTACTAACCAGCAGCAGGAGGTGCCACAACAGTCCCATGATGAGGAGCTTCATTCTGATGAGTGCTCTGGCTCTGATGCTGGTGCCAACGGTACAGATGGCACCAATGCAGTGGTGGGCAGTGGCATGGGCATGGCCAATGCCAATGCCAGTTCATAGTAATTCTAGTGTCCTCCCCACTCTTTTTTCTACCTCATGTGAGATGTCTGCTCCTTGTACCTCTCCTAGAGGGGACATGGAAAATATTTTTAATCAGTCTCAAGTTAATCTCACAGGAGTTTTTTGTTTCAGTCTTGGGAACACTAATTGTATTAGCCTTAAGACCAAAAATTTGACTAACTGGGAGGACCCATTGTGGTCCAGTCGAGTCTCAGGGAGTATTCTCAGTGCTGTATTGAGCCAAGTAGTTTCAGGGAAGCAATCAGGCTCAGGGACCCCCGCAACTAGCTCTGTTTTAAACATAACTACGTTAGCTATTATCTCCGAGGTATTAATCCCAATGCCTCCTTCTTCTAATAGTACTTGTTATGCCACTCATTTCAAGGCCTCTCCCTACTGTACCCCTAATTTTGGTTTTCCCCCGACATTTACACCTTGTCAGGATCATTCTTGGGAGAAACATCAAGTTGCTAAAGGTTTCTCCTTTCCCCCCCTCTTAAGAGATATGTTTACAACTTTAACAACAATGCCAACTCCTCTACAGGAACAGGTTGGTCCTGGTTTCAATGGCTCATTTCCAATGAGAAGGGGGCTTCAGGCGATATTTCCACATTGGCTCAATTACTAGGAGCCAAAAGTTGGCTGGCTAATGTTTCTGGCACTACTAAGGAGAGTGAACGAGGTAATAGGCTTACATCTGTTTCGTTCAACTCTCTGTTACATTATGCCACATTGCCTCCTGCAATGGTCTGTATCCAATCCCCGTTCCTGTTCCTTTTAGCTAATCACACCTCATCGGGGATGCTGGATTGTTCTATTATTACCTGTTTCTTATCTGAGTGTTGGAATGGTTCTTGGGCTGTAGCAGTAATTATGAAAATTCCAACTTTTGTCCCAATCCCAGTCACTGCGGATCCAGATAAATTTCCTATTGTAGAGCTACTTAGAGTCCGCAGAGATTTTGGAATCACAGCAGCTATAGTGACAACCGTGGCGGCATCTGCTGCTGCAGCAGTTACGGCCGGAGTAGCCATGGCCAGTCAAGTACAAACTGCTGCCACTATTAATCAAGTTGTTCAACAAACGTCCACTATACTTGAATCGCAAAATGCGATTAATCAAAATATTTTGTCAGGGATTTTAGCTACCAACCAGAGAATAGATTTTCTTCAAGCTCAGGTAGAAGAATTGGCTGACCTAGTACTTTTAGGCTGCATTGACCAACGTGCACATTTATGTATAACCTCTGTCAGATTTAATGATTCCAGGAATGCTTCCCACATCATTGGTGGATATCTGGCCGGAAATTGGTCCATGGAAGCGGAAGACATGATCCAGTCTCAACTAACCCAGATAGCTGTCTTGCATAGTACCCGTGTCGATCCCGTGACTCTGGGTCAATTCACCAATTGGATATCTTCTGCTTTTTCCTTTTTTAAAGAGTGGGTGGGAGTAGGCATTTTTGGCACACTGTGTTGTTTTGGTATGTTCCTCTGTTTGTGGTTTCTCTGTTGCCTTAAAGCTCGTAGTGTTCAAGATAAGGCTATGATCATACAAGCTCTTGCTGCTTTAGAAACTGGCAACTCGCCACAGGTCTGGCTTGCGCATCTTAAGCACTAAACTTTTGACATGGTCATTGCACCCCAAGTTATTATAACATTGCACTGGGATTGACATGTCTTTCCTCGTTATTCTCTTAGTGTCAGAAAGCCCTTGCACTCTGCCGGTCTTGCTACCATTGCACGCAGATGGGTTTCTACACTAGTGCCTTTGACATGGTCGTTGCACCCCAAGTTATTATAACATTGCACTGGGTACGACATGTCCTTCTTTTGTCTTTCTCTTAGTGCTGGAAAGCCCTTGCACTCTGCAGGTCTTGTTGCCATTGCACACAGAAGGGTTTCCACACTGGTCTTTATCTATCACTTTAAAGTCCGTGCCTTTCTTTCAGGGTGCTGCCAACTTGTTTGTAGTTGTACTTCTGCATGGCCACAGTTCAACCTCAGCTATTCCCTCTTACTCACCATCGTCACGATACAGGATGCGAGGCAAGGCACTGCACTTGAGTGATCCATTGAGAAGAGGGACCTCAAGGGGAGCATGTCCTATTGCATGCGGGTTTGACGTGTCTCCGCCCCGCCCCACGAAAAAAGGCGTCGGCTGATATGGTGTCAGATCTGGGGAAGGCGCCCCCTGGGGCTGGCCCATACTATGCAGCCACTTTTGCACAGTGGGATAGGACCTCTACTCTCGCCTGTATTGTCTTAGTGAAACAAAAAGGGGGAGCTGTGGTGAGCCGTTCCTGCGGACTGTGGTCGCCATTACATGATGGCGCTGGCTCCGTTGTGGTCTGTGAAGGACAACTCCATATCAAAGAGAGTTGGCGTGTTCCCAGCTCTTTATCAGAGAAAGTTGGTGTGTCATTTTCTAGCACCCTGTGAGAAGGGTACACGTGGCAGCTTTGCATTGGGGTTCGCGGTGCTTTATTAAGGCTGGGAGGGGCATCCGAGGTTTAGTAGTAGAAGAAGTAGTAGAAGAAGTAGTAGAAGAATTATTAAAAGAATATCAAGGGCCTGAATAAACTGCTGAAAGAAGATTCCTGAGTCGCGTCTTCCTTGCGGGCAAGGGGGGTCGCGACAGCAGGATCCCATTGCCTGGGAACCAGGGAGAGCACCCAGGATGGCCTTGATCTGTGCAAGGCTGTTATCCTGTGGCCACTGCAGGTATTTCTCTCAAAAAGAAAGAAAAAAAAGGTGGCATACACCTGTCATTGCAGCAGCTGGGGAGGCTGAGGCAGGAGGATGGGGAATTCAAAGGCAGCTTCAGCAAAAGCAAGGTGCTAAGCAACTCGGTGATACCCTGTCTCTCTAAACAATATTCAAACTAGGGCTGGGGACGGGGCTCAGAGGTCAAGTCCTCTGAATTCAATGCCCAGTGTCCAGAGAGTGTGGGAGCCTGGGTGCAGCTGGGGTTTACCCAGGTCTTAGCTCTCAGGGTCTCTTCTGTGCTGATCTCCTTACTCTGCCTCCAGCCTCAACGTGGGCTCCAGAGAGATTCAACTCAGCTGGAGGAACATCAGCGCTCATGCTGTCAACCTCCTCCAGGGCGCCTGCCATGCCCAGTCCAGAAACTCCACCACTGGGCAGTTCCCAAGGGGCGAAAGGCCAGTTTTGCTTGGAGAATTTTGCACAGATGAACAGAGGACAAGTCAGCACCCAAAGACGCTCTGGGTGGTCTTATTATAGGAGGAGGCCCAGGTGGTGAAACTTTCAAGAAATGACTTCAATTTCCTAACATCAAAACCCAACAGAACTTAGAATTCTGGTCACCCTGACCCTAACCCAATGCCGAGACCTCAAAAGGAAAAGAAAAAAGTTGCACCCAAACCCTGCCATTCTTGTTTTCTCCTTGCCTGGAGCAGATATCACCCCCTGTCACTCAAAAAGAAGGCTCTCTGGGCTCAGGCTGTGGAGAGCGGAGACTGACTGATTCCCTGTCAAATCAGAAGTCCCCGTGCTGAGCGCTGACCATTCCTGAGCGTAGCCAGCAGCAGGGGGCGGGCCTCCGCGCTTGGAATGGGATTTATTTCTCCGCGGACCTGGGTTCTACTCAGATTCCTGCAGTTGGACTCAGGCTTCGCTCATGCCCAGGATCCCGGGTGGCTCTGCCATGCCAGAGCCTAAACTCCCCAGGGCAGGCTTGGGGGCTGGGCACCAGGGGATGGTGAGTGTGCAGTGGCACCTGGTTCCTGGACAGGGAGGCTCCACAGGGAGGCGGGGCAGGGAGTCCATCTGGCGGGACCGGCTGTGGGGGGAACCCTAGTTGGCCGACCCTGATTCAGGGAGCTCTCTGCAACCACAGGCCTGAGCCCATTGCAGACAGTGCCCCTCTGTCTCCCTGGCCAGCCGGGTGGAGAGCCTTGACATGATGAAGACTTCTGGCAGCCTCCCCATCCCCTGGGGCAGCCTCAGCCCCTGCTCAAGTCCTATCTCTCTGGCAGGTGAGCGCGGCAGCCTGGCGTCTTCCCGGGCTGTGGTGATTGACAGGTGGGACCATAAGAAGAATCCAATCTCCAAGCCAGACAATGGCGCACACCCGTCATTCCCAGCGGCTGGGGGTGCGGGCTGATGCAGGAGGATTGCAAGGTCAAGGCCAGCCTCCGCAAGTGGGTGAGGCACTTAGAGACTCAGGGAGACCCTGCCTCGAAATCAAATGCAAAATAGGGCTGGGGATGGGGCTCAGTGGTTGAGTGCCCCTGAGTTCAATGCCCAGCACCCCTCCCCCCCAAAAAAATCAAATTTCCAAACACCATTTTTCTGCAGGAGGGAAGCTGTGGTGAACAGGGACCTTGCCTATTCCTAAGCTAGTTTTGTGGAGTTTATTGTTTTTTTGTTTGTTTGTTTGTTTTGATAGTTAACAGAAGGGTGCTTTACCATTGAGCTCTCTCCCTGGTAGTTTTTAGTTTTTATTCTGACCGCGGGTCTAGCTAAGTTGCTGAGATTGGCCTTGTTAGGGTTTGATTGATAATGACTTTTCCATTGCAATTAAGTGTATGATTATTACAACCACGTGGGTTCGTGGGTGGACTCTGTTGACGTCGTGATTCCTTGATGACAATTTAAACAGAACAGCTTCACAATGCACGTGTTAGCTAATAACTTCTTCTTATTTTTTTCTCTTATAATTCAAAAGTCTCTTGGTTAAGTTTACATATATTTAACTTTGTGGATGAAATTTAGGATTGGGTGCTTCCATTAAGAGTAAAGCATGCTGGATTGTTTATTGGTGCATCAGAGTTATACATAACACCACCTGCATATGGCACCCTGTAAAACTTACCCATGGTATCTTATACTATTTTTAAGCTGAATGTACCATGACTAGTAATGTATTATCCCGGTCCTATGAACTGATTGCAGCAAGTCCCTGGGGTGGGGGACTATCATGTGTCTTTAATAGCAAAACAGTTTCCACAAATAGTTAAGAAGCACTTAAACTCCTTGAGTTTATTAGAATTTTTTTGTTTCCTATCTTCATTGATATACTTTATTTTTCTCTGTGATAGGGTTTTAGTTTACATTTCTCAGGTTTCTAAAGATGTAGGATTCTTTTTATTCTTATTTTTGAACACATGGGTATCTCCTGGACAAATTGCAATCTCAAGGCTCCTCCCTGAATTTCTTCTGTGGTGGATTTCAGAGTGTTGGGACCCTGAGAATCACCACTCTATAGGCCCTTTTCCTACCCAAGGGGGCTGGGATCTGCAGGGGTCTCAGATTTTTCTTCCTCCTCAGCTTTTCTTTTTTGGGGGGCAGGGGGTCATAGTGGATTGAATGCAGAGCTTCTTTTCCACTGAGCTACATCCCTCGTACTTTTTATCATTTATCTTGAGACAGAGGCTGAGTCTGGCCTTGAACATGTGCCTCAGCCTCCTGAGTGGCTGGGATTACAGGTGTGGTCCTCCTGCCTGGGGCCCCCTGAAAGTTCTAAATGTAAGGGAAGCAAAGTGTCAGATCCAGAACCTGTCTCCCCGACGAAACCTGTACATATGTATCAATGAATTCCTCAAATTTAAGTCCCCTGTCCCCATTTCCAGTGACATTTTTCCTCCCCAATGTAATAAAATAAGAAGCAAAGTTTTGTTTTCTCTTTGAGCATTTCACATGAGAGAAAAGTACACTAAAAACCACTTGACATTTGTAAAAATGCATGCGTGTGTGTATTCTCCCTTCCTCTCCCAGGCCAGACACCTTTTCAGAATGTCTTTGCGCTGAGTGTCCCCCCTGTGGACTGCATCTCCCTGGGGTCTCATGCCCTCTGTGATATTTTCCTGGTCCTGGTTTGGCTCTGCCTGACACAGGGATCCCACACCTGGCTCATCTGAGGTCTCCTGAGCGTCTGGTGCATATCAGCCACGTGTGGACCTATGAACAGGTGCATTGAGGGGAAGTAGTTTCTCAGGGGAGTAGGAGATGTCCCTGTGACTGGGAGGAGTCTCCTTATCCAGAAGCCACTTAAGAAGTTCCCTCGTCCTGGCTTCTGTGGATCCTGGAACAGCGATGGGCATGCAGCCATTTATGAACACACGAGTTCAAGTTCCTTTGTAAATGCGTCCAGAGTGGTCGTTACTCTGTTAGCCTTTAAAGAACTCCATGGTATTTTAAAAAATTGTCTGCACTAAGCTTATATTCTAGCCCCATGTCATCAGCATGTCTCTTGCTCCATATCTATGTCATTGCAGGACTAGTTCCTTCACCTGTTTGATAGGAGCCTTCCCCACAGCTGGGCTCAGACTGAGAAGCTGTCCTACTTGGCTGGTGACTGAATTCCTGATGCAATTGGTTAGAACCTCGGGTGCCTGTGCTCACTGCAAGAAGGTGGTGTGAGCCTATTCTAGAAAGAAACAGGGAGCTGTGGATTTCATTCTTTTCCTTCACTCCAGGGTGGGGGGTGATAGTAGTCCCTGGAAGTGCTTGCACATCAATGTGAAGCCACTTGTTTTTGATCCAGGGAGATTTGCACATGCACAGTTGCCACTGCTCCCAGAGCTTGGTGGGTTTGGATGGAGTCCATGAGATGGGGAAAATGTTGGGACCCTGAGTGCCTGGAGATCCTTCTTCCAGAAAGAACTGGGTAGACCTGGAGTTATTACTGAGTTAGGGGAGAGAGGGCTCAGGCAGGGCTGCTGGGTGGACTGCATTGGTCCTGTCTACCCTTAGGGACTGGCGAGAGAGGAGCTCAACTGTTAGCAACCACAGTTTGCAGATCATGCTGCAAATCTCTTGTAGGGATAAACTGGGACCCTTGATCTCGCTCCCCTTCAGCCCTTGTCCCATGGATAAAGCTCATGACCCTCCACAGCCATAGAAAACTATCCCTTTTCCAGTCCTGATACTTGTGTATACCTAGTTTGTTCTTCTATGAGCACCAGACAAATTGTGTTTCCAGCGACAAGTCATTTAGTGTCCAATGTGCTCCATTTGTGACCCCAATCAGTCTTCATCTACTCTGGGTGACACTGGATTGGGGTATTCTGTCCAAATTATGTGGCACATCGCTCAAGGCAGGACTAATGCCCAAGTGTCCACCAACTTTGCCTGCACTTCAGATGGTAGATATTTTCTGAGTGGTCCAATGCATAGGTCTCTCAGTCCATTATAACTTTATTTAAGAGGGACTCAAAACAGAAGTAGGTGTTTATTTGATGTATCCATGTGTGAAGGGAATCCAGGAGCCTCCTATTCTGATGTAATGTTGAAACATAATCCTCCTCAATATGTGCTTCTTCGGGGTGCTGGAGTATAATCCAGTACCACGCACATCCTTCCCCCAAGCCCTACCAGTGCTCTGCGCCTCCAGTTCCCATACCTCCCTTCACGTTGAGTTGTCTTGTTCATTCACATCAAATCCTCTGCTGGAGATGGTGACATTTATCTAGGCCTTTTCATTGCACTTATAATGACATTTACATACATATGGAGTCACCTATTAAATTTCTGCATTGTGATTTTTTTTGGTCCTCAAATCACTGCAATATGATAATTTTATAACATGCATTAGTGCCTGGTAATGATAGCTCCTGCTTTTACTCTTAGAGTTCAGAATTATTGGCTAATTTCATATCAATTCAACCTTCCAGGAGAATTTTCAAACTGTTTGCTTTGGACCCTTCTTCAGTAAAAAGGAAATCATGGTGAAATTTTGATGGGGTGTTTGCCCACATCCTCGCCAACACTTATTGTTGTTTGTCTTCATAATAGCTGCCATTCTGACTGTAGTGAGATGATATCTTAGTTTTTATTTGCATTTCTCTGATTGCTAGAAATGATGAGCATTTTTTCATATAATTGTTGATTGATTGTATATCCTCTTCTGAGAAGTGTCTGTTCAGGTTCTTGGCCCATTTATTGATTGGATTATTAGTATTTTTTTTTTGGTGTTAAGACGTTTGAGTTCTTTATATACCCTAGATATTAGTGCTCTATCTGATGTATGAGGGGTAAAAAATTGCTCCCATAAAGTAGGCTCTTTATTCTATTGAGTTTTTTTGATAAAAATCTTTAGGTTCAATTCATCCCATGTGTTGTTTTTTGGTTTCAATTCCTGTGCTATAGGAGTGTTATTAAGGAAGTTGTAGCCTAATCCAACATGATGGAGATAAGGCCTACTTTTTCTTGTATTTGGAGAGTCTCTGGTTTAATTCCTAGACCCTTGATCCATCTTGAGTTAACTTTTATGCATGGTGAGAGAGAGGGATTCAATTTTATTTTGCTGCATATGGATTTCCAGTTTCCCCAGCACCATTTGTAGAAGATGCTCTCTTTTTTTCAGTGCATATTTTTAGCACCTTTGTCTAATATAAGATAATTGTGGTTTTGTGGGTTGGTCTCTGTGTCCTCTATTCTGGCCTATTGGTCTACCAGCCTGTATTGATGCCAGAACAATGCTGTTTTTGTTACTGTGGCTCTGTAGTATAGTTTAAGGTCTGGTATACCAATGCCACCTGCCTCTCTTTTCCTGCTAAGGATTTCTTTAGCTATTCTGGGTCTCTTGTTTTTCCAGATAAATTTCATGATTGATTTTCTATTTCTATGAGGAATTCCATTGGGATTTTGATCAGAATTGCATTAAATCTGTAGAGTGCTTTTGGTAGTAGGGCCATTTTTATAATATTAATGCTGCCTATTCAAGATCAAGTTAAATCTTTCCATCTTCTAAGGTCTTTGATTTCTCTTTAGTGTTTCATAGTTTTCATTGTATAGATCCTTCACCTCTTGTTGATTTCCAAGTATCTTTTTTTTATTAAGGATATTGTAAATGGGGTAGTTTTCCTCATTTCTCTCTCAGAGGATTTGTCACTGATATACAGAAATGCCTTTGATTTACCGGTGTTGATTTTCTATCCTGCTACTTTGCTGAATTCTAGTTCTAGAAGTTTTCTAGTGGAGTTTTTTGAGTCTACTAGGTACAGAATCATATCATGAGCAAATAGTGCTAGGTTAGGTTCATCTTTGCCTATACTTATTCTTTAATTTCTTTCATCTGTCTACTTGCTCTGTCCAGTGTTTCAAGAACTATATTGAATAGAAGGGGTGAGAGAGGGCATCCCTGTCTTGTTTAAATTTTAGAGAAAATGTCTTCAGTTTTTCTCCAGTTAGAATGATGTTGGCCTGAGGTGTGGCATAGATAGCCTTTTAAATGTTGAAATAAGTTCCTGTTTTCCCTAAATTTTCTAGTGTTTTGAACATGAAGGGGTGCTGTATTTTTTCAAATACTTTTTCTGCATTTGTTGAGATGGTCATAAGTTTCTTATCTTTAAATCTGCTGATGTGATGAATTACATTTATTGATATCTCTACGTTGAACCAACCTTGCATCCCTGGGATGAATAGCACTTCATCATGATGAACCATCCTTTTGATATGTTTTTGTATTTGATTTGCCAGAATTTTATTCAGAATTCTTGCTTCTGCTTTTTAGAGATATTGTTCTGAAGTACACTTTCTTTTTAGTGTTTGTCTGATTTTAGCATCAAGGGAATATTGGCCTTATAGAGTGAGTTTGGAAGAGCTCCCTCATTTTATATTTTATGGAATAATTTGAGGAATGTTGGTGTTAGTTCTTTTTTGAAATCTTGTATCCATTGAGTCCTGGGCTTTATTTATTTATTTATTTATTGGTGGGTAGGCGTGTGATGGTATCTTCTATTTCATTGCTTGAAAATGATCTGTTTAACTTACTCAGTTTGGGTAAGTCACATGATTCTAGACATTTGTTGATGACTTCTATATATTCTGTTTTATTGCAGTACAAATTTTCAAAATAATTTCTACTTATCTTCTATATTTCTCTAGTGTTCATGGTGATATTTCTTTTTTCATCATGGATTTTAGTAATTGGAGTATTTCTCTCCTTCTCTACAGTAGCATGGATAAAGTTTTATCAAATGTATTTGTCTTTCAAAGAGCCAACTTTTCAGTTTGAAAATTTTAAAATATATGGCAGCAGAATATGTTACAATTCTTATTACACATATACAGTACATTTTTTCATATCTCTGTATATAAAGTAGGTTGACATCAATTCGTGTGTTCATATGTGTATTTTGGATAATGATGTCTATTATATTCCACCATCCTTGCTAATCCCTTTCCCCTCCCTATTCCTCCCACCACACTTCCCTAAATAGAATTCATCTATTCCTCCCATGCTCCCGCTCCCTACCCTACTATGAGTCAGCCTCCTTATATCAGAAAAAAACATTCAGCATTTGTTATTTCAGGCTTGGCTAACTTCACTTAGCATTGTCTTCTCCAATGCCATCCATTTACCTGCAAATGCAATGATTTTATTTTCTTATATTGCTGAGTAATATTCCATTGTGTATAAATGCCATGTTTTCTTTATCCATTCATCCACTGAAGGGCATCTATGTTGGCTCCACAGTTTAACTCTTGTGAATTGTGCTGCTAAAAACATTATGACTGTGTCCCTGTAGTATACTGTTTTTAAGTCCTTTATGTTATACCAGGGAGTGGGATAGCTGGGTCAAATGTTGGTACCATTTCCAGTCACTTTGTCAATTTTTATTTGCTTCTTTTGTTCCAATTTCATTGATCTCAGCTCTGATTTTAATTCTTTTCTGTCCTTTACTACTTTTGGTGTTGATTAATTGTTTTTCCTAGGGCTTTGAGATGTAATTTTAGGTCATTTATTTGACTTTTTCTTTGTTTAAGGAATAAACTCCATGCAATGAACTTTCCTCTTAGTAATGCCTTCATAGTGTCCCAGATATTTGGATATGTTGTATCTGTGTCCTCATTCACCTCTAAGAAGTTTTAAATCTCCTCTTTGATGTTTTCTGCAACCAATTGTTCATTCACTAGCATATTATTTAGTCTCCAGGTGTTTGAGTAGCTTCTATTTTTATCATTGATTTCTTATTTCATTCCATTATGATCTGATAGAATGCAGGGTAGTATCCTTACTTTTCTGTATTGCTTAGAGTTCCTTTTTGGCATGACATATGGTCTATTTTAGAGAAAGATCCATTTGCTGCTGAGAAGAAAGTGTCTTCGCCTGTTGAAGGATGAAATAGTCTATGTATGTCAGTTAAATCTAAATTATTGAGTGTATTATTGAGTTCTATAGTTTCTGTCTGGATATTGTTCTGACGATCAATCCAGTGGTAAAAGAGGTGTGTTAAAGTCACCCAGAATTATTGTCTTGTGGTCTACTTGGCCCTTAAACTTGAGAAGAGTCTGTTTGAACATAGATGCTCTATTTATTTGGGGGTGTATATGTTTATAATTGTTCTGTCTTGTTGGTTTATGGTTTCTTTAAGCAGTATGTAGTGTCCTTCTTTATCCCTTTTGATTAACTTTCCCTTGAAGTCCACATTATTTGATATAAGAATGGAAACCCCTTCTTGCCTCCATAGTATATGTGAGTGGTAGGTTTTTTAATATTTATTTTTTTGTATATTGACACAATACCTTTATTATTTAGTTTTATGTGGTGCTGAGGATCAAATACAGGGCCTCACATGTGCTAGGCTAGTGCTCTACCACTGAGACCCAGCCCCAGCCTGAGCAATATATTTTTTTCCAACCTGTCACGTTTAGTCTCTGGGTGTCTTTTCCTATGAGATGAGTCTCTTAGAGGCAGCATATTGTTGGTCTTTTTAATCCAATCTGCCTGTCTTTTGATTGCTAAGTTGGAACTAAACTTTCAGGGTTATTATTGAGACAACATTGGTATTCCCAGTTATTTTTGTGTATTTTTGGTATTTAACTAAGTCAGTTTCTCTTTGATAGGTTTTTCCTTTAGAGTGATACTACCCCTTTCTGATTTTTTATTGTTGTTCATTTCCTCCTCATGGAATATTTTGCCAAGCATGTTCTGTAGTGCAGGTTTCTGGTTGTAAATTCTTTTAAATTTGTGTATGATGGAAGGTTTTTATTTTGTCATAAAATAACATCTGAATTGAAATCCGATTGCTAATCAAAATTTAATTTTGCTGGGTATGATTCTTGGTGGGCATCCATTTCTTTCAGAGCTTGGTTTATATTGTTGCAGGATCTTGTAGATTTCAGGGTCTCAGTTCAGAAACCAGAGATCATGATTGGTTTTTCTCCATATGTAATTTGATTTCTTTCTCTTGTGGCTTTTGAAATGCTCTGCTTCCCCTTTATGCTAGGTGTTTTCATTATGATTTGTGTGGGTGTAGACCTGTAGTGATCTTGTTTATTTGGTGTCCTATAGGGTCCTTGTATTTGATTTCCCAATTCACTCTACATGTTTGGAAATTTTTCTGGTATTATTTCATTGAATAAATTGTCCATTTCTGTAGTTTAGACCTCTATGCCTTCATATATTCCAATAGTTGTTAAATTTGGTCTTTTTATATTATCTCACAATTCTTGATTCTTCTGCTCATGGTTTCTTACCATCTTCACTGGGGTCAACTTTACTTTTTTTAAGATTATATATTTTTCCTTCAATGTCAGAGGTTCTGTCTTCCAAGTGATCTATTCTGTTGGAGATGCTTCCTATTGAGTTCTTAATTTGGTTTACTGTTTCCTTCATTTCAAGGATCTCTATTTTGTGGTGTTTTTTTTTTCAAAATCTCTATCTCCTTATTGAAGGAATATTTTTCTTTCTGTATTTGCTGATGTATCTCTTTATCAAAATGATCCTTTGCTGCCTGTTTTCCCTCATATCATCCTTTCATTCACAGAAAATTATGTACCTTCTCCCATTTATCCTGCTATTCTGACCATGGATTCTAATAATGTAGCATCTTTGTTTGGGGTACATTCTTTTTTGGTTTCTCATGTTGTTCATGCATCTTCCCTTCCAGCTCTGTGTTTTTAAGATATATAGCCATGTAGGCTTATCGTTTCCCCAATTGGTTTCAATACCTTTCTTTTTTAAAAATTCATTTTTTTAAATACACGACAACAGTGGCATGAATTACATTTCTTATTATACACATAGAGCTCAATTTTTTGTATCTCTGTACAGAAAGTATATTCATGCTAATTCATGCCATTATATATGTACTCATTTCTTTCTGAAATACAACTCTTAATACCCATATATATGACAGTATTTCATATCTCTGGTTCTATATAAGGTATGTTGGCACCAATTTAGGTCTTCATACATGTACTTTGGATAATGGTGTCATCACATTCCACAATCACTGCTAATCCCCTGCCTCTTCCCCTCCCCTCCAATCCCTCTGCTCTATGTAGAATTCATCTATTCCTCCTATGCTCCTCCTCCCTACCCCACTATAGTCCGCCTTCTTATATCAGAGAAACCATTCAACATTTATTTTTTGGGTTTGCCTCACTTCACTTCTCCAATATCATGCATTTACTTACAAATGCCATGATTTTATTATTGCTGAGTAATATTGCATTGTGTATATATGCCCCATATTTGTATCCATTCATCCACTGAAGGGCATCTTGGTTGTCTCCACACTTTGCTATTCTTCATTGTGGTACTATAAACATTGACATGGCTATGACCCTATAGTATGCTGTTTTCAAGTCCTTTGAGAATTGTGCAGGAAGAGGAATAGCTGGGTGAAATGGTGTTTTCATTACCAGATTTCGAAGGAATCTCTATACAGTTTTCCATGTCGTTTGCACCAATTTGCAGTCCCATCAGCAGTGTATGAGTGTGCCTTTTCCCCCACATCCTTGCCAACACTTGTTGATTGTCTTTATGATAGCTGCCATTCTGACTGGAGTGAGATGATATCTTAGAGTGGTTTTGATTTGCATTTCTCTACTTGCAAGAGATGATGAACATTTTTTTTAAAATATTTGTTGATTGATTCTACATCCTTTCTGAGAAGTGTCTGTTCAGGTCCTTGGCCAATTTGTTGATTGGATTATTGTGTTTTTTGGTGCTTAGCATTTTGAGTTCTTTATATACTAGTTATTAGTTCTCTATCTGGTGTGTGAGGGGTAAAAATCCACTCCCAGGATGTAGGCTCTCTATTCACCTCAGATTTTTTTCTGAGATGAAACTTTTAATTTGAATCCATTCCATTTGTTGATTCTTGGTTTTAATTCTTGTGCTATAGGCATTTTATTAAGGAAGTTGTGGTGGCCTTGCCCCATGTGATGAAGATTATGGCCTACTTTTTCATCTATTAGATGCAGAGTCTCTGGTTTAAATTGTAGGTCTTTTATCCCCTTTGAGTTGAGTTTTGTGCATTGTGAGAGATATTGTTTCAATTTCATTTTTTTTCAAAATGGATTTCCAGTTTTCGCAGTACCGTTTGTTGAAGAGGCTATCTTTTCTCCAATGCATGTTCTTGGCACCTTTGTCTAATATAAGAAAATTGTTATTTTGTGAGTTAGTCTATGTGTCCTCTGTTCTGTACCATTGGTCTACCAGCCTGTTTTAGTGCCAATACCATGCTGTTTTTGTTACTATTGCTCTGTAGTATAGTTTAAGGTCTGGTATAGTGATACCACCTTCTTTGCTCTTCCTCCTTATAATTGCTTTAGCTATTCTGGGCTTCTTATTTTTCCAGATGATTTTCATGATTGCTTTTTCTATTTCTATGAGAAATATCATTGGGATTTTGTTCATAATTGCATTCAATCATTATAGTGCTTTTGGTTGTATGGTTGTTTTGATAATATTTATTCTGCCTATGCAAGAGTAAGGTAGATCTTTCCATCTTCTAAGGTCTTCTTTGATTTCTTTCTTTAGGGTTATGTAGGTTTCCCTGTATAGATCTTTCACCTCTTTCATTAAGTTGATTCCCAAGTATCTTATGTTTTCTTTTTTTGAAGTTACTGTAAATGGGGTAGGTTTTCTTATTTCCTTCTTGAGGCTTTGTCACTGATATACAGAAATGCCTTTTTTAATGTGTGTCAATTTTATATCCTGCTGCTTTGCTGAATTCATTTTTAGTTCTAGAAGTTTTCTGGTGGTGCTTTTGGGGTCTTCTAGATATCGAATCATATTTTCAGCAAATAGTGCTAATTTAAGTTTTTTTCTGTAGTTATTTCTTTAATTTCTTTCATCTGTCTAATTGCTCTGGCCAGTGTTTCAAGAAATATGTTGAATAGAAGTGGTGAGAGAGAGCACCCCTGTCTTGTTCCAGTTTTTAGAGGGAATGCCTTTAGTTTTTCTCCCTTTAGAATGATGTTGGCCTTAGGCTTAATGTAAAGAGCCAGTATGATGTTGAGGTATGTTCTTGTTATCTCAAGTTTTTCTAATTTTTTGAACATGAAAGTGTGTTGTATTTTTCGAAAGGTTTTTATGTGTCTCTTGAGATGATCATATGATTCTCATTTTTAAGTCTATTGATGTGATGAATTAACTTTATTGATTTCTATATGTTGAACCAACCCTATAGTCCTGGACAAACCCCACTAGATCTTGGTGCACGACCTTTTAAAAATGTTTTTGTCTTTTGTTTATTGTGGAAGGTTTTAATTTCATCTTCCATCGTGAAGCTTAATTTCACCGGATACACGATTCTTGGTTGGAACCTATTTTCTTTCAGTGTTTGAAATATGTTATTCCAGGATCTTCTAGCTTTCAGAGTCTGTGTTGAGAGATCAGCTGTTATCCTAATTGGTTTACTCCTAAATGTAATCTGCTTCTTTTTTCTTGTAGCTTTTAAAATTCTCTCCTTCTAATGTATGTTGGACATCTTCTTTATAATGTGTCTAGGTGTGTATGTCTTATGATTTTGCACATTTGGCGTCCTGTAGGCTTCTAAGATTTGGGATTCTGTCTCATTCTTAAAGTCTGGGAAGTTTTCTCGTATTATTTCACTGAATAGAGTGTTTATTCATTTGGTTTGGAGCTCTGTGCCTTCCTGTATCCCCATGCCTCTTAAATTTGGTCTTTTAACATTATCCCATAATTTCTGGATGTTCTGCTCATGGTTTCTTAGCAGTCTTGCTGAGCTGTCTATGTTCTTTTCAAGTTGAAATACTTTGTCTTCATTGTCTGATGTTCTATCTTCTAAGTGATCTACTCTGCCATTAGTATTCTCAATTGAGTTTTTAAGTTGGTTTATTGCTTCCTGCATTTCTAGGATTTCTATTTGTATTTTTTTTATTACCTCTATCTCCCTGTGAAATTGATCTTTTACTTCCTGGATTTGTTTATGTAGTTCCTTGTCAATGTGATCTTTCATTGTCTGATTTTGCTGTCTCATATCTTCTTTGAGACTCCAGATCATCTGAAGCATGTATATCCTGAAGTCTTTATCTGACATTCCATCTGTAGCTGCTATTACCTCTTCTAAAATTGAATTGACCTGCATTGCTTGTGGTCCTTTCTCTCCCCTGTCTTTTCATACTGCTCGCGTTTCTTTCTGCTTGGTGAAACTGTTGTGTTTTTGAAATTTACCCCCTATTTATTTATATTGCTCTTGTATAGTTGGGAAGTCTCCCTTGCAGGGTGGGTAGTGGCTGTGCTCCTCCTCTAATTAGGGTGGTCTGTCTACCACGCTGATCGGTCACAGGTCTGCCCCCACTGCGGGCACGGGTGGTGGCTCTGCTCTGCCCCCACTCCAATTGTGGTGATGTAACTACCACGCCCTTGGGTCGTTGGTCCTGATCCGGATGTGGGCGGCGGCTCTGCTTGGTCCCCACTCCAATTGGTGTGAATTTGCAGCTAAAAAACCTAGAAAACCATCTCTTCAAAAAATCCTTGGCAAAACATTACAGGAAGTGGAAATGGAAAATAACATTGAAAACCAACAGTCGGAGGTAGGACAGTAAAGGGGGGAAGTAATCAAAGAGGAAAACAAATCAGGTTTAGTAACATTAATAAACAAATATGGCTGGAAGAACAAACCATATCTCAATAATAACCCTAAATGTTAATGGCTTAAACTCACCAATTAAGAGACACAGGCTAGTTGAATGGATCACAAAACAAGACCCAACAATATGCTGCCTACAGGAGATGCATCTGATAGGAAAAGATATAAATAGACTGAAGGTGAAAGGTTGGGAAAAATTAAACCACTCATATGGACTGCGGAAACAAGCAGGAGTGTCCATACTCATATCTAATAAAATAGATTTCAAGCCAAAGTTAATCAAAAGGGATAAAGAAGGACACTTCATACTGCTTAAGGGAACCATACACCAACAAGACATAACAATTATAAATATATATGCCCCAAATAATGGTGCAGCTATGTTCGTCAAGCAAACTCTTCTCAAGTTCAAGAGTCTAATAGACCACCCTACAATAATCATGGGAGACTTCAACACACCTCTCTCACCACTGGACAGATATTCCAAACAAAAGTTAAATAAGGAAACTATAGAACTCAATAACACAATTAACAACCTAGACTTAATTGACATATATAGACTATACCACCCAACATCAAGTAGTTACACTTTTTTCTCAGCAGCACATGGAACTTTCTCAAAAATAGATCATATATTATGTCACAGGGCAACTCTTAGACAATATAAAGGAGTAGAGATAATACCATGCATCTTATCTGATCATAATGGAATGAAACTGAAAATCAATGATAAAAGAAGGAAGGAAAGATCATGCATCACTTGGAGAATGAACAAAAGGTTACTGAATGATCAATGGGTTTTAGAAGACATCAAGGAAGAAATTAAAAACTTCTTAGAGTTAAATGAAAACACAGACACAACATATCGGAATCTATGGGACACATTGAAAGAAGTTCTAAGAGAAAAATTCATTGCTTAGAGTTCATTCCTTAAAAAAAGAAAAAACCAACAAATAAATGATCTCATACGTCATCTCAAAATCCCAGAAAAAGAAGAGCAAAACAAAAGCAATAGAAGTAGAAGGCAAGAAATAATTAAAATCAGAGCTGAAATTAATGAAATCGAAACAAAAGAAACAATTGAAAAAATTGACAAAATTAATAGTTGGTTCTTTGAAAAAATAAATAAAATCTACAGACCCTTAGCCATGCTAACGAAGAGGAGAGAGAACCCAAATTACTAGCATACGGGATGAAAAAGGCAATATCACAACAGACACTTCAGAAATACAGAAGATAATCAGAAATTATTTTGAATCTTTATACTCCAATAAAATAGAAGATAGTGAAGGCATAGATAAATTTCTTAAGTCTTATGATCTGCCCAGATTGAGTCAGGAGGATATAGACAACTTAAACAGACCAATAACAATAGAGAAAATTGAAGAAACCATCAAAAGATTACCATCGAAGAAAAGCCCAGGACCAGATGAGTATACAGCAGAGTTTTACAAAACCTTTAAAGAGGAACTAACACCAATACTTTTCAAGCTATTTCAGGAAATAGAAAAAAGAGGGAGAACTTCCAAATTCATTCTACGAGGCCAACATCACCCTGATGCCTAAACCGGACAAAGACACTTCAAAGAAAGAAAACTACAGACCAATATCTCTAATGAACCTAGATGCAAAAATCTTCAATAAAATTCTGGCAAATCGGATTCAAAAACATATCAAAAAATTATACACCATGATCAAGTAGGATTCATCCCTTGGATGCAAGGCTGGTTCAATATACGGAAATCAATAAATGTTATTCACCACATCAATAGACTTAAAATAAGAACCATGTGATCATCTCGATGCAGAGAAAGCATTCAACAAAGTACAGCATCCCTTTATGTTCAAAACTCTAGAAAAATTAGGGATAACAGGATCATACCTCAACATTGTAAAAGCAATCTATGATAAGCCACAGGCCAGCATCATTATGAATGAAGAAAAATTGAAGGCATTCCCTCTAAGATCTGGTACAAGACAGGGATGCCCTCTCTCACCACTTCTGTTCAACATAGTCCTCGAAACACTGGCCAGAGCAATTAGACGAAAGAAATTAAAGACATGAAAATAGGAAAAGAAGAACTTAAATTATCACTATTTGCAGTTGACATGATTCTATACCTAGCAGACCCAAAGGGTCTACAAAGAAACTATTAGAGCTAATAAATGAATTCAGCAAAGTGGCAGGATATAAGATCAACACGCATAAATCAAATGCATTCCTGTATAACAGTGACAAATTCTCTGAAACGGAAATGAGGACAACTACTCCATTCACAATATCCCCCCCAAAAATAAAATATTTGGGAATCAACCTAACAAAAGAGTTGAAAGACTTGTACAATGAAAACTACAGAACCCTAAAGAGAGATATAGCAGAAGACCTTAGAAGATGGAAAAATATACCCTGTTCATGGATAGGCAGAACTAACATCATCAAAATGGTGATATTACCAAAAGTTCTCTATAAGTTCAATGCAATTCCAATCAAAATCCCAACAACATTTCTTGTAGAAATAGAGAAAGCAATCATGAAATTCATATGGAATAATAAAAGACCCAGAATAGCAAAAACAATGCTAAGCAGGAAGTGTGAATAAGGTGGTATAGCGATACCAGACTTCAAACTATACTACAGAGCAATAGTAACAAAAACAGCATGGTACTGGTACCAAAACAGGCGGGTGGACCAATGGTACAGAATAGAGGATACAGTAACCAATCCACAAAACTACAACTATCTTATATTTGAAAAAGGGGCTAAAAGCATGCAATGGAGGAAGGATAGCATCTTCAACAAATGGTGCTGGGAAAACTGGAAATCCATTTGCATCGAAATGAATCTGAATTCCTTTCTCTCGCCATGCACAAAAGTTAACTCAAAATGGATCAAGGAGCTTGATATTAAATCAGAGACATGGCGTCTGATAGATGAAAAAGTTGGCTAAGATCTACATATTGTGGGATTGGGCTCCAAATTTCTCAATAGGACACCCATAGCGCAAGAGTTAACAACTAGAATCAACAAATGGGACTTACTCAAACTAAAAAGTTTTTTCTCAGCAAAAGAAACAATAAGAGAGATAAACAGGGAGCCTACATCCTGGGAACAAATCTTTAATCCACACACTTCAGATAGAGCCCTAATATCCAGATTATACAAAGAACTCAAAAAATTAGACAATAAGATAACAAATAACCCAATCAATAAATGGGCCAAGGACCTGAACAGACACTTCTCAGAGGAGGACATACAATCAATCAATAAGTACATGAAAAAATGCTCACCATCACTAGCAGTCAGAGAAATGCAAATCAAAACCACCCTAAGATACCATCTCACTCCAGTAAGATTGGCAGCCATCATGAAGTCCAACAACAACAAGTGCTGGAGAGAATGCGGGGAAAAGGGTACACTTGTTCATTGTTGGTGGGACTGCAAATTGGTGCAGCCAATTTGGAAAGCAGTATGGAGATTTCTTGGAAAGCTGGGAATGAAACCACCATTTGACCCAGCTATTCCCCTACTCGGTCTATTCCCTAAGGACCTAATAAGAGCATGCTACAGGGACACTGCTACATCAATGTTCATAGCAGCACAATTCACGATAGCAAGATTGTGGAACCAACATAGATGGCCTTCAATAGATGAATGGATAAAAAAAATGTGGCATTTATACACAATGGAGTATTACTCTGCATTAAAAAAATGACAAAATCATAGAATTTGGAGAGAAATGGATGGCATTAGAGCAGATTATGCTAAATGAAGCTAGCCAATCTTTAAAAAACAAATGCCAAATGACTCCTTTGATATAAGGGGAGTAACCAAGAACAGGGTAGAGATGAAGAACTTGAGAAGAAGATTAACATTAAACAGGGATGAGAGGTGGGAGGGAAAGGGAGTGAGAAGGGAAATCGCATGGAAATGGAAGGTGATCCTTAGGGTTATACAAAATTACATATAAGAGGAAAGTAGGGGTAAGACAAGATAATACAAGTGGAAGAAATGACTTACAGTAGAGGGGGTAGAGAGAGAAAAGGGGAGGGAAGGAGAGGGGAGGGGGGATAGTAGAGACTAGGATAGACAGCAGAATACATCAGACACTAGAATGGCAATATGTAAATCAATGGAAGGGTAACTGATGTGATACAGCAATCTGTATACGAGGTAAAATTGGGAGTTCATAACCCACTTGAATCAAACTGTGAAATATGATATATTAAGAACTATGTAATGTTTTGAACGACCAACAGTAAAAAAATGTTTTTGTATTTAATTTGGCAGAATTTTATTCAGAATTTTTGCATCTATGTTCATTCGAGATATTGGCCTGAAGTTTTCTTTCTTTCTTTTGTCTCTGCCTGGTTTGGGGATCACGGTGATATTGGCCTCATTGAATGAGTTTGGAAGTGCTGCTTCTTTCTGTATTTTCTGAAATAAATTGAAGAATATTGGTATTTTGAATTTCTTCTTTAAAGGTCTTGTTTAACTCGGCAGTGTATCCATCTGGGCCTGGGCTTTTCTTGGTTGATAAGCTTCTGATGGCATCTTGTATTTCATCATTTAATATTGGTCTGTTTAAATTTTGTATGTCTTCCTGATTCAATCTGGGCATACCATATGACTTAAGAAATTTGTTGATGCCTTCAGTGTCTTCTGTTTTATTGGGGTATACATTTTCAAGATAATTTCTAAATATCTTGTCTATTTCTGTAGTGTCTGTTGGGATATTGCCTTTTTCATCAGGTATGCTGGTAATTTTAATTTTCTCTCTCTTTGTCTTCATTAGCATAGGGTCTGTCAGAGAACCAACTTTTTGTCAAGGTTTAATTGTTTCTTTTAATTCAATTTAAGTTCTAATTTCAATTAATTCTTGCCTTCTACTGCATTTGCTGTTGATTTGTTCTTCTAGGGCTTTAAAATGAAGTATGAGATCAATTATTGACTTTTTATTCTTTTAAGGAATGAACTCCGTGCAATGAAGTTTACTCTTAGTACTGCTTTCATAGTGTCCAAGTGATTTTGATATGTTGTGTCTATGTTCTTGTTTACCTCAAAAAAATTTTTTTATCTCCTCTTTGAAGTCTTCTGTAACCCATTGTTTATTCTATTGTACCAAATTGATTCACTCATTGAACTGCTTATAGAACTTGAAATAATTCAAGTTTGTCTTTTCTCAAGGTGGAACTGTCACTTTACATGTCTCCAAACATTAATATTTTATGAATATTTTACACATTGGGATTGTTTCATGGATGATACTGGAAACTAATTGCATTAGGGATCTCAATCTATCTCATGGATAGAAAGCAGAGAGAATAGGAACCAGACTGTTTTCAAAAGCTTTTTTTACCATTCTTTTTGTCTACCTTGTGCACAATCACCTGATGAGAATATTTTTGACAAGTCTGATTTGCATCTGGAATTTCTGCCAAATTTCACATTCACTGATGGCAGAAAAGTTAGGAGTTGGGCTTTTATTCATTGCTTGGATTATGGTATATATCTTTCACTTCACTCTGATATGGAATATATATACTTTTTTTGGACTTATGTATTTTCCGCTGAATTAGATAATGCAAACTATCTTATTACATAATTAAAGTCACTCTCCTAAATTACAGTCAGTTTGACTAACTCTTAATTCATATTAAAAACTGAATAATGGTTTGGTCCATGTTCTATTGATCTAACAATTTTTATTTCAGGAACCATTGACATTCGGGGATGTGTCTATTGATTTCTCTAAGGAGGAATGGGAATGCCTGGATCGTGCTCAGCAGAATTTATATAGAGAAGTGATGTTGGAGAACTACAGCAATCTAGTCTTTGTGGGTGAGCATAATTTTCCTTCAAAATTCCTAATTATCATTATTTAGTTTTCTTCCTTTGCAGTATATCTTTTGGGAACTTCTCCACAAGAATGTGTGGCAGATTTATGCTTTCAATAAAAAGATGGGGTAGTTCTTGGTAATGACAAGATAATGTTAATGATGTTTATTTTCACCATTTATGTTTTCCTTTGGTGGCATGATATATATCTTTCACTTGACATATGGTTGACTTAGAGGAATGCACTGATGTGAAATTCTATGTCCCATATATTGCACAGGACATAGTTGAGGTAGAGGAGGATTCCTAAATTTGAAAAGGTTCATGGAGACATTATCCAGCAGAAAATATTTTTGAGAAGCTTTGAATTCTTTCTCTTGTTATTATAGAAAAACGTGTCCTGTGTTTTGTGCTTTAAAATTATGTAGTATCCTGCTTTTCCTCCATATATTCAAATTAACAAAAAAACACTCCCCTTGCCTTTTGAGTGTCAATATTATCTGACAGCTATATTTTTAGTTGTTAGTGAATTTCATATTTATCCATATATGGTGCAGAGAATTGAACCCAGGGCCTCACACATGCTAGAGAAACTCCCTAACACTACTCTACAACTCCAGCCCTTCTTCCATTATTTGCAGGAAAGTTTTGCACATTTCTGGAGACCTCTAGGTCCACCCATTGCAATACATTACTATCATAAGTCAGTTTCTATAATCCTATTTGTATATTTTTTCATTAAAATTTCCTTATCAGTGTTCTTTCTGATATGTGTAATGGATTTTCTGTGAAATATCTGCCATGGAATGAATGTCAAGTTGGACAAAGACTTCTGTTTTGAGAGATGGTGTAAGTTTAATATGAGTTAGAAGATTTGTAAAATAATAAATATGTAGATATTTACAATTTGGTTGTTTTTTTTTCTCTTTTTTTAAAATTGTGTACAATAGGTTTCCTGTTATGGCCTGGGTTTCCTCATTTCAGTTAATTGCTTCACAAACTAAGATATGTATGATTCTTATTTGTATTGCCAATCATATTATATGTGCTTTTGCTTGTATAAATATTAAGCCTCTTTTGTCCATGACTTTTGTATTTTATCTTGATTGGCTTTTCTTTCTGCCCATGTACATGGAAATTGAAGTTTTCTATGTATAAGTGTAATGGGGATTGATGGCAGTGATACTCTCATGCTGAACTATACCTCAAGCTCCTTTTCACTCGTATTTGGTAGAGGTTCTCACTAAGTTATTGAGGATGTCTTGAATTTTCAATTCTCCTGCCTAAGACTTCCTAGTAGCTGAGATTACATGCATGCCCATCATTTGTATACTGATGAGTTTGTTATTATTTATAAAATAAAGACCACATTATTTTAAATGTAGCTTTGAGAGGTGTTGCAATTCTCTTTCTTTTAATTTTTATTGTAATCAAAACCACAAAATAAAACTTACTGTCTCTAAAATTTTAAATATACAGTTCAGTAACAGTAATTCAAATTGTTATGCAATATATATCTACAAAGTTTACATCTAAAAAAAAATGCCTAGAAAGCAAAGGCTCATATCTGTCTCCTTATCACAAAACTATTCTCTTTTGTTCAGAAAGCTTCTTTTTTAGTTTAGAGATGTCATGTTCATAGAATTGTGCAGTATTCTTTCAGTGACATTTCAGTTTACCTCTTGTATCATACATTTTGTAAAATATATAATTAGAATAAATTCTTTGACTTCAAATTCTATAGTTTCTATATTCCAATATGGCTCATAGTTCTTTTCAAGGGATATTTGGTTTGCGTCCCCCATGATGGCTCTGTTGAATAACAATGTAACAACACTGATGTGCAATGTTTTTAGTTTGCTATTGATGTGAGGGCTGATTGCCACACTCACTAAGAACTCCATCTACCTGACTGTATGTTTGCATTTACAATTGAATGCTGTAAATTTTAGTATAATTTTAGCAGGTAAATAGTCTTATTTGTATCTTGGGGTATATTCATACAATTTAAAGGATAGATTTCTCTGCAAAAAAATTGTTTAACAATGGCAGGTTGATGAATACTACATGGAGCCTCTAGTTAAATTTAAGTAGTATAAACATCTTTAAATTTAATCTTTCAATTTTGAACAACAGCATGCCCAAGAGTTTTCAATCAACTGACACATATTTAGGGATTTTTGAAAATCCCTACCACATTTGATTCCAAATATTTATTCCATGTTGGTTACAAAATAACTATCACTTAAATATTTATTAACCTTTGTTTTAATATATAAAATTGATCTAACCAGCATAATATCCCACTTGTGATTAAGAACAGGGATTCTATAAGTCTATAGTACTTTCAAAATATTTTCAAAGTCTTATGCTTTGCAATTACCATTTTGCTTCCCTGTATTTCCCTTTTCAGTAAGTGGGGATTGATGTCTCTTAGTATGACAGTGATTCTTTGTTTTCATTCAACCCTCTCAGTGTTTTTGTTGTGTGTTTGGGAAGTATGAAGTATGTTGCGAATGTATTTACTGTTAATTCAGAAGCTAAGGGAAAGGGTACTTTTCACTCTTTAGCCTTATTTCAAAGTTTTTTTTTTTAATTTAAAATGCTTTCTATGTCTTATAACTGTCTTAAACTATGTTTTGTGTACTATAATTTAGACAGCCCAGGTTTTGTTCGATCACTTTTGTATGTGTCATTATTATATACTTTTGCTTTCAGTATGTGTGTGTGCTTAGATTTAGAGTATCCTTTAGACTACCAACAGTTGCAATATTTAGAGTTAATACAGATATCCAAGTTTTGTTTTGATCAGAATTTTGTAATCTTGCATTTGCCAACAAAAAGTCTAAAACTGAAGAGTCTCCTATTCATACTTTGTATGAGTATCAACTTGACTTCACTTTATTAAAAAACTGAATATATTTATGTGTTCTTTTAAAATTATATTATTGTTACAAGTATATATGCCTATAAATAGTATTGTTGTTATGCTTTTTTCTTTCAAATTCTATTGCAAAATTACATGTTTTATGACCCATCATTACAATAAAATAGAATTGTTTTGCCAAGAAATTTTAAAAATTTCATATGACTTATGATGCTCTGCACTTACATTTTATTATGAAAGATTACCTTTAGTACTTTTTGGAGAATAGATCCAGTGTTGATGAATAGTGTGTGTATTTTTATATGTTTAAAGAGTTCATTTTTCTTCTCTTTTGAAAGGTAGTAGCTGTGAATATAATGTCTTGGTTGATAATTTTATTCTTTCATCCCTTGAATAAAGATAGACTCGAATTTCTTCCTGTGTTGTGAAGATTGGATTTCACAATTATATAGTTACACATTTCTAGGTGACCCATCTTTTTCTCTTCGATGCTCTCAGTATTCTGAGTTTTAAAACTTGAATTAAAACCTACTTTAAGTCTTTACAACATGGAGAAAACTGAGCTGTTTGGATGTTCATTTTTTCTATTTTTCGAGATTTGTTTATTAGTACTGAAAAGAGAACTAAAGGGTAATTTAGCACTTTGCATTTTTTACTTTGTCTGGCCTTCAAATTTTGATGCTCTAGCTCAACCTTCTATGTTTCTATGTACAACCACTCCTGACTCTTTCCGATGTTTTCTAAAGAAAGTCTTTAAACATACATTTTCTGCTTATTACTATTAACAATTCTTGACTAATTTTTATTCTGTTTTTTTGTGTGTTGGTTTAGTTCAGTAAACTTATTTTAAATGATAATTGACTATTTTTTTTGAGTGATTCATAACTTTGCTTACAGTTGATTTAGCCATGTTTTTTTCTGTTGGTAAGCAGGAACCCCTTTTTGAACAGTCCCCAAATATTCATATGTTTCATATTTTTATCTTTAATGAAACAGAAGAAAGTTGGTACATTTTGAAAATATATTCTAAAGGAGGAAAATCTTTGTGTAACACAATGTATTTTTCTCTACTCTATTACTCTCCATAATAATGTACTCATCTTGGATACTGTGAACACAAAGATGATTAGGACAATCTTTAAAGTAATTTTCTGTGTGTATTTTTATTTGATTTATATATTTCTACAGTACTGATGGACTTGTATTTAATAATCCACTCCCCTGCTGATGGTATTTTTGCTGTAATTTCTTAGGTTTGCAAAATATACTCAGCCCAGTACAGTAAGTAAACATGTTTGTTATTTTTATTTATTTCAGCCATGACTTCTCATCATCCTCGACAAATTTTACCAGAGCAGGGAATAAATGAGAGAGAGGGAAGATATGGAAACTGTGACTTTGACTATCTACAACCAAAAAAACAATGGGAAAATATAGGTGAGAGTAAACTTCAAAAATTTGAAAATCAATCAGTAGTCCCTAATTATGATAAAAATTTTTTGGTCAAAAGACACCAGAGACAATTAATATCTGAAACAAAAATTCAATGTATTCCAATTATTTTGAGGAGTTTTATATGTATTTAAGATTAAATCCACAGCCATTTTTGAACTGAAAGGCAATGTGGAAAATTTGAAATCTATTCCATGCATCAGTTTTTAACTTGGCGTATTATAAAAGTAGCACTGTTAAAATTGAAGTCAAACATTTGTACAGAAAAGATATTTCTAAAAGTGATCCTTTTGGGAGTTTATTTATAAAATGTCCATTTTTCTGAAACAAAAGATTAATTTCTCCTTGTGCCCAAATGGAAAATATTAAGAATTGTAAAAAAGTTTCTACTTCCCACTATTGCTCAATGACAATGCTGATACAGATTTCTGGAAAGTGCACTATATAGATAATGCTATAAGTAACAAAAAAGCCATGTCTCTACCCTGAGTAATTGCAAGTTTATTTACATGGGTCATAAAAATTATGAATATAGAGAAATCCTAGTCCTTGTCTAAAGGAAATTTACCAAGATGAAAAATGTAGGAAAGTCTTGCTTTAGTGATCAAAAACTAGTATTCATTAAAATATTCATAGCCAAGAGAAAACCTGCAAGTGTAAGATATGTGAAAGGGCTCTGAACCACAGTGCAGAGCTTGCTTAATACAAGAAAACTTATAGAGAAAGAGAGCCCTCTATGTATAGAAGATATTGAGCAAGCAAATGCTTTGCTATTTTTTTAACACAGCAGATACTATGACAGTGATAAATACTACAAATTTAAAGAATCTGAAAAAAATTTTAGTGAAAAGTTTCAACTTGTTAAGTAACAGTGAATTTATACTGAAGGAGAGACCTGTAAATGTAAAAAGTGTGGGTAAGCCTTAAAAAGTTTTTCAAACCTTTCTCAACACCAAAAAATTTATTCTGCAGAGAAGACCTACCAATGTGAAGAATGCAATGCACTCAAGAACTTTACTCAACATCACAGTGTTCATTCAGATGATATGCGATGCAAATGCAAAAAATGTTACCAAACTTCTAATAAAAGCTTAAATCTTATTTGTCACCAGTGGAAACATCCTGGAGTGATGCTGTACATATATAAACAATTTTGCAAAGGTTTCAGTCAAAAACCAAGCCTTAAAAATTACCAGAGAATTCATACAGGAGAGAAGGCCTACAAATGTACAGTGTGTGGCAAGAGTTTCAGTAAAAAATCATCAGTTAATCAGCACCAGCAAATCCACACTGGAGAGAAGCCCTACAAATGTAAAGTGTGTGGCATGAGTTTTAATAGAAACTAAAACTTGATCGCCACAACAGGATTCATACTGGAGAGAAGCCCTACAAATGTAAAGCGTGTGGCAAGAGTTTTAGTGAAAAATCATCACTTACTCAGCACCAGCGAATCCACACAGGAGAGAAGCCCTACAAATATGAAGAGTGTGGCAAAGCTATTAGTAGAATCTCACAGCATAAGTGTCACAAAAGGAGTCATACTGGAGAGAAGCCCTACAAATGTAATGTGTGTGGCAAGAGTTTTAGTCATACATCATCACTTACTCACCACCAGCGAATTCACACTGGAGAGAAGCCCTACAGCTGTGAAGAATGTGGCAAAGCTTTTAATAGCATCTCACAGCGTAATTGGCACAAAAGTATTCATACTGGAGAGAAGCCCTGCAAATGTAAAGTGTGTGGCAAAAGTTTTAATACAAACTCACATCTCCATTACCACAACAGGATTCATACTGGAGAGAAGCCCTACAAATGTACAGGGTGTGGCAAGAGTTTCAATCAAAAATCATCACTTACTCAGCACCAGAGAATCCACACTGGAGAGAAGCCCTACAAATGTAGAGAATGTGGCAAAGCTTTTAATCAACAATCATCACTTACTCGACACCAGAGAACCCATACTAGAGAGAAGTCCTATAAATGTGAAGAATGGCAAAGCTTTTAACATTGAAGATCCCATCTTACTAAACATTATAGATTTTATACTAGAGAGAAGTTTTACAATGAAAACATTGCAATAGTGTCTTTAAGGATGAATCAACCCTATTTCACAGTAGTTCAATACTATTTCACACCAGAGATATGATAGCACAGAAATCATATAAATATAAAATAGGGGACAGAGTCTCCAATAATTGTTCACACCCTACACAAAACCTCAGAATTCATACGAGTGAGAGGACATGTGGAAAAATTTTTGTAAAGGTTTTGGCCATTGATCCAACATTTTTAAAACACTGGAGGATTTATAGCATATAGAAACTCAAAGATTGTGTCCAAGACTGTATTCAAATTTCCAACATTTTTTAAATTACTGACCTCATATCTGTAGCAAATGTGGAGTAGCATTTGTCCAAAGTGTGAACCTTAGATAACAGCACAATATTTAGAAAAACACCTTGACAAATATAAAGATGGTAGTAAGTTTCTTATCTGTAGCCCATCCCTTAAAGTTTGAGATTAAGGAGGGAAAAAATTATTTAAATGTAGAAAATGGGTAATCGCTTTTGACATTTCCTGAAAATTTTCTAGCATCTTTAGCTGATATTGTAGAAATAAGGAAATACAAGTATAGAATTGTGTAACCCTAAAAGGATATAATTTTAGTATAAATCAACAATTACTAAAGAGTCTCATTTTTCTGGAGAAATAATGATTCTCAGAGTTGATTATTTCAGACGTTTCTTAAGATTTATATGAAATTTAAAATTTAAATATTTCAGAGCCCCTTAAAGTTAGGGGCACTTAATCAGTAAACCACATCCTCAGATTTTTTTTCTTTTTTATTTATAGATAGGGTTTGCTACGTTGCATAGGTCCTCACTAATTATGGAGCCTGACTTTGAACTTGCAAAGCTTCTCACATCCCTAGGGTCAAAGCATGGTCCACCATGTCAGTTTTACAGAGTGTTTTTACTTATATTTCAATACAGATGCAATTTGTTGCTAAATAAAGTGTGAATTTCTTAATGTAAACCTTGTCATGCATTTAATGAGGTTATTAGGTCACACATCTCCCACTATTCACTTTGCTAATGGATCGATGCAATAGTAAAACATTCTGTTGGGTAAATAATGCTATAACCTCTCCATTAATAATTTCATATGTTTAATCATGTATTATTTGAATAATATTATTTATGTAAATTATATACTCTCTTGTTTGTAATTATGGGAAAATTAAGACAGTTATAGGAAGGACCTAGGGATACTAAAATAATGCCCAGATATCCCTAGTTTGAATTATGAGTTTAACATTTCACCTTATAGAGTAGCAGTACTCCCTAAGGGATCTACAACTCCGGAGAGTTATACAAGCTCCCAATCAGGGAGAGGAAATAGACCCAAGAGAGTAGGAGCCAAAATGCGTATTCAGGCAATAAAGCAAGGTTGCTGAAGGGGGAAATAGTCTTAATGTTTTTTGGGAAATCCACATGGTCCATAAGCCCATCCTGACTCTTGGACTGAATTAACTATGCAGTTCCTCATGAATTCTATGACCTTCATCACTGAGGTGACTATACTCACATCTAGTGTAGGAAAAACATCACAATTTGGGACCACCTCTTTAGTTTTGCATACCCAGTAAAAAAGTGTAGCTAGAAACATGTAACATGATGACTGTAAAAAGAAAAAGACATACTATAGGAGCATTTATGCCTCCAAATTTTTTATTTCATTGTATATTTTGATTTTGTAGACCCTTTGTTTCTACTTAATAATTTACAATATAATGTTTGTTATACTTATTGAATTATACGGTAGATAGCATGTGTCATGGTCTCCCAGAACCTTCTGCAAACCAGTAATCATGTTACTATAAACTAACCATGTCCCTTCTCAGATCTTATACCTCCAAGAGCCCATGACACCACAGAGAGAGAAACACAATTTTGATTGAAATAAACCGCTAGATTCTTATCTACAAGTCCTGTTCAAAAAGTAAAAACACAATATTCTCTTCATATGTGAGCCTTTTGGGTCAACAAAACACCACCCACCAATATTTCATTTAACTTTATTTGGGAAAATAAATATTGAAATATAATTATAAGTTCTAGGAGAATAATATTCACACCATTCTTTATTCCAAAGGGTAAATCTCTAGGTTTCATGTTTATCTCCACATTATTTTATGCAGAAAACTGGCTTCATTTTACATATGAGAGTTTAAACTATTTATAAGCCCAGGATGGAAGATTTAGTCCTAGAGGTCTAAGGAAAATACTAAAGATCTTCCCTTTTCTTGATTGAATGATGTCTGCAATCTTGGATGAAACAGCTAAAGAATGCTGGTATTTCAATGCATCTGGCTGGGTGGCTCACTCATTAAAATCCCAATTTATTTAGTCATCTCAAGGCTCTCACTCCCTCCTCTAGGATCTGACTTGTTGTTGGGAGGAATTGGTGTTCTTCAGGGGATCACCAGGTAATGCAAGATGTTAGAATGAAGATTTCTTTGTTCTAACTTGTGTTTTCTTGTTCTAACTTGGTGTTCTTCAGGGGATCACCAGGTAATGCAAGATGTTAGAATGAAGTTTTCTTTGTTCTAACTTGTGTTTTCTTGTTCTAACTTGGTGTTCTTCAGGGGATCACCAGGTAATGCAAGATGTTAGAATGAAGTTTTCTTTGTTCTAACTTGTATTTATTTGGCCTCACTTTCAATACAAGTTAGAACAAGACTTCAGACTCTCACCTGTGGAGAGGATGCTCTGCCCAGCACTTCCCAGTCAGGACCCTGAAAAGCTCTTTGGGACTCCCCAGTACATAGCTTCAGTGGTTGGGCTTTCCTAGTCTGGCAATACAGTTGCCTGTGTCTTTCACTTTTTCTTTCTTGCTTGCTTTCATAGTATTACTCAAGGAAACACTGTCTTGTGTGAAGAGAGTGTCTTTCTTATCTATTGGATCTGACCTGTGAAGTTGAGCAGCTGCCCACATACTGAATGTCACAAACACATGTATGTGTTATCTAATTAGTAAGTAGTGTATCTTTCAACTGCATCATTTTTTATTGCATGGGGGAGGAAGTTGAGAATGCTTTCTTCGAGTGCCCACAGCACTATTCATAGTACTCATAACACTGCTATGTAATGTTTCCTCTCTGCTCAACTTGTGAGTATTGTTCTTATGCTGCTTTGTAAAACAAATAGAAAAGAGTTGTAAACCAAAAATTTTGTGATTATAGCTAGTTGTGCAGACTGGCTTGGGCAACTCTATTTACCATTGTTGTTTTGTATGGGCTCAAGGTACTCTTTTATACTTTTTTTTAACCTTAATGACATTACCATCCATTGAAGAGTTTTTAACTCACAAATCTTCTCGGTATACAAATTTTCCCTTGTCATTTTTAAAAATTCTTACTCTTTTTAGGTATACATGACAGTAGTGCAAATTTTGACATATTATACATGGAGTAAAACTTATTTTAGTTAGCATTCCATTCTTGAGGTGTACATGGTGTGGACCTTCCCTGGTGGTGTATTTATATATAAACATTGAAAAGCTCTGTCTGATTCATTCTACTGTCATTGGTATTCCTATTTCCCTTTTCTTCAATCCAACTTTGTCTAATTCACTGAATTTTTATTCTCTTCCCTCCCTTGTTGAGTGCTTTAGCATCTATCTATCTATCTATCTATCTATCTATCTATCTATCTATCTATCTATCTATGTATCTATCTATCTATATATATATATAATATTATGTATTATATGTAATGTATGTTTTATTCTATTATCCTTCTTATCCCCATAACCTCTCCCCTCCCTGCACTCCTCTCTACTTAATCTAAATAAATATTCTTCCCCACCCTCATTGTGAATTAGCATACACTTATAGGAGAGAACATTTGGCCTTTGTGTTTGTGTGTGTGTGTGTGTGTGTGTGTGTGTGTGTGTGACAGAGAGAGAGATAGAGAGAATGGGGAGGGCTTATTTAACTTAGCATGCTATTCTTCAGCTCTATCCTTTTACCACCAAATGGCATAGTTTCATTCATCTTTAAAGCTAAGTAATATTCCATTGGTGGGGGAAATTTTATATATATATATATATCACATTTTATTTATCCATTCATCTGCTGAAGGAAACATAGGTTGGTTCTATGGTTTTTCTATTGTGAATTGTGCTGCTATAAGCATTAGTGCAGCTGTTTCCCTGTAGTTTGCTGTTTTTAAGTCTTTTGGGTATAGTCCAAAGAGAGGGATAGCTGGGTCAAATGATGTTTCCATTCTGGTTTTTCAAGGCGTCTCCATACTGCTTTCCTTGGTGGTTGCACCAATTTGGAGTCAATCTCAAGAGCAATGTGTGAGTGTTCCTTTTCCCTCACAACCTCACCAACATTTATTGTTGCCTGTATTATTAATGATTGCCATTCTGACTGAAGTGAGATAAAATCTTAAAGTAATTTTGATTTACACTTTTCTAACTGCTAGATGGGTGGAATGTTTTTTCATATATTTGTTAATGGTTTATATTTCTTCTGTGAAGTTGTCTGTTCAGTTACTGAGTCTGTTTGTTAATTAGTTCTTGTTGTTTGTGTTAATTTTGAGTACTTTATATACCCTAGACATTAGTGATTTTTCTGAATTACGTGTGGTAAAAATTTGTATAAAATCTGTAGGTTCTTTCTTCACATTATTGTTACTTTTTTGCTGAGAAGCAGCTTTTTAGTTTGAATATATCCCCCTTATTTATTTTTGATTTTTAATTTTTGTGCTGTAGGGTTCTTGTTATGGAAGTCAGATTATGGAACAACATTCACCTCAGATTTTTAAATGGCATCCCAAGTTTATGAATGTTTCAGTTTTATTGTTTCTCTTACTATCTTGCCTTATAGATCTACATGTTCTAAAGATTCATTAAATGATCTAACTTCATATGCATGATTTTATGATGACTGTTATTTTTAAATATGTATTTGCATATTGAAATATACATATTTACTATTTAAAATATATATATCTACTATTTCATACTTTAACTAAAGCAAATAGACGCCTTGAATAGGAATTATTACATCAGTAGATCAACATCAAATCTATTATATATAATATATATAAATGCCTGGATTCAAATGCATGCACATCGAACCCAGAGCTTGGCCCATAACACTTATTCTATACTAGATCTACACTTTAGAACCTCCATGAAAGCTCTTATAAATCCAAAACCTGAGACTCACTCCTCAGAAATTCTTCTTTTTTGGAAGGGAACGATGATGAAGATTGAACTCGGGGGCACTCAACACCTGATCCACAACCCTACCCTTATTTTATGTGGAGACAGGATCTCACTGATCTGCTTAGTAAATATTTTTCACTGAGGCTGGCTCTGAACTCATGACCCTCCTTCCTCAGCCTTCCAACCTGCTGAGATTACAGGCAAATACCACCATGCCCAGCTCCCCAGAGAGCCTTCTTGAACTGGTTGGAACCCACTTGTTCAGTATGTTTTGGCCTATTCCTCACAATTAGAGATGAAATTATTTTCCTCTCTATGAAAACTCATGGCTACAAAGAGATTGGACTCAACAACACCTAATTACACAGCATGTCCACATTACAACAAAGGTGTGGTCTGCAATTCTCCACCTCTCCAAAGAGCTCTCCTTGGCTCCAAAAAGTTGAGAGTACTGGCCAACCCTCTGCCATGGCTCATTCAGAAGCCTCCAAGGAAGTCAGTGTGTATGAGGGACAGAATTCCAGGTGGCATGTTTGTGATTAATGGGCTATGCCAGGAAGTAAGGCAGAGCCTAATTCACCAAAGGCACAAAACTTTCATGTGGCTGGTCCAGCATGGGGGCTGCATGAGGGGATTCTTTTCCTCCACCCTTGATGTGTCTTTCCTAACTGTTCATATGCTGAAATACTTGTTCAATGACTTGCACCCTTTTCCTGTTTTATGTTTCTCTCTCATTTGGCTTTGGAGGTCTCATGATTTAGCAATTATTGTGACTTTCTTCTTCAGTTTTCCAAACTTCCTCATCCAATCCATGTGGAATTTCTGTCTGTGGATATTAGTTTTCATTTTATATATTTCCATTTAGTCCAAATTTCCATTACCTCTAGAAAAAATAAATGTTTAATTTATTATCATGCTTGTACTTACCCTTCCCATGTTGACAATGGCAGTGTTCAAGAACTATCTTCTGATTTCTACAACTGGAACATAAGTGGATCTGCTTGAAATGACTGTCCTTTCTTTTGACTCCAGATAATGGGGATCCTTTTTAATTATATCACTTTAATGTTTTTATGCATAATTATATACAGTACCCAGGAGACTGAGCCTGCTTTTTACATGGTTTTCTCTCAGAGAAGGTGGAGTTGATCATGTAGGTTTAGAGTGGACTCCAGCTCGGACTCTGCCTTGGCTCTGACTAGATTCCATCTTCCTGTGATTTCTATAACATGTGACTTATAGGTCTTCCAATTCTTTTCTTAATTTTAATATTTCTCTTAGAGCTTGAGCCACAAAACTGTCACTTTGGAAAGAATGACTCACCAAACCATCACTAACCCCAAGAAAGTGTGGTCCATGTGCAAACTAGGAAAGAGGGGCCCATCACACACTTCAGGGCTTCAGGGAAATTATGGGGGTACCAGGAGTCCCTCACATCAAAGTAGAGGCATTATAGGTTGTGGGACAGGGTTGGACAAATTTAATTTTAGGAACAGAATTAGAGTAATTTAAGTTTTCTTATCAACATGAGAAAATAATCTCAATCAAGATCCTTTTCCAGATGTTTCCAGGAAACTTTAAGAGTTTGAAGCCATGATCTCTTGGATTGCTGTTATCCATAAGAGAAGACAATAAAATTAAGAGAGATGACATGTCCCACTGTGGCAGCCACAGTTCTGTGTTCTCCAGTGGGAACTTCGTGCCTTTCTACAGACATTAAAATTACAAATCCGCAGAGACAGAACTTAAACACATCCTTTCCATAAAACTTACAAATGTTTGTGCTCTGCTCAGCTTATTCAGGTGACAAAGTACCTCTGTGTCCTCAGAAGCAGAGTTAGTGTAAATTCTAAAAAGGGCATTGGAGGAGGGAATTCAGTCTACTAGTGAGCTTTTCCAGTAGCTTCTTTGCTTCTCAAAGAAGCAAACATCTTCAGAAGACAATATCCTCATTGCACCATACCGAACATGGTCCTCTGGGCTTATTAGAACTGTTGGAGCCCAGAGGACCACGTTCTGTATGGTGTAATGAGGATATTGTCCTCTAAAGATGTTTGCTTCTTTGAGATCCTGCTAAAATGAGTCAATTTTTCTTATAGGGAATGTCAGTTTTACTTCTTAATTTTTCAATTCAATAACTTCATGGGACATAACTTACATATGTAATGTCATATAGAGATTTTAAACACTACTAATTTGTATAGTTATTACCAGGGAATTAATAAGTTTTAGTATTTTGATTGATCATCTTGCATAGAACCATTATGGTTTGAGTAATTGTACATTTTGAAATCTTTAAAGGGAAATGAGGTTCTATGTTCAAAACATCATTTTATAGAATGGAATCTCACATGGTTAAGAACTTTCACTTGGTAAATGTCAAACAAGAAACCATGATCAAAGGAAGTGCATTAAATATTTTAGAAAATCAAATAAATGTGTTGGTAAGTTCCAATTCATGGTGGCAAATTATAGGCTTGTGAATATAATTCACAAGAATTTGGAAGAATATTTTTATGTATTAGTCCATTCTGTTTTAATCACCAAAAACATTTTGCAATATTTAATAATGGAAATGTGTAAATTCAATTTTGCTTAGAGGAACATTGTGAACACTTGAAATCCATCCTGCCCTTGTCACTTTCAGATTTTTTTCCAAAATTCAATTTTTTATGTAATTAGCATGCATAGGTAAATGTGACCCCAAGACACAGAGAACAAGATAAAGCAGGAAAGCTGAAAGCAGAACTTGACTCTTCCATCGCAATATCAGTCTGGGTAAATGGACCCTCCTGCAGGATCCTGTAAATTTCCCAGTGATGAGAGCTTGGGGTCTGCAGAGAAGTGCTTGGGCTCTCTCATCCCTGAGGATGTCCACAGAACAGAGTAGCAAAGAGTGTGGCTGTAGAGTCTCTAATCAAGTCCTCCAGAGACCAACCAGAAAGCTGGCCTGATTTTATTGTGCAGTTACCATGTATATGTACTCAGGCAGTGCCTAAGCGAAATATAGACAGCCACCAATGTAATGTCTGCTAACTGTCCTTGCAGTGAACAATTAAAGAGTGGAACTGCAACACATGGCCTCGTGCCCAGAGTTGTGCCAATGGGAAAGCAGTTTGCCACTCTCACGCCTAGCATAGGGGGTGGCCTGCCACCCAGACGCCCTTAACCTATGCCCTGTATGCAGTACTCCATGCACTTGTGCCCACAGAGAAGCCCCTCTGGGGCCTCTTCTTTCTTTACTTTAAAAAACAATTTTGCTTCTAGTTCCTTTTCTCAGGAGAAATTTTAAATAATAGTAATATAAATATAATAGATGTAACTGTGAAACCTGAGTTGTATTTTCAAACCTTGACAATTTACAAAAGCAAGCCATGGTTCTCATATCTACTTCTCACAAAGAGCTGCCATTCAGTCAAGTCTTGCCCAGGGTTTGCTCGTCATGTTACTGGAGGGTGTGTTTTGTAGCAGAGGGGCTGAGTGATGGTGTTACCCTCTCTGAGGTGTCTGTCATTTCTCCCTAGTGCTCGTTGTAGATTCCCAGCACACAAAGAGCCACAAGTAAGAGGTTTCTGCCTAGGCTGACATCAGTCCCAAGCCCACTTGCTTGAAGCAAGACCAGTCTCAATTCTCCATATCCCTTTTGTCTGTTTTTACGTTAGTGAATACCAAGAGGACATGGGAGATTTGGCTGTAGTGGTGAAGCTGAGCTGGGTAATGAGGATAACCCCAAGCTTTAAGTCTGCGTATATGTTATTAGGGGTGACAGATGCTATTTTCTCACCCGTTGTGAAAAGAATGATGCTCAGATTGCATATGGGAGAAGAGATGTTTCCTCCTCTCACTTTCACCCAGGAATGTGCCCACCCACAGAGTCCAAATAACCCTGACTTGCAGCGGGGTGTTTTTCTCCTGTAATTCTCTCTACTTCTGTACTGACCACCAGCTCGTGTCCACTGCCTGAGCAGTCCTCACTAGATGGTTTCAACACAGATGATGGTGCATGTATCACACAGCCTCCCCTGACTTTAGTGACAGCACCATATCAAACATAATTTTTTCTTGGATCCAGATACTAGAGGGAGTCTTTACTATCAGCTCTAACAAACAAAACTTGTAATTTTTTTTGAAAATCTTTTTCATGTGTGATCTATTTTTTCTCATCTCCTCACTTAGCCTTTCCTTCTTTTTACCATATGTGAATTCTTCAAATGTAACCTATTTCAGAAATCTGTGTTAGATTCCCTGTGATTTACATATTCTTCCACACAGAATGCCCACTCTAGGGGGCAGCTTGATTTCTCCAGTGCATAAAGGGCATCCATGGACCAAGCTGGAAGTATCACTCTGTAGACCCTTGTTTGAGGGGTGTTTCTCAGATTACCTCCTTGATGTCAGAGAGTTTGTGTTATGTCTCATGATATCCTGGATTATATTGTGCCAGGCATAATTTGCACAGCTGGGAAGGTACATAGCTCAGGATTTCAGTCCTCTATATATCATTCCCATTCTCCAGGATGCTTTCTAACAACAATAGAGCCTCAGCAGGAACATTACTATAGATATTTCTTCACAACACTACCATGGTACATTTACACAATTTTAATCATACTTGATGCACATCATTTAGTGATGATTATGGTTCAAAACTGGAGCTAGCAGAATGACCAGACTGTGCTTTCTCCTAGCCACTACCTGTATGAAGATTAGTTTTCCTCATTATTGCATCAAATTGTGTCCCTTTCTTTGAAGCATACTATCAGGAAAGGGTCTAAGTTTTTCCCAATATTAGTATAGAAGTTGATCATCAGAAAACAATTTTCCAACAGTTTCAAGGCAATAAACAACCAATCCATGAGTTCTTGACTATTACTGCAAATTCATGGCACCTGCACACTCCAGTTTGTATGACTGCATTTTCCTCAGCTACACTGATCTTAAACTCATCTAATGACCTGGAGACACACGTGATTAAAATACGTCATTTATTGAGATTTAGAAAACTTTGATTGTGTAGGATTCAAATGTTTAAAATGAATTGAAGCAGATTATTTGTGTCACAGAAAAGTGATAGAAACCAGTTTTTTATTTTAAATTTCACATTTGTTGCTGTTGTTGAAACAAGGCAATTTTAAAACCCTCCTCCTTTCCTTTGTACACTAGATTGAACCCAGGGCACTTATTCATTAAACTATCTCAGCAGCCATTTTTTATATTGGGGAAAAATATTGCTAAGTTACTAAACTTTGGCTTTGTAATCCTCTGACTCCTGAGCCAATGGGATTGCAGGCATTCACCTACATCTAAAGCAATTTTAAGTTATTTTTTTACATGATAATGTATATCAATTTAAGCCTATACTATAAAAATATTTATATAATATTTGACTTACATAAAATAAATTCATAAGAATTGGCATATGTCATTTATATGTAGATCTCACCAAAAATAACTAAGGCCTAGTGATTAAATATAAACCCTAATATTTTGGAGGGTACTAGAGATTAATCTCATGGGCACTCAAACATTGAGCTACATCCTCACTCCTATTTTGTATTTTATTTAGAGACAGCATCTCACCAAGTTGCTCAGGGCCGTGCTGTTACTGGATTTGAACTCAGCATCCTCCTGTCTTAGCCTTACAAAGCACTGGGATTATAGTTTACTGTGTTTAAATTTATATTCTTTTTTCTGGATTTACCATGGGAGACTGTCTTTTCCTAGTGATTTTTCATATTTCACAAATCATGTATGTTTGCACTCATATGTTGAAGCTGAGAAAGTTGATCACAAAGAACCACAAAAGAGAAAATCTTTTTATATCTGTTATAAGAGACAGTTGGCAAGGAGTGCCAAAAAGCAGTTAAGAGGGAAAAGTAACTCTTAGGTTTTATAGCCCATAATTAGAACTCTATAAGTAATTATTAGACTGTGGACATTCTAAAAAGAATTCACAGGTTTCAAACATCAAAATGATATTTTAGAAGATAGAAGTTGCACAGATTTGATCACTACACATGTTCAATTAAAATGCTGGATTCTATATGAAGATACAAAGTAAAAATTAAAAAATAATTAACACTTCAAGTAGCAAAAATAAACAAAGATGTCTAGAAATACAAATAATGACTCAATGATAGCCTTAAATGTTAGTGGCTTAAACACAGCAATCAAAAGACATAGGCTAGTAGCCTGGATAAAAAAAAATCCAACCATATTCTGCCTCCATGAGACTCTGGAAAAGACAGACTGAAGGTGAAATATTGGGAAAACACATACCACTCACATGAGCTTTGAAAGCAAGCAGGGGTCTCCATACTTATATTAAATAAAGTAGACTTCAAGCCAAAGTTAATAAAAATAGATAAATAAGAACATCTCATACTGCTCAAGGGAACCATACACCAACAAGACATAACAATCATAAATATATATGCCCCAAACAATGGCGCACCTATGTTCAAACAAACTCTTCTCAAGTTCAAGAGTCAAATTGACCACAACATGATCTGGGGTGACTTTAACACACCTCTCTCACCACTGGATAGATCTTTCAAGCAAAAGTTGAATAAAGAAACTATAGAGTTCAATAACACAGTAATAACTTAATTGACATATATAGAATATATATCAGACAGGAGGAGGAAGCTCGGCACCATGCCAGGCCAGAGGGAGGAGGAAGTCCGGCTCCACCCCATGTGCTAGTCTGGAGGAAGCCTATCAACCCTTAAAACCCAAAATCAAACTTTTAATCATTGAATATTAACAGTTTTCCCATTTTGTTTCCATGATCTAATTTGCATTTTATTTTCACCTTTACATTTTACTTTGCAGTGAACAATTCTTTTAATACTTTCGTTTAGATTATTTTCCTATATTTGTGATTTTAACACTGCTCATTGCTACTGTACATAATTTAAATGATTTAATGTTGACCATGATATTATTGAACTTATTCTTATGTTTCATTAGTTTATGGAAATTGCTTAGAGACATTATAACAATAATAGTATCATCTGCATATGCTATTTGATTTTTGATGAAAATTCTGTTTAATATTCTCAAACAATATTTAGAAGTCACCAAAGCAAACATTTTTATCTTTTTCTAAAACTAAATTGTGAAACACTTCAGTTAATAACTTTAAATATGAAAACAGTTCATAGCTGCCCTTTAGTGGATTGAAAAAGAATTTTTCTCTGGTCATAATTGGCCATAAATTTTACAGTAATTTGATAAGTGATTTGCCAAAAGGTTTGCTCTATCAAAATAATTTTTGGAAACTTCCCATATGACAATGTCCCTCTTGGTCATGAAGTCCAATCATTCTTTTTGTGGTTGTTCTCAGTTTGCTAGGGGTTTTGAATATCTGCGTCAACATCTATAAAAAGATGGTCTGCAATTTCTATTCTTATGCTGTATTAGCTGGTATATCTGGCCTTACATAAAAAATTAGTCAATTTTCTTCTTCTACATTTAGATGTGATCATAAATTATGGTTACTGATCCTTATTACATGTTTCATAGAAATCACCCGTGAAGGCTCCTTTTTTAAAAATGTGATTACTGTTTGGTTTTTTGGTGAGTCAATTTTTAGAGCTGGGTTTTTGCCAGGTTAGCCTCAAATTCCTTAGCCTACATCCTCCTCCTGCTATGGCCTCGAGGTAGTGAAGACTGCATGTGCTCCCATATCAGCAAAGCTGCAAGTATTTTTTGAGAAGTTGTGAAGTTAAATTTGATTTGTAGGACTATTTTATATTTCTTCACATCTGGGTCTACTAATGTATTTATTCATTTCCTGAAGTAATTTTCAAAGTTGATGATTATCTAGCAATTTATTTCTATTTTTTTGTTTTCCAGGCTTGAGATTTTCTTGGCAATTAAGATGGAATAATGAGGAAGCGTAAGGTGAGAAAATGAGAACCTGGCATTTTGCTAATTGATATCAAATGCCCCGTGAAGAATGGAGAGTGTGCACCCATAATCCTGTGAGACAAATAAACCAGAAAAGCTAAATTATCATTTTTTGTAGCCTAATACGTGATCTTGGGTAACTTTCATATGTCTTTACACACTTTTTTAATTTTTAGGGCAGAATCCAAGTATTTTACCATATTTAAATTAGGTTATGAGGGGTTTATATTAAATTTTGGTGAGTCATGTAAGTTTCTTATATTTTGGATGTTGAGCTTTTTCAGACATGGGGCTAGAACCAGTTTTTTTTAACCAAGTCTACTTTTAGATTTCATTGATTGATTTCTTTGCTGTATAGAAGCATTTTTAGCTTTATATAGTGTCAGCCATTTTTCCTTGCACAGTCTCTGCATATTTTATCTAAAACCATTGCCAACACCAATGGGAAAAAAATTTCTCATTTTCTTCTGGATTTTTATGCTTTCAGGTTATATCACAATCAGATATAACCACACACTTGTGGGCTCAATCCTCAAAATGTTGGTAGGTAACACATACTGCAGAGGATATACAGAAAAAGAAACACTTGGACATCCTTGCCAGGAACATAAATTTAAATAGACATTAAAAAAACTATAAGGGGGGTTTTAAAAAAATTATAACTAGAGATGCAATATGACCCAGACATTGAGAATATGCCTGTATATTTAGGAATCTTCATAAAAATAGAATTCACAAAAATGTACATGTGTATACAGAAGGGAGCTTATTATATTTACTCACATAATCATGGAAGTAATAGTCACCAAGTGTTTGCCTACAGGTTGGCAACACTGGGAAACTGGTAACAGCTCAGTCCAAGAATCTGGAAGCTTCACAATATGAGGAAGCAAATGAAGCAGCTGTGGTCCAGGATAGAGGACTTATATGATCATGGTAGATGAAAAAACAAATAACCTGATCAACAAGTGGGCTAAGGACCTGAACAGATACTTTTCAGGAGAGGATGGATATACAATTAATAAATATATGAAAAGTGCTCATCATCTCTAGGAATCAGAGAAATGCAAATCAAAACTACTCTAAGATATCATCTCACTTCAGTCAGAATAGCAGCAATTATGAAGACAAACAACAATAAGTGTTGGTGAGGATGTGGAGAAAAGATACACTCATACACTTCTGGTGGGACTGCAAATAGGTGCAGCCACTTTGGAAAGTAGAATGGAGATTCCTTGGAAATGTGGGAATGGAAACTCTATTTGACCCACCTATCCCTCTCCTCAGTCTAAGCACAAAGTTTTAAAAACATCATACTACAAGGACACAGCCACATAAAAGTTTATGGCACCACAATTCACAATAGCTAAACTATGGAGCCAACATAGATGCCCTTCAGTGGATGAATGGATTTAAAAAATGTGGCATATATACACAATGGAATTTTACTCAGCAATACAAGCATAAAATCGTGGCATTTGCATGTAAATGGATGGAGTTGGAGAAGATAATAACTGGAGTTAGCCAATGCCACCCCCCTTTAAAAAGAAAAAAACAAATGCTGAATATTTCTCTGACATAAGGGGGCTGACTTACAGTGGAGTATGCAGGGGGAGCATAGGAGGAATAGATGAATCCTAGATAGGGCAGAGGGGTGAGAGGAAAAAAGAGGGGGACAGGAATTAGCAAGGTTGGTAGAATGTGTCATACATTCAAAACACATGTATGAAGACTTTAATTGTGTGTCAACATGCGTTGCATAAAAAAAGATACAAAAATTGTGGTATATATGTGTATTAAAATTGTAATGCAAAAGAAAAAAAGAATAGCATTAATTTCCATTAGGTAAAGGAAAGTGAAAGGAGGGGAAGGCAGGGGGTGTGGGGATAAGAAAGAGAATGAAACAGACATGATTGCTTTATGTACATATGTGACTGTATGACCCATGTGATTCTACAATATGTATACTCAGAAAAATGGGAAATTATATCCCATCTATGTATGATATATCAAAGTATATAAAGGCATTCTACTGTCATGGATAATTAATTTAAACAAATAAAAAATTTTAAAAAGACCCAGGTAGAGCCAATGGTGCAAGTCCCCAAAGGGGACTTCAAGAAGCTTGGAGCATTAAGTGAGTGACTGCTTCTCTTGCTTTTTTAAAATCAAACCTATTGAACACCAATATGTATGTTCATTACAGGTATTCCCCAGGCTTTCTGACTCAGCCTTCTGAAAGCACACTCACAGACACCTGCAGAGATCTTCCACACCAATTCTCTGGGTGTTTCAATCCACTCAAATGATCATCTGACATTAACCACTTCAACAATTGAAGGAAATAAAATCCATCTTTAGGAATATCTACCCTCCAAAGTTAACTGCATAATATCCACAACCTAAATTTTCAAAGAGTAACTCAGGAAGAAGAACCTGTGGTATATTACAGATAATAGAGAAAGAGAGATTTATCATTGTGTTTACACAGAAATGTATCAACATACATATATAACCTTTTCAGTTTTTCTACCATTATTTTGAGAGAAGGTCTTTTAAGGTGCAGTGGGTGTCACTAAGATGTGAAGCTGGCTCCAAGATTATTATTCTCCTCCCTCAGCCTATCAAGTCCCTAGCATGACAAAAGAAATGTGCCTCCACACCTCACTTATTACTCAACTTAAAATAAGGATGGTGTATATGGAAGTGTTGCCAAAATGTGAAGGCTAGCCTTAGTAGTTTGGTAACATTCTGTATTAAAACTGAAAAAGATAATGATGGTGGATCTCTGTCACAGGTAAGGCAACCCTGGGTCGAAACCCCAGAAAAAAAAGAATATTCTGAAATAACACAGACAAACTGGAGGACTTTAGGCTAAGTGAGATGATTCAGATACAGAAATACATTGTATAATCTATGTTCAGAGCCTGGAAGAAAATAGAATGGATGTGTAGGGAGAGCCTGGTGTTATCAAGGAGCATCATCAATAATATCGCATCATACACTGGAAATTCCAAAAGACAGTAGGATTGTGTTCTTAGTGCAGAATTTGATAATTATGAGAGATGATGGTTTTTATCATCACATAGTAATTGCAAATATTTATGAGATTCAGTGTGATGTTTATATATATGCATATACATGTATTTATAATATCCAAACATCCTCTTCTGCCCTTGATGCCCCCCACACACTCCTCAGCCATACTAATCACTATTGTACTTGAACATGATATTATATTAGTTAACATATGAGATGTGACACTATTGTATATTTTTTCACTTAGCATGACATCATCCAATTTCATCCATTTTGCTGACCGTTAGAGGAGTTTGTATTGATGGCTGAGTAATACACCATGGTGAATATATAATGTACTTTCTGATGGATATGTTCAATTGCTTACCTACATCATTGGCGTTTCTCTATATCTGTATTGTTAAACATACTGTTATTCAACTTGAATTTATGTAACAAAAGAAAGCAACAACTACAAAAGAATGAAGAACCTTGGAGTGGGGGCACATACCTGCAATCCCAAAGGCTTGGCAGGTTGAGGCAGGAAATTCATGAGTTCAAAGACAGACTCAGCAAATTAATAGGGACATATACAACTCGGTGAGACCCTGTTTCTAAAAAAAATTAAACATGACTGGGGAAGTGGCTTTGTGGTTGAGTGATACTGGGACAGATCCCTATTATACCCCCTCCCCACAAAAAAGAATAAAGAAACTAGAAAATTATGTCCTAACCTGATTTTATCAAGTGAAAAGAAGCCAAGGCATAAGAAAAATCATATTTTTTAAGTTTGTTAATATAAAGGTAATAAGTTATCTCTTTGAATTTTTCACAAGTAAAATATTTTGAGAGCATTCAGTAGGTTATATTACATGAAAAACTGCTCTTGTGCAAATAATGAAATAAAACATTAGCCAGGTGTGGTGGTGCATGACTGTAATCCCACTGTCTCTGGAGGCTGATACAAACCCAGCCTCAACAAATTAGGAAAGGACTCAGAAATTCAGTGAAATCCTGTCTCTAACTAAGTTACATAAAAGATCAGGAATGTTGCTGAGAGGTTGAGTGCCCCTGGGCTCAATCCACAGCATTAAAAAAAACAAAGATAAAAAATAAGACATTAAGGCTGCTGAACATTTACATTTTCAGTGTTCCAAATATTTGACCCAATATTCCCAAGTTCACTTCATCCATCAATTTATAATTGAAATCTCTAGTTATTTGTTTGTGAGAGAAAAGAGACAGAGATGTTCCTGAACTCTGCCATTCCTTTGCTAGTTTCTGCCATAAGCTAGGCAAAGATGTGCCCATTGAGATCCCCAGGGTACTGTGGCTCAGTCCTTTCTCTTCATGCAAGGATGCACCTTGAGGAGTGGATGTTGACTTGACTGCTAAAGTGGGCAAGAGCTAAAAGGGAAGTAATGTGTGTGGGCGTGTGGGTAGGGTGTGATAATGATTGCTTCTGACCAAGTCCTACCAATGATAATCTTTTTAAAAGGTACCCAGTAAATGGTTTGTTTTCTTATATATCTTCTGGGATTTTACAGTTAAATGTGAGGGACCCTATTCTTCATACCCAGCTACCTTAGCATTGTATTTCTCAGTCTGATGCCTCACAATTTCAAATACCTAGGCCCCCTTCCTCAGAGCCTTGACCTCATGTCTCTTTTGCTTATATTTTGAAGATCTGGGAAATCCTCAAATACTAAGTTGCAGGTGAATCCACATTTGATGTTCCTCTTCCAAGGATAAGGATAGACATTTTCTCTCATTGTGGCCTCTGCCTTCTACTCACAAAATGGGGACATTATTCACGTTTGCAAACCTGGATATTATCCTGAGCCAACCTGTAATATTAAAGTCAAGAATTTAATCCCTGGGGCTGGGGCTCAGGGTGAGAGCACCTTCCTAGCACATGTGAGGCACTGGGTTCAATCCTCAGCACCACATAAAAATAAATATATAAATAAAGGTACTGTGTCCACTACAACTGAAGAAAACAAAAAAGACTAATCCCTACCAGGGTTGTGATGGCACATGCATGTAACCCCAGCTGCCCTGGAAGTCGAGCCTTGAGGGTCACAACTTTGAGTCTAGCCTCACTAATTTGGCAAGACCATATCTTAAAGAAAAATAAAAATGGGATGATGATAGAGCTCACTGGTAGACCATACCTAAGTCCTGTCCTCAGGATCACAGGGGGAAATTTTTAATTCCTATTATTTTTCTATGAGTTAAGGTCACCACAAAAAAGAAGGTGGCTTAGGGATAATGCTATATTCTCTAAAAGCAAGCGATGTTAAATATGCAAGTGTTTACATTTCTGAAAAATTCCCAAGTATTTTGCTTTTGATATTATGGTCATTAGAACTGTCTTTAATTTTATGTTTGCTACTTATTTTCTTATGCACATAAATAACTGATGATATTAAATTTTATTACTGTACTGAGCTCATCTGTTGCTTCTAATAGTAATTAGTGAACTCCTACATTAAAAATATCCACTTAAAATCCACTTCTACCTCATACCTCATATTGGAAAACCACAAAATTTAGACAGCAAGAAACACAAGTAAGTTGCAATACAGCTTTGAGAAAGGCAAAGATATTGGTGATAATCTCAGAAAAACTTTATTCCCTGAAAGTCAGAAACCAAGAGAACAAGACCATAATCTCCCCCACACGCATGATTTTATTCTTTTATTGCTGAATAAAATTCCATTGTGTATAAATAATGCATACTTTTTTATCCATTCATCCACTGAAGGGCCTCTAGGTTGGCTGCACAGGATATCTTGGTCAAATTGTGGTTCCATTCTCAGATTTCCATTATAATGCTTTCCATATTGGCTGCATCAATTTCCAGTCTAACTAGCAGTGTATGAGTGTACCATTTTCCCCACATTCTCACCAACACTTGTTGATGTTTGTCTTCATAATAGCTGCCATAATAAAATTTTTATTATAGTAAAATTCACAAACACACACACACACATACTCACACACTGGGGTTTTGCTTTGGTGTCTCTGTACAAGACCATGTGGAGTAGAAACCTACAAATATGATGTCATCCTACTGCCAGTTAAGAGTAGGAATTGGTGCATGGGCAGACCTCTGGAATTACCTGCAGCATCTCCCATAAACTTGAGGAGCAAAGAGGGTGTGAGGCCTAGAGATGTCAGAGAAGACTCACTGTTTTCCTCCCCCCTTCTTGATAGTGATTTTTGGGCCAATGAGCTTTGCTCTACTTTGATTACATTTTATGAATTATCTAAAATTCACTCTTGCAAGAACACAAGAGCCAAGAAACACAACCTAACCTCCATATTTCTGGGATCACAACCAGCTACAGTGTAAGATCTTTTATTGCTTTACTTATTTACTCTCTTCATTTGATCTATTTATTAAAACAGGTGGACCCCAAAAAATGAAAATCCCACACAATTCCAAAGCTCAAGTCTGACTCTGGCTGTGAGAGGTTATGTGATGGGAAGGGAATCCAGGGAGAGAGAGAGACATCAGCTCAGAAAAAGTAGGTTCCTTGGTTTTCATGGCAGAAAAAAACTTCATTTGTCAGGCGCATGGACAGTCCCATTTAGAAAACAGATCCACATTCAGGAAAGAAAATGAGGAGCTGGGGGTTCAGAGAAGTCCGTTGTGTGCTTGCCCTACATTCACAAGGTCCCAGGTTCAATCCCCAGCACCACAAGAAGAAAGAAAAGAAAAAAATGTGAGGAAGCCCTAAAGGGAGAGACAGCAAATACGTGGTCTGAGGTGTTGCTATTTGGAGAGGGGCATTTAAGTGAGGCTGGACTAGAGATGGGGCCAGATCAGACTTCTGTAATTTCTCACCCATTTTTCTAAGCTTTCTCATATCATGCTAGTATTTGGGGGTCCAGGAAGCTGTTCTAGGAGAAATGCTGCATTGCAGGGAGTTGCTTTATTTTTAATAAAAAAAATATCTGATGTTTATTTTTAAAAGTAGTTTTTAGTTGGACAGGATACCTTTATTTTACATATTTCTAATTAATGTGGTGCTGAGTATTGAACCCAGTGCCTCACAGGTGCTAGGCAGGATCTCTGTCACTGAGCCACAACCCCAGTCCCTTGTTTTTAATTTCAAGTTTTGTGGGCATTCCTGCATTGTGGTGATTTATGACTTCTTTTCCTTTGAGGTTCAGAGTAATTCTTGGTATCCCAGCATTTCTGCCCCAACCAGACATGTTCCACAGTTTTTTATGGACCTCAAGTGTTGCTAGAGGAATGATTAAATGATCATTTAGTTATCAAAGCACATAGGGCAGTGTTTTCAGGACAGAAGTTATAAGAAAATGCTCATTATTAAGTTTCTATTTTTGCTTATGTATTTAGCCATGGACTCATATGGATTTGCAGTGATCCACAAACAAGCAGATTTTAGAAACTTTTCATGTTGACAACTCTTTTCAAATGGTTTCATTCGGATTGAGGCACATTTGACTGAGGGTAAACATTAAGATGCTTTTAAAGTGCTCATGAATTTTCCTAGCTAGAATATTGCAGAGGGTTTTGCCAGTGTTCTCACCACTCTGCTTATCTCATTGGTGTTGAAAAACCTCTCAGATGCAAGGAATGCACCCAGAGGCAAGCTCCTGCAGCTGGCCACCTACAGACCCCCACACCCACTGTTCCAATTCTCCGTCCCTCATTAATTGGGTGTCGGGTGCTATTGGATTGTTAATTATTGGGTAAACCCCAGGGCTTTGTCCCCAAGAAGCCCAAGGTCTAGCTTGTTGGTGTTGGAACCACTGGGTTGGTTATTCACTTTTCCTTACCTCTCAAGACAAATCTGAGCTTTATGCAGGGAATTATATCTAGTGGCACTGGTAGCTTAGGAAAATCTCTCATTTGGGTTAAGAAACTAACAGCAAGAATAATTTCCCTCACGGGGGAAGGAGAGTTTCTGGCCCCAAAGTGTCCCCAGCTCTTTCCCTCTTCTCACCCACATAATATTCTCCTCATCCTGAGAAAGACAACTGTGTACTGCTCATCCTGGTATCCTGGGAATGTGCCTTGACCTTCTCAGTCTTTCTTCAAAAGAAATGTTCCCAATTCAAAAAAGCAGCAAAACTGGTTACCCAAAGACCTGGGCTGCTGGTACTGAGAAACAAAAGTAAAAAATACTGAAAATGGGGGCTGGGACTGGGGCTCAGCCATAGAGTGCTCACCTAGCACGTGCAAGGTACTGGGTTCCATCCTCAGCACCACAGAAAAATAAATGGATAGATTAAAGGTATTGGGTCCAACTCGAACTAGAAAATATATTTTAAAAAATAAATACTGAAAAGGCAATGTATCTAGCAGGTAGGGAAATGCAAATTAAAACTGCACTGAGATTCCCTTTCACTCAAGTCAAAATGGCATTTATGCAGAATACAGTAACAATCATGTTCAGCCACATGAATGGGGTCCTAAGGAGAATAAGTTATATTTTATGCTTGGATAATTTTACCAAAATGGACTCTATGGTCATGTATAACTAAGAGCAACCAACAAAATAGAAAAACATAAAACATACTAAACAGGACCTTAGGACCAAATTGATAGCATCACACTGGGATGAGGAAATGTCTTTAGGTACATTACAGAATTTTCTAAATCGCTCCCCCATTGGATGCTGCCAAAGGTGTTGGAGTGTGAAGGGAAGGTGGATGTTCAGGGTGCTGCATGAAAAACAAAGGACCCCCCACCCCCGCTTTATCTGCAGGAGCTGGGGTCCTAGGTGGCAGGTAACCTCGAGGCCTCCATGGTTAACTAAGGCAGAGAGGAGCAGGGTGTATTCGAATCTATGGAGTTATTTAGAAAATTATGAAATCCTGGAATTGGCTTTCCTGGACTCCAAATCAAACCCAAATTGTTTTTCATTAATAGACAGACCCTGGAGCCCCCTTAACAAGAAGTCTTCTCTGTATTATGTGACTTTTTGCACCACTGAATTGGGGGGACAAGACCAGAGCTCTCTTTGGAGACACATTGTCTTTGTGTGAATCAAGACGAGCAGGTAGGGTCCGTCTTTTTTCTTTTTTTTTCCTTTTTTTTTTGTCAAGTGCAGAGTATTCAGCTGATATAAGGTTGCACACCTGGGCAGGGGGTCTCTGGTTTTTGGAGGAGGCCTTATCCCATTGCCTGGGATCCAGGGGACTGGTGGGAACCAGGAAGAGCACCCAGGGTGGCCTTGGTCTGTGCAAGGCTGTTATCCTGTGGCCACTGCAGGTATTTCTCTCAAAAAGAAAGAAAGAAAAAAAGAGTGTCACACGCCTGTCATTGCAGCATCTAGGGCGGCTGAGGCAGGAGGATGGCGAATTGAAAGCCAGCTTCAGCAAAAGCAAGGTGCTAAGCAACTCAGTGAGACCCTGTCTCTAAACTTCAAGCTAGGGCTGGGGAAGGGGCTCAGAGGTCGAGTCTTATGAATTCAGCCCCCAGTGGCCAGAGGGAGAGGGAGCTCTAGTGCAGCTGGGATTTACCCAGGTCTGTGCTCTGGGGGTCTCTTCTGTGCTGATTTCCTTACTCTGCCTCCAGCTCAATGTGGGCTCTAGATACAGATTCAACTCAGCTGGAGGAAAGTCAGTTCTCATGCTGTCAACCTGGTGGGAACCTCCTCCAGGGGGCCTGCCAGGCCCCCCCTGCCCCACCCCTCCCACCGTGAGCCTCCCCCAGCGCTGGCCATGATGCACTGGACAGTTCCCACGGGGCAAAAGGTCAGTTCTGCTTGGAGAATTTTGCACAGATGAACAGAGGACAAGTCAGCACCCTGAAGACGCTCTGGTTGGTCTTATTATAGGAAGAGGCCCAGTTGGTGAAACTGTCAAGAAATGACTTCAATTTCCTAACATGAAAACCCAACAGAACTTAGAATTCTGGTCACCCTAACCCTAACCCAATGCCCAGTCCTCAAAAGGAAAAGAAAAAAAGCTGCACTCAAACCCTGCCATTCTGGCTTCCTTCTTGCCACTGTCACTCAAAAAGAAGGTTTGCTGGGCTCAGGCTGGGGAGAGCAGAGACTGACTGACGCCCTGTCCAATCAGAAGCCCCCGTGCTGAGCGCTGTCCAATCCTGAGCGCAGCCAGCGAACAGGGGGCGGGCCTCCGCGCTAGAAATGGGATTTATTTCTCTGGGGTCTGTGCTGTTGGCCTCCAGGCTTCGCTGGGTGCGCGGGATCCCGGGTGGCCCTGCCATGCAGGGGCTGAAGCTCCCCAGGGCAGGCTTGTCTGCTGGGCACCAGGAAATGGTGAGTGTGCAGTGGCACCTGGTGCCTGAACAGGGAGGCTGGGGAGGGAGGCGGGGCAGGGAGACAATCAGGTGGGACCCACAATGGCAGGAACCTGAGTGGCCGACCCCGACTCCGGGGGCTTTCCGCCTCCACAGGCCTGAGTCCATTGGGGACAGCGCCCCTCAGTCCCCATGGCCAGCCGGGTGGAGAGCGTGACAATGGAGGAGACCCCTCCAGGCTCCCCATTCCCTGGGTCAGCCTCAGCCCCTGCTCCAGTCCTAAGTGGCAGGTGAACTTGGCTGCCAGGCGTCTTCCTGGGCTGTGGTGATTGACAGGTGGAACCAGAGGATAATTAACTGCAAGCCAGGGGATGGTGCACACCTGTCATCCCAGTGGCTGCGGGTAGGGGGCTGATGCAGCAGGATTGCGAGGTCAAGGCCAGCCTAGGCAAGTGGGTGAGGTACTTAGAGACTCAGGGAGACCCTGCCTCAAAATCAAATGCAAAATAGGGCTGGGGATGTGGCTCAGTGGTTTAGGGCCTCTGAGTTCAATGCCCAGTACCAAAAAAAAAAAAAAAAATTCCAATCTCCAAACACCTTTTTCCTGCAGGAGGATAGCTATGGTGAACAGGGACCTCGCTTATTCCTGAGCTAGTTTTGTGGAGTTTGTTTTTTGTTTTGTTTTGTAGTTAACAGAAGGTGCTTTACCACTCAGCCATGTCCCTGGTAGTTATTAGTTTTTATTCTGACCGCGGGTCTAGCTAAGTGGCTGAGATTGACCTTGTTAGGGTTTGATTGATAATGACTTTTCCGTTGCAATTAAGTATAGGATTTTCACATCCACGTGGGTTCATGGGTGGATTTTATTGACGTCGTGATTCCTAGATGATAATTGTAACAGTACAGCTCCACAATGTACATGTTAGGTAATAACTCTTTTTCTCTTATAATTGAAAAGTTTCTTGTTTAAGTTTACATATATTTAACTTTTTGGATGAATTTTAGGACTGGATCCTTCCATTAAGAGTAAAGCATGCTGGATTGTTTATTAGTGCATCATAGTTATACGTAATACCTCATGAATATGGCACCCGTGTAAAACTGACCCATGGTATTTTATACTATTTTTAAGCTGATTCGTACCATGACTATTAATGTATTATCCTGGTCCTATGAACTGATTGCAGCAAGTCCCTGCGGCGGGGGTCTATAATGTGTCTTTATTAGCAAAAGAGTTTCTACAAATAGTTAAGAAGCCCTTAAACTGTTTCAGTTTATTAGAATTCTTTCGTTTCCTATCATCATTGATACTATTTAATTTTGTCTCTGATAGGATTTTATTTTACATTTCTTGGGTTTCTAAAGATGTTGGATTCTTTTATTCTTATTACTAAACACATGGGTATCTCCTGTACAAATTGCTTCTTCCTGAATTTCTTCTGTGGTGGATTTCAGAGTGTTGGGACCATGAGAATCACCAGTTCGTGGGCCCTTTTTCTTCCAAAATGGGCTGGGATCTTCAGGGGTCTCAGGTTCTTCTCACCCCTGAGGTTTTCATTCTTTTTGGGGGGCATGGGGAGCATAGTGGATTGAATACAGAGGTCCTTTCCCACTGAGCTACATCCCTCGTACTTTCTATCATTTATCTCCTGACAGATGCTGAGATGCTGAGTCTGGTCTTTAACTTATACCTCAGCCTCCTGAGTGGCTGGCATTACAGGTGTGGCCCTCCTGCCTGGGGCCCCCTGAATGTTCTAAATGTAAGAGAAGAAAAATGTCAGATCCAGAACCCCGTCTCCCAGACGAAACCTCTACGTATGTATCAATGAATCCCTCAAATTCCAGTCCCCTGTCCCCACTGTAATAAAATAAGAAGCAAAGGTTCTGTTTTCTGTTTATGAGCATTTTACATGAGAGAAAAGTACACCCAAAACCAGTTGACATTTGAAAAAATGTTTGTGTGCATGTGTGTGTGCATGTGTATTCTCTATTTCTCTCCCAGGCTAGACCCCTGGTCAGAATGTCTTTGCGCTGAGTGTCCCCCCTGTGCACTGCATGTCCCAGGGGTCTCATGCCCTCTGTGATATTTTCCTGGTCCTGGTTTGGCTCTTCCTGACACGAGGATCCCACACCTGGCTCATCTGAGGTGTCCTGAGCGTCTGGTGCATATCAGCCACCTGTGGACCTATGAGCAGGTGCATTTAGGGGAAGTAGTTTCTCAGGGGAGTAGGTGATGACCCTGCAGCTGGGAGGAGTCTCCTTAGCCAGAGCCACTTCACAAGTTCCCTCGTCCTGGCTTTTGTGGATCCTGGAACAGCGATGGGCATGCAGCCATTTATAAACACACTGGTTCAAGTTCCTTTGCAAATGCGTCTAGAGTGGTCATTACTCTGTTAGCCTTTAAAGAACTCCATGCTGTTTTGAAAATGGCTGCACTGAGCTAATATTCTAGCCCCATGTGAGCAGGTCTCTTTCTCCATATCTATGTCATTGGAGGACTGATTCCTTTGACTGTTTGGTAGGAGCTTTTCCCACAGCTGGGCTCAGACTGAGAAGCTGTCCTACTTGGCTGGGGGCTGAATTCCTGATGCAGTTGGTTAGAACCCAGGCTGCCTGTGCTCACTGCAAGAAGGTGGGGTGAGCCTATTCCAGAAAGAAACAGGGAGCTGTGCTCTTGACAGCTTTTGCTTCACTCCTGGAAGGGGGGATCATAGTCCAGGGAAGTGCTTGCACACTAATGTGAAGCCCCTCCTTTCTGAGACATGCACATGCACAGTTGCCACTGCTCCCAGAGCTTGGTGGATTAGGATGGAGTCCATGAGATGGGAAAAATATGGGGACCCTGAGTGCCTGGAGATCCTTCTTCCAGAAAGAACTGGTAAGGCCTGGAGTTATTACTGAAGTAGTGGGGAGAGGGCTCAGGAAGGGCTGCTGGGTGGACTGCATTTGTCCTGTCTACCCTTAGGGACTGGTTAGGGAGGAGCTCAACTGTTCGCAACTACAGTTTGTAGATCATGCTGCAAATCCCTTGTAGGGATAAACTGGGACCCTTGATCTCACTCCCCTTCTGCAATTGTCCCATGTATAAAGCTAATGACCCTCACAGCCATTGAAAATCTCCTCCTTTCTCTCACCCTGATACTTGTGTATATCCACCTCTTTCTTCTATGAGCACCAGACAAATTCTGTTTCCAGCTACAAGTGATTTCGTGTCCCATGTGCTCCATTTGTGACGCCAATCAGTCTTCCTCCACTCTGGGTGCCACTGGATGGGGGTATTCTGTCCCAATTATGTGGCACATGGCTCAAGGCAGGACTAATGCCCACGTGTCCCCCAACTTTGAATGCCCTTTGAATGGTAGAGATTTTCTGAGTGGTCCAATGCATAGGTCTCTTCGTCCATTATAACTTTATTTAAAAGGGACTCAAACAGAAGTAGGTGCTAATTTGGTGTATCCATGTGTGAAGGGAATCCAGGAGCCTCCTATTCTGGTATAATTTTGAAATATAATCCTACTCAATATGTGCTTCTTTGGGATGCTGGAGTGCAATCCAGTACCACACACGTCCTGCACCCAAGCCCTACCAGTGCTCTGCACCTCCAGTTCCCACACCACCCTTCACGTTGGGTTGCCTTGTTCATTCACACCAAATCCTCTGCTGGAGATAGTGGCATTTATCTAGGCCTTTTCAATGCACTTCATAATAAAAATGACATTTACATACATATGGAGTCATCTATGAAATTTCTGCATTGTGATTTTTTTTGGTCCTCAAATTACTGCAATATGATAATTTTATATCATGCATTAGTGCCTGGTAATGATAGCTCCTGCTTTTGCTCTTAGAGTTCAGAATTCCTGGCTAATTTCATATCAATTCAACCTTTCAAAAGAATTTTCAAACTGTTTGCTTTGGTCCTATCTTCAATGAAAAGGAAACCATGGTGAAATTTTAATGCGGTGTTATCATAGATGAACCTGAGGGGAGCTGTCCTCTTTATAATGAGGAGTCCTATCATCTATACCCTGGATATGTAATTCAGTCTGTTATGTGCTGATCTGTATTTGTATTTTTTTCAAATTCTGCAGATGTACTATTTAAGTATGCTTATATGTGAAATGTGACATTTATGTGACAGCTATATAAAACTGACATGGTGTTCTAGTATTTGTCAAACTGTATGCATTATGGCAAACAAAATGTGGCTGATTGCCAGAAATGGTTATTTTCCATAGTTTATTATTTATCTATTACCAAATTGACATCCTCTGTCACCAGGCCCTGGGTCTCGGCTCTGGAGGAGAGTGCTGTGTCCCCATATGGACAGGTACTCTAGGGTCCACATCTGTTTCTGTGGACCTTCATGATAACCCCACATGTTCTTCAACACTGTCTCAATTTGTGTTCAATGTGACTTTATGGTGCAGTCCCTCCTTTCTAAAGACGTTGATTGCTTTGTGATGAAGGGACATTTAGATACCTGCTATTTAAAGGGGCTGTTTACGGCTCTTGCCTGCGTTTCTCTTCTAGTCTCTGTTCTCCTTTCTTAAAAGAGTTTGGTTAAAGGTGAGGTAACTTGTTTTTTTCATCTGTCACTTCTCCTTGTTCTCTTTAATGGAGTCATTTGAGGAATAGAATTTTTGTTTTTATATATACAATTTATAAATTTAAAAATATTTTTATGTAACTTTGAAATGGACTTTTTTCATTCTTTTTTTTCCTGGGGATTGGAACCAGGATGCCCTATTACTGAACACTATCCTCAGTCCTTTTAAAATTTTTATTTAAAAAATTTAATTTTTTCTTAATTTTTTAAAATTACTACTGCCTATTTATTTTTAAATTTAGGCAGGGTTTCACTCAGTTGCTAGGGTAAGCTTCACAATTGTGATCCCCCTGCCTCAGCCTCCAGACCACTGGATATATCAGGTATGCAGCACCAAATACATCCTATCTCAGTTAGTTTCTTTCTTTGTTTCTTTGTTTCTTTCTTTCTTTGTTTCTTTCTTTCTTTCTTTCTTTTTTTCCTCTTTCTTTTTTCTAGATGTTTTTCTGAATCATGATTTTTATGGTTTTTATTATTTTTTTAAATAGATGACAACAGTGGAATGCATTACAATCCTTATTTCACATAGAGCACAATATTTCATATTTCAAATTTTCATGAACTTTGTATTAAGATGTCCATCACATTTCATCATCCTTGCTAATCCCCTGTGCCCTCCCTTTCCCTTCCACCCCTCTGCCTTATTTAGAATTCATCTATTCCTCCTATGCTCCCCCTCCCTAACCCACTATGATTCAGCCTCCTTATATCAGAGAAAACGTTCGGCATTTTTTTGGGGGGAATAGGCTGACTTCACTCAGCATTATCTTCTCCAACTCGATCCATTTACATGCAAGTGCCATGTATTTGTTCTTTTTTAATGATGAGTGATATTCCATTGTGTATATAAGCCACATTTTATTTTATCCAGTCATCCACTGAAGGGCATCTAGGTTGACTCCATAGTTTAGCTATTGTGAATTGTCCTGCTATAAACATTGACCTGGCTGTGTCCCTGTAGTGTGCTCTTTTTGTTTTTTGGTATAGTCTGAGAAGAGAAATAGTTGTGTCAAATGGTGGTTCCATTCCCAGATTTCCAATGAATTTCCATACTGATTTCCAAATTTGCTGCACCAATTTGCAGTCCCACCAGCAGTGTATGAGTGTACCTTTCCCCCACATCCTCGCCAACACCTATTGTGGTTTGTCTTCATAATAGCTGCCCTTCTGACTGGAGTGAGATGGTATCTTAGAGTGGTTTTAATTTGAATTTCTCTGATTACTAGAGATGATGAACATTTTTTTATATAATTGTTGTTTGATTGTATATCCTCTTCTCAGAAGTGTGTTTTCAGGTTCTTGGCCCATTTATTGATTGGATTATTTTTTGGTGTTAAGACGTTTGAGTTCTTTATATACCCTAGATATTAGTGCTCTATCTGATGTATGAGGGGTAAAAAATTGCTCCCAGAAATTAGGCTCTCTATTCTATTTTTTTTTCTTTTGATAAAAATCTTTAGTTTAAAACCATCCCATGTGTCGATTCTTGGTTTTAATTCCTGTGCTATAGGAGTGCTCTTAAGGAAGTTGTAGCCTAATCCCACATGATAGAGATAAGGCCTACTTTATCTTCTATTTGGAGAGTCTCTGGTTTAATTCCTAGATCCTTGATCCATGTTGAGATAACTTTCATGCATCGTGAGAGAGAGGGATACAATTTTATTTTGCTGCATATAGATTTCCAGTTTTCCCAGAACCATTTGTTGAAGATGCTCTCTTTTTTTCAGTGCATATTTTTAGCACCTTTGTCTAATATAAGATAATTGTGGTTTTGTGGGTTGGTCTGTGTGTCCTCTACTCTGGACTATTGGTCTACCAGCCTGTTTTGATGCCAGAACCATGCTGTTTTTGTTACTGTGGCTCTGTACTATAGTTTAAGGTCTGGTATAGCAATGCTAAGGATTATTTTAGCTCTTCTGAGTCTCTTATTTTTCCAGATAAATTTCATGATTGCTTTTCTATTTCTATGAGGAATGCCATTGGGATTTTGATCAGAATTGCACTAAATCTGTAGAGTGCTTTTGGTAGTAGGGCCATTTTGATAATATTAATTCTGCCTATTCAAGATCAAGTTAAATCTTTCCATCTTCTAAGGTCTTTGATTTCTCTTTAGTGTTTCATAGTTTTCATTGTATAGATCCTTTACCTCTTGTTGATTCCCAAGTATCCTTTTTTATTGAGGATTTTGTGAATGGAGTAGTTTTCCTCATTTCTCTCTCAGAGGATTTGTCACTGATATACAGAAATACCTTTGATTTATGGGTGTTGATTTTATATCCAGCTACTTTGCTGAATTCTAGTTCTAGAAGTTTTCTAGTGGAGTTTTTGAGTCTTCTAGGTACAGAATCATATCATCAGCAAATACTGGTAGGTTAGGTTCATCTTTTCCTATACTTATTTTTTAATTTCTTTCATCTGTCTAATTGCTCTGGCCAGTGTTTCAAGAACTATATTGAACAGAAGGGGTGAGAGAGGGAATCCCTGTCTTGTTTCTGATGTTAGAGGGAATGCCTTCAGTTTTTCTCCATTTAGAATGATGTTGGCCTGAGGCGTGGCATAAATAGCCTTTAAAATGTTGACATAAGTTTCTGTTATCCCTAGTTTTTCTTGTGTTTTGAACATGAAGGGGTGCTGTATTCTGTCAAATGCTTTTCTGAATTTGTTGAGATGATCATAGGGTTCTTATCTTTAAATCTACTGATGTGATGAATTACATTTTTTGATATCTGTATGTTGAACTAACCTTGCATCCCTGGGATGAATCCCACTTGATCATGATGAACCATCTTTTTGATATGTTTTTATATTTGATTTGCCAGAATTATACTCAGAATTTTTGCTTCTGCTTTTTAGAGGTATTGGTCTGAAGTACACTTTTTTTTCTGTGTTTGTCTGATTTTAGAATGAAGGAGATATTGGCCTTATAGAGTGAGTTTGGAAGTGCTCCCTCTTTTTATATTTCATAAAATAATTTGAGGAGTGTTGGTGTTAGTTCTTCTTTGAAGTCTTGTATCCATTGAGTCCTGGGCTTTATTTTATTTATGTTTTTGGTTGGTAGGCTTTTGATGGTGTCTTCTATTTCATTGCTTGAAAATGATCTGTTTAACTTATTCAGTTTGGGTAAGTCACATGATTCTAGAGATTTGTTGATGACTTCAATATATTGTGTTTTATTGCAGTACAAATTTTCAAAATAATTTCTAGTTATCTTCTGTATTTCTCTAATGTTCATGGTGATATTTCCTTTTTCATCATTGATTTTTAGTAATTGGAGTATTTCTCTCCTTCTCTACGGTAGCATGAATAAGGTTTTATCAAATGTATTTGTTTTTCAAAAAGCCAACTTTTCATTTTGAAAAATTTAAAAAAAATTTAAAATATATGGCAGCACAATATATTACAATTCTTATTACACATATACAGCACAATTTTTCATATCTCTGTATATAAAGTAGGTTGATATCAATTCATGTGTTCATACGTGTACTTTGGATAAGGATGTCTATTATATTCCACCATCCTTGCTAATCCCTTTCCCTATTTCTCCCAACACACTGCCCTATCTAGAATTCATCTCTTCCTCCCATGCTCCCCCTCCCTACCCCACTATGAGTCAGCCTCCTTATATCAGAGAAAACATTCAGCATTTGTTATTTTGGCTTTGGCTAACTTAGCATTATCTTCCCCAATGTTACCCATTTACCTGCAAATGCCATGATTTTATTTTCTTTTATTGCTGAGTAATATTCCATTGTGTACAACTGCCATGTCTTCTTTATCCATTCATCAACTGAAGGACATCTATGTTGGCTCCACAGTTTAATTCTTGTGAATTGTGCTGCTAAAAACATTGTGACTGTGTCCCTCTAGTATGCTGTTTTTAAGTCTTTTAGGTATAGACCAAGAAGTGGGATAGCTGGGTCAAATGGTGGTACCATTACCCGTCACTTTGTCAATTTTTATTTGCTTCTTTTCTTCTAATTTCATTGATCTCACCTCTGATTTTAATTATTTTCTGTTCTTTACTGTTTTAGGTGTTGATTAATTATTTTTCCAATGGCTTTGAAATATACTTTTAGGTCATTTATTTGACTTTTTCTTTTTTTAAGGAATGAACTCCATGCAATAAACTTTCCTCTTAGTAATGCCTTCATAGTGTCCCAGAGATTTTGATATATTGTATCTGTGTCCTCATTCACCTCTAAGAATTTTAAAATCTCCTGTTTGATGTTTTCTGCAACCCATTGTTCATTCACTAGCATATTATTTAGTCTCCAGATGTTGGAGTAGCTTCTATTTTTATTATTGATTTCTAATTTCATTCCATTATGATCTGATAGAATGCAGGGTAGTTTCTTTACTTTTCTGTATTTCTTAGAGTTGCTTTTTGAATGAGATATGGTCTATTTTAGAGAAGGATCCATTTGCTACTGAGCAGAAAGTCTCTTCACCTGTTGAAGGATGATATATTCTATGTATGTCAGTTAAATCTAAGTTGTTGATTGTATTATTGAGTTCTATAGTTTCTGTCTGGATATTGTTTGGAAGATCAATCCAGTGGTAAAAGAGGTGTGTTAAAGTCACCCAGAATTATTGTCTTGTGGTCTACTTGGCCCTTAAACTTGAGAAGCGTCTGTTTGGACATAGATGCTCCATTGTTTTGGGGTGTGTATATTTATAAGTGTTCTTTCTTGTTGGTGTATGGTTCCTTTAAGCAGAATGTAGTGTCCTTCTTTATCCCTTTTGATTAACTTTCAGTTGAAGTCCACATTATCTGATATAAAAATGGAAACCCCTGCTTGCCTCCACAGTCCACGTGAGTGGTATGTGTTTTAATATTTATTTTTTGTATATGAACACAATACTTTTATTATTTAGTTTTATGTGTTGCTGAGGATCAAATACAGGGCCTCACATGTGTTAGGCGAGTGCTCTACCACTGAGCCCCAGTCCCAGTCCCAGCCTGAGTGATATATTTTTTTGCCAACCTGTCACCTTCAGTCTGTAGGTGTCTTTTCCTATGAGATGAGTCTCTTAGAGGCAGCATATTGTTGGTCTTTTTATCCAATCTGCCTGTCTTTTGATTGCTGAGTTGGAACTAATCTTTCAGGGTTATTATTGAGACAAGATTTGTATTCCCAGTTATTTTTGTGTATTTTTGGTATTTAACTAAGTCAGTTTTTTTTTGATAGCTTTTTCCTTTAGAGTGATACTACCCTTTTCTGATTTTTTATTGTTGTTCATTTCCTCCTCATGGAATATTTTGCCAAGGCTGTTCTGTAGTGCAAGTTTCTCATTGTAAATTTTTTAAATTTTGTGTATGATGGAAGGTTTTTATTTTCTCATAAAATAACATCTGAATCAAAATCTAAATGCTAATCAAAATTTAATTTTGCTGGGCATGCTTCTTGATTGGCATCCATTTCTTTCAGAGCTTGGTTTATATTGCTGAAGGATCTTGTAGATTTCAGCATCTCAGTTCAGAAATCAGACATCCTGATTGGTTTTCCCCATATGTAATTTGATTTCTTTCTCTTGTGGCTTTTGAAATGCTCTGCTTCTCCTGTATTTTAGGTGTTTTCATTATGATGTGTGTTGGTGTAGACCTGTAGTGATCTTGTTCATTTGGTGTCCTATATTATCCTTGTATTTGATTTCCCAATTCAATCTACATGTTTGGAAATTTTTCTGGTATTATTTCATTGAATAGATTGTCCATTTCTGTAGTTTAGACCTTTATGCCTTCATCTATACCAATAGTTGGTAACTTTGGTCTTTTCATATTATCTCACAATTCTTGAATCTTCTGCTCATGGTTTTTTACCGTCTTCACTGGGGTCAACTTTATTTTTTCAAGATTATATATTTTGCCTTTATGTCAGAGGTTCTGTCTTCCAAGTGATCTATTCTGTTAGAGATGCTTCCTATTGAGTTCTTAATTTGGTTTACTGTTTCCTTCATTTCAAGGATCTCTGTTTTTTTTTTTTTAATCTCTATGTCCTTATTGAAGGAATCTTTTGCTTTCTGTATTTGCTTAAGTAAGTATTTATGAAAATAATCTTTTTCTGCCTGTATTTTCTCTCATATCATCCTTAGATTCACAGAAAATTATGTACCTTCTCCCATTTATCCTGCTATTCTGACCATGGATTCTAATAATGTAGCATCTTTGTTTGGGGTACATTCTTTCTTGGTTTCTCATGTTGTTCATGCATCTTCCCTTCCAGCTCTGTTTTTAAGATATATAGCCATGTAGGCTTATCGTTTCCCCAATGGGTTTCAATACCATTCTTTTTTAAAAATTTATTTTTTTAAATACTCGAAAACAGTGTAATGCATTACTATTCTTATCACACACATAGAGCTCAATTTTTTATATCCCTGTACAAAAGTATATTCATGCTAATTTATACCATTATATATGTACTCATTTCTTTCTGCAATACAAATCTTAATACCCTTATATATATCAAAATTTTTCATATATCTGGTTTTATATAAGGTATGTTGGCACCAATTTGGGTCTTCATACATGTACTTTGGATAATGGTGTCATCACATTCTACAATCACTGCTAATCCTCTGCCTCTTCCCCTCCCCTCCAACCTCTCTGCCCTATGTAGAATTCATCTATTCCTCCTAAGCTCCTTCTCCCTACCCCACTATAGTAAGCCTCCTTATATCAGAGAAACCATTCAACATTTATTTTTTGGGTTTGCCTCACTTCACTTCTCCATTTACTTGCAATTGCCATGATTTTATTATTGCTGAGTAAACTTGCATTGTGTATATATGCCCCATATTTTTATCCATTCATCCACTGAAGGGCTGGGTTGGCACCACAATTTTCTATTCTGCATTGTGCTGCTATGAACATTGACATGGCTATGACCCTATAGTATGCTGTTTTCAAGTCCTTTGAGAATAGTGCGAGAAGAGGAATAGCTGGGTAAACTGGTGTTTTTATTCCCAGATTTCCAAGGAATCTCTATACAGTTTTTTATGTTGTTTGCACCAATTTGCAGTCCCACCAGCAGTGTATGAGTGTGCCGTTTTCCCCACTTCCTTGCCAACACTTGTTGTTTTTTTTTATGATAGCTGCCATTTTGACCTGAGTGAGATAATATCTTAGAGTGGTTTTGATTTGCATTTCTCTAATTGCAAGAGATGATGAACTTTTTAAAAAATATTTGTTGCTTGATTCTACATCCTTTTCTGAGAAGTGTCTGTTTAGGTGTTTGGCCAATTTTTTGGTTGGATTATTGGGGTTTTTTGGTGCTTAGCATTTTGAGTTCTTTATATACTAGATATTAGTTCTCTATCTGGTGTGTGAGGGTTAAAAATTTACTCCCAGGATGTAGGCTCTCTGTTCACCTCAGATTTTTTTCTGAGAAGAAACTTTTTAATTTGAATCCATCCCATTTGTTGATTCTTGGTTTCAATTCTTGTGCTATAGGCATTTTATTAAGGAAGTTGGGGGCGGCCTTGCACCATGTGATGAAGATTATGGCCTACTTTTTCGTCTATTAAATGCAGAGTCTCTGGTTTAAATTGTAGGTCCTTGATTCCCTTTGAGTTGAGTTTTGTGCATTGTGAGAGATAGGGTTTTAATTTCAGTTTTTTGAAAATGGATTTCCAGTTTTCGCAGCACCATTTGTTGAAGAGGCTCTTTTCTCCAATGCATGTTCTTGGCACCTTTGTCTAATATAAGATAATTGTAATTTTGTGATTTAGTCTATGTGTCCTCTATTCTGTACCATTTGTCTACTGGCCTGTTTCAGTGCCAATACCATGCTGTTTTTGTTACTATTGCTCTATAGTATAGTTTAAGTTCTGGTATAGTCATACCACCTGCTTTTCTCTTCCTGCTTATAATTGCTTTAGCTATTCTGGGCTTCTTATTTTTCCAGATGATTTTCATGATTGCTTTTTCTATTTCTATGAGAAATGTCATTGGGATTTTGTTCATAATTGCATTCAATCCGTATAGTGCTTTTGGTTGTATGGTCGTTTTGATAATATTTATTCTGCCTATGCAAGAGTAAGGTAGATCTTTCCATCTTCTAAGGTCTTCTTTGATATCTTTCTTAAGGGTTCTGTAGGTTTCCTTGTATATATCTTTCACCTCTTTCTTAAGTTGATTCCCAAGTATCTAATGTTTTCTTTTTTTAAAGTTACTGTAAATGGGGTAGGTTTTCTTATTTCTTCCTTGAGGCTTTGTCACTGATATACAGAAATGCCTTTTTTAAATGTGTGTTAATTTTATATCCTGCTGCTTTGCTGAATTCATTTTTAGTTCTAGACGTTTCTGGTGGTGCTTTTGTGGTCTTTTAGGTATAGAATCGTATTGTCAGCAAATAGTGCTAATTTAAGTTATTTTCCTGTAGTTATTCCTTTAACTTGTTTTATCTGTCTAATTGCTCTGGCCAGTGTTTCAAGAAATATGTTGAATAGAAATGGTGAGAGAGAGCACCTCTGTCTTGTTCCAGTTTTTAGAGGGAATGCCTTTAGTTTTTCTCCCTTTAGAATGATGTTGGCCTTAGGCTTAATGTAGAGAGCCAGTATGATGTTGAGGTATTTTCCTGTTATCTCAAGTTTTTCTAATTTTATGAACATGAAAGGGTGCTGTATTTTGTCAAATGGCTTTTCTGTGTCTCTTGAGATGATCATATGATTCTTATTTTTAAGTCTATTGATGTGATGAATTACCTTTATTGATTTCTATATATTGAACCAACCCTATATTCCTGGACAAACCCCACTTGATCTTAGTGCACGCCCTTTTTAACATGTTTTTATGTTTAATTTGGCAGAATTTTATTCAGAATTTTTGCATCTATGTTCATTCGAGATATTGGCCTGAAGTTTTCTTTCTTTCATTTGTCTCTGCCTGGTTTGGGGATCAGGGTGATATTGGCCTCATTGAATGAGGTTGGAAGTGCTGCCTCTTTCTGTATTTTCTGAAATAAATTGAAGAATATTGGTATTTTGAATTTCTTCTTTAAAGGTCTTGTTTAACTCGGCATTGTATCCTTCTGGGCCTGGGCTTTTCTTAATGGATAAGCTTCTGATGGCTCCTGTATTTCATCATTTAATATTGGTCTGTTTAAATTGTGTATGTCTTCCTGGTTCAATCTGGGCACATCAAATGACTTAAGAAATTTGTTGATGCCTTCAATGTCTTCTATTTTATTGTGGTATACATTTTCAAGATAATTTCTAAATATCCTCTTTATTTCTGAGGTGTCTGTTGGGATACTGCCTTTTTCATTATGTATGCTGGTAATTTGAATTTTCTCTCTCCTTCTCTTCATTATCCTAGCTAGGGGTCTGTCAGAGAACCAACTTTTTGTCAAGGTTTAATTGTTTCTTTTAATTCAACTTCAGTTCTAATTTTAAGTATTTCTTGCCTTCTACTGCTTGTGCTGTTGATTTCTTCTTCTATGGCTTTGAGATGAAGTGTGAGATTAATGATTGCCTTTTTCTTCTTTTAAGGAATGAACTCCATGCAACGAAGTTTCCTCCTAGTACTGTTTTCATGGTGTCCAAGAGATTTTGATATGTTGTGTCTATGTTCTTGTTTACCTCTAAGAATTTTTTAATCTCCTACTTAAAGTCTTCTGTGACCCATTGTTCATTCTACTGTACCAAATTGATTCATTCGTTGAACTGCTTATAGAACTTGAAATATTTCAAGTTTGTCTTTTCACGAGGTGGAAGTGTCACTTTACCTGTCTCCAAACATTAATATTTTATGAATATTTTACACATTGGGAATGTTTCATGGATGATACTTGAAACTAATTGTTTTGGGGATCTCAATCTTTCTCATGAATAGAAAGCAGAGAGAATAGGAACAAGACTGTTTTCAAAAGCTATTTAACCAGTCTTTTTTCTCCCTTGTACACAATCACCTTATGAGAATATCTTTGAGAAGTCTGATTTGCATCTGGAATGTCTGCCAAATTTCACATTCACTGATGGCAGAAAAGTTAGGAGTTGGGCTTTTATTCAGTGCTTCGGTTATGGTATATGTCCTTCACATCACTCTGATATGGTATATATATACTGTATTTGGACTAATGTATTTTCCTCTGAATTAGATAATGGAAAGTATCTTATTACATAATTAAAGTCTCTCTCCTACATGACAGTCAGTTCTACAAACTCTTAATTCAAATTAAAAACTGATTAGTGGTTTGGTCCTTGTTCTATTTATCTAACAATTTTTATTTCAGGAGCCATTGACATTCGGGGATGTCACTATTGATTTCTCTAAGGAGGAATGGGAATGCCTGGATCCTGCCCAGCAGAATTTATATAGAGAAGTGATGTTGGAGAACTACAGCAACCTAGTCTTTTTGGGTGAGCATAACTTTCCTTCAAAATTCCTAATTATCATTATTTAATTTTCTTCCCTTGAAGTAGATCTTTTGGGAACTTCTCCACAAGAATGTGTTGCAGATTTATGCTTTCAATAAAGAAGATGGGGTAGTTCTTGGTGCTGACAAGAAAATGTTAATGATTTTTATTTTCACCATTAATGTTTTCTTTTGGTGGCAAGATATATATCTTTCACTTGAAATATGGTTGACTTAGAGGAATGCAGTGGTGTCAAATCCTGTGGCCCGCATATAGCAGAGGACATAGTTGAGGTAGGGGAGGAAGCCTACAATCAAAAATATTCATTGAGACATTATCCAGCAGAAAATATTTTTGAGAAGCTTTGAATTCTTTCTCTTGTTATTGGAAAAACCTGTTCTGTGTTTTGTGCTTTGAAATTATGTAGTATCCTGCTTTTTCTCCATACATTCAAATTAACAACAAAACATTCCCCTTGCCTTGTGCGTGTCAATATTATCTGACAGCTCTTCCATAATTTTAAAAATATTTTTAGTTGTTAAGGAATTTCCTATTTATCCATATATGGTGCTGAGAATTGAACCCAGGGTCTCACACATGCTAGGCAAGCTCTCTAACACTACTCTACAACTCCAGCCCTTCTTTCATTATTTGCAGGAAAGTTTTGCACATTTCTGGAGACCTCTAGGTCCACCGATTGTAATACATTACTATCATAAGTCAGTTTCTCTAATCTTATTTGTACATTTTTTCACTAAAATTTCCTTATCAGTGTTTTTTCTGATGTGTGTAATGGATTTTCTGTGAAATTATCTGCCATGGAATTAATGTCAAGTTAAACAAAGACTGCTGTTTCGAGAGATGGTGTAAGTTTTTTTGAGTTAGCGGATTTGTATAATAATACATTGGTAGATATTTACAAATTGCTTGTTTTTTTTCTGTTATTTAATTGTATACAGTAGGTTCCCTGTTGAGGATTGGGTTTCCTCATATTAGTTAATTGCTTCACAAACTAAGATGTGTATGATTCATGTTTTTATTGCCAATCATATTATATGTGATTTTGCTTGTATAAATATTAAGCCTCTTTTGTCCATGACTTTTGTATTTTATCTTGATTGGCTTATGATTCTGCCCGTGTATGTAGAAATTGAAGTTTTCTATGCATATATGTAATGGGGATTAATGGCAGTGATACTCTCATGCTGAACTACACCCCAAGCTCCTTTTACCTCATATTTGGAGAGAGGTTCTCACTAAGTTATTGAGGATGTCTTGAATTTGCAATTCACTTGCCTCAGACTTCCTAGTAGCTGAGATTACATGCATGCTCATCATTTGTATATGGATGTGCTTGTTCTTATTTATAGGATAAAGACCACATTATTTGAAATGTAGCTTTGAGAAATGTTGCAATTCTCTTTATCTTTTAATTTTCATTGTAACGAAAACCACAAAATAAAACTGTCTCCAACATTTTAAATATACATTTCAGTAAAATTAATTTAAATTTTTATTAATAGATCTCTACAAAGTTTACATCTCAACAAAAAAAATAAAAATAAAGAATGCCTAGAAAGCAAGGGCTCATTTCTGTCATCTCATCACAATACTATTTTCTTTTGTTCAGAAAGCTGCTTCTTTAGTTTACAGATGTTTTCACGTTCTAGAATTCTGCAGTATGCTCTCTGTGACATATCAGTTAACCTAGTGTACATACATTTTGTAAAATTTATAATTAGAATAAATTCTTTGACTTCAAAGTTCTTTAGTTTCTATATTCCAATATTGCTCATCATTCTTCTCAAGGGATATTTGGTTTGTGTCCCCCATGATGGCTCTGTTGAATAAAATTATAACAACACTGGTGTGCAATGTTTTTAATTTGCTATTGATGTGAGTGCTTATTGCAACACTCACTAAGAACTCCGTTTACCTGACTCCATGTTTCCATTTACAATTGAATGCTGTAACTTTTAGTATTATTTTAGCAGGGAAATAGTCTTATTTGTATTTTGGGGGATATTTATACAATTTAAAGGATAGATTTCTCTGCAAAATTTTTTTTAACAATAGGAGGTTGACGAATACTACATGGAGCCTCTAGTTAACTTTAAGTCGTATAAACATCTTTAAATTTAATCTTTCAATTTTGAACAACAGCATGATGAAGAGTGTTCAATCAACTGACACATATTTAGGAATTTTTGAAAATCCCTACCACTTTTGACTTCAAATATTTATTCCATGTTGGTCACAAAATAACTATCACTTAAATATTTATTAACCTTTGTTTTAATATATAAAATTGATCTAGCCAGCATAATATCCCACTTGTGATTAAGAACAGGGATTCTATAAATCTATAGTAGTTTCAAAATATTTTCAAAGTCTTATGCTTTGTGATTACCATTTTGCTTCACTGTATTTCCCTTTTCAGTTAATGGGGATTTATGTCTCTTAGTATGTCAGTGATTCTTTGTTTTCATTCAACCCTCTCGGTGTTTTCTTTGTGTTTTGGGGAAGTATGAAGTACATAGTGAATGTATTTACTCTTAATTCAGAACCTAGGGATAGGGTCCTTTTCTCTATTTGCCTCTTTTTAAAGTTATTTCTAATTTAAAATGCCTTCTATGTCCTATAACTGTCTTAAACTATGTTTTGTGTACTATAATTTAGACAGCCCAGGTTTTGTTCAATCACTTTTGTATGTGTCATTATTATATCCCTTTGCTTTCATTATGTGTGTGTTCTTAGATTTAGAGTATCCTGTAGACTATGTACAATTGCAATATTTAGAGTTAATTCAGATATCCAAGTTTTATTTTGATCAGAATTTGGTAATCTGCATTTGCCAACAAAAAAACTCTAACAATGAAGAATCTCCTACTCATACTTTTTATGAGTATCAACTTGACTTCACTTTATTAAAAAACTGAATATATTTATGTGTCTTTTTAAAATCATATTTTTGTTACAGGTATATATGCCTATTAACAGTATTGTTGGTATGCTTTTTTCTTTCAAATTCTATTGCAAAATTACATGTTTGGAGACCTGTCATTACAATAAAATAGAATTATTTTTGCCAAGAAATGTTTAAAATTTTATATGACTTATGATGGTGTGCACTTACATTTTATTATGAAGGATAACCTTTAGTACATTTTGGAGAACAGCTCCAGTGTTGATGAATCGTGTGTATATTTTTATATGTTTAAAGTCTTCATTTTCCTTCTCTTTTGAAAGGTAGTATCTGTGAATATAATGTCTTGGTTGATAATTTTATTCTTTCATCCCTTGAATATAGATAGACTTGAATTCCTTCCTGTGTTGTGAAGATTCGACTAAGGATTTCACAATTATATGGTTACACATTTCTAGGTGACCCATCATTTTCTCTTGGATTCTCTCAGTATCCTGAGTTTTTAAACTTGGATTAAAACCTACTTTGAGTCTTTACAACTAGGAGAAAACTGAGCTGCTTGGATGTTTCATATTTTCTATTTTCTGAGATGTGTTTATTAGTACTGGAAAGAGAAATAAAGGGCGATTTAGCACTTTGCATTTTTTACTTTGGCCTTCAAATTTTGATGCTCTAGCTCAACCTCCTATGTTGCTATGAACAACCACCCCTGACTCATTCAGACGTTTACTAAAGAAAGTCTTTCAACATACATTTTTTGATTATTTCTATTAACAATTCTTGACAAATTTTTATTCTATTTTTTGTGTGTTGGTTTAGTTCAGTAAACTTCTTTTAAGTGATAATTGACTATTCCCTTTGAGTGATTCATAACTTTGCTTACAGTCGATTTAGCCATGTTTTTTTGTTTCTGTTGGTAAGCAGGAACCCCTTTTTGAACAGTCCCCAAATATTCACATATTTTGTTTTTATATTTTAATGAAACAGAAGAAAGTTGGTAGATTTTTAAAATATATTCTAAAGGAGGAAAGTCTTTGTGTAACACAATGTATTTTTCTCTACTATATTACTCTCCATAATAATGTACTCATCTTGGATACTGTGAACACAAAGATGATTAGGAAAATCTTCAAAATAATTTTCTGTGTGTATTTTTATTTGATTTATATATTTTTACAGAACTGATGGACATGGATTTAATAATCCACTCTCCTGCTGATGGTATTTTTTGCTGTAATTTCTTAGGTTTGCAAAATATACTCAGCCCAGTACAGAAAGTAAACATGTTTGTTATTTTTAATTATTATAGCCATGACTTCTCATCATCCTCGACAAATTTTACCAGAGCAGGGAATAAAAGAGAGAGAGGGAAGATATGGAAAGTGTGACTTTGACTATATACAACCAAGAAAACAATGGGAAAATATAGGTGAGAGTAAAGTTCAAAAATTGTATTATAATAGACAAAATCAATCAGTATTCCCTATTTATGATAAAAATTTTATGGTCAAAAGACACCAGAGATAATTAATATCTGAAACAAAAATTCAATGTATTCCAATTATTTTGAGGAGATTTATATGTCTTTAAGAATAAATCCACAGCCATTTTTGAACTGAAAGGCAATGTGGAAAATTTGAAATCTAGTCCATGCATCAGTTTTCAACTTGGCCAATTATAAAAGTAACACTGATTTAAAATTCCACTCAAACATTTGCACAGAAAAGTTGTTTCTAAAAGTGATCCTTTTGGGAGTTTCTTTATAAAATGTACATTTTTCTGAAACAAAAGTTGAATTTCTCCTTGTGCCCAAATGGATAATATTAAGAATTTTAGAAATGTTGCTACTTCCCCACTATTGCTCAATGACTATTCTGATACATATTTGTGGAAAGTGCACTATATAGATAATGTTATTAGTAACACAAAAAGCCATGTCTCTACCCTGAGTAATGACCAATATATTTATATTGGTGATAAAAATTATGAATATAGAGAAATCCTAGTCCTTGTCTAAAGGAAATTTACCAAGATGAAAAATGTAGGAAAGTCTTGCTTTAGTGATCAAAAACTATTATTCATTAAATTATTCATAGCCAAGACAAAACTTGCAAGTGTAAGATATGTGAAAGGGCTCTTAACCACAGTGCAGAGCTTACTTAATACAAGAAAATTTATAGAGAAAGTGAGCCATATAAGTATAGAAGATATTGAGCAGGAAAATTCTTTGATATATTTTTTAAACACAGCAGATAGTATGACAGTGATAAATTCTACAAATTTAAAGAATGTGAAAAAACTTTTAGTGAAAAGTTACAACTTTTTAAGTATCAGAGGATTTAGACTGAAGGAGAGACCTGTAAATGTAAAAAGTGTGGGAAAGCCTTAAAAAGTTTTTCAACCCTTACTAAACACCAAAAAATTTATTCTGCAGAAAAAACCTACCAATGTGAAGAATGCAATGCACTCAAGAACTTTACTCAACATCACAGTGTTCATACAGAAGATATGCCATGCAAATGCAAAGAATGTGACAAAACTTCTAATAAAAGCTCAAATCTTATTTGTCATCAGTGGACAAACCCTGCAATGATGCCCCACATATGTAAACTATTTTGCCAAGGTTTAAGTCAAAATCCAAGCCTTAAAAATTACCAGAGAATTCATACTGGAGAGAAGCCCTACAAATGTGAAGTGTGTGGCATGAGTTTTAATAGAAACTCAAATCTTGATCGCCACAACAGGATTCATACTGAAGAGAAACCCTACAAATGTAATGTGTGTGGCAAGAGTTTTAGTGAAAAATCATCACTTACTCAGCACCAGCGAATCCACACTGGAGAGAAGCCCTACAAATGTAAAGAGTGTGGCAAAACTTTTAATAGGATCTCACAGCATAATTGTCACAAAAGGATTCATACTGGAGACAAGCCCTACAAATGTAAAGTGTGTGGCAAGAGTTTTAGTGAAAAATCATCACTTACTAAGCACCAGCGAATCCACACTGGAGAGAAGCCCTACAAATGTAAAGAATGTGGCAAAGCTTTTAATACCATCTCACAGTTTAATTGTCACAAAAGGATTCATACTGGAGAGAAGCCCTACAAATGTAAAGTGTGTGGCATGAGCTTTAATAGAAACTCAAATCTTTATCGCCACAACAGGATTCATACTGGAGAGAAGCCCTACAAATGTAAAGTGTGTGGCAAGAGTTTTAGTGAAAAGTCATCACTTACTAAGCACCAGCGAATCCACACTGGAGAGAAGCCCTACAAATGTAAAGAATGTGACAAAAGTTTTAATCAAAAAATAGATCTTATTCGGCACCTGAGAATGCACACTGGAGAGAAGCCCTACATGTGTACAGTGTGTGGCAAAATTTTTCGTCACAAATCATCACTTACTCAGCACCAGCGAATCCACACTGGAGAGAAGCCCTACAAATGTAAAGAATGTGGCAAAGCTTTTAATACCATCTCACAGCTTAATTGTCACAAAAGGATTCATACTGGAGAGAAGCCCTACAAATGTAAAGAATGTGGCAAAACTTTTAGGGAAAGATATCCACTTACTCAGCACCAGAGATTCCACACTGGAGATAAGCCCTACAAATGTAAAGAATGTGTAAAAGCTTTTAATAGCATCTCACATCTTGATCGTCACAAAAGGATTCATACTGGAGAGAAGCCCTACAAATGTAAATTGTGTGGCAAGAGTTTCAATCAAAAATCATCATTTACTCAGCACCAGCAAATCCACACTGGAGAGAAGCCCTACAAATGTAGAGAATGTGGCAAAGATTTTAATCAACAACCATCACTTACTCGACATCAGAGAACCCATATTAGAGAGAAGTCCTATAAATGTGAAGAATGGCAAAGCTTTTAATATTGAAGATCACATCTTACTAAACATTATAGATTTTATACTGGAGAGAAGTTTTACAATGAAAACATTGCATCAATGTCTTTAAGGATGAATCAACCCTATTTCACAGTAGTTCAACACTATTTCACACCAGAGATATGATAGCACAGAAATCATATAAATATAAAATAGGTGACACAGTCTCCAATAGTTGTTCACACCCTACTCAGAACCTCAGAATTCATATGAGTGAGAAGATGTACAGAAAAATTTTTGCAAAGCTTTTGGCCATTGATCCATCATTTTTAAAACACTGGAGGATTTATACCATATGGAAACCCAAAGAATGTGTCCAAGACTGTATTCCAATTTTTGACATTTTTTTAATTACTGACTTCATATCTGTAGCAAATGTGAAGTAGCATCTGTTCAAAGTGTGTACCTTAGATAACAGCAAAATATTTACAAAAACACCTTGACAAATATAAAGATGGTAGTAAGTTTCATATCTATAGCCCATCCCTTGAAGTATTTGGGATTTAGGAGGGAAAAATCATTTAAATGTAGAAAATGGGTAATCGCTTTAAACATTTGCTGAAATTTTTCTTAACATCTTTAGGTGATATGATAGAAATACGGAAATACAAGTATAGAATTGTGCATCCCTAAAAGGATATAATTTTAGTATAAATCAACAATTACTAAAGAGTCTCATTTTTCACAACTGGAGAAATAATAATACTCAGAGTTGATTATTTCAGAAGTTTCTTAAGATTTATATGAAATTTAAAATTTAAAATTTTCAGAGCCCCTTAAAGTTAGGGACACTTAATCAGTAAACTACATCCTCAGATTTTTTTCTTTTTTAATTAGAGATAGGGTTTGCTAAGTTGCATAGGTCCTCACCACGTTATGGAGCCTGACTTTGAACTTGCAAAGCTTCTCACATCCCTAGGGTCAAAGCATGGTCCACCATGCTAGTTTTACAGAGTGTTTTTACTTATATTTCATAACAGATGTAATTTGTTGCTAAATAAAGTGTGAATTTCTTAATGTTAACCTTGTCATGCATTTAATGATGTTATTAGGTCACACATCTCCCACTATTCACTTTGCTAATGGATCGATGCAATAGTAAAACATTCTATTGGGCAAATAATGCTTTAACCTCTCCATTAATTATTTCATATGTTTAATCAAGTATTATTTGGAGAATATTATTTATGTAAATTATATACTCTCTTGTTTGTAATTATGGGAAAATTAAGACAGTTATAGGAAGAACCTAGGGATACTAAAATAATGCCCAGATCCCTAGTTTGAATTATGAGTTCAACATTTCACCTTATAGAGTAGCAGTATTCCCTAAGGGATCTATAACTCCGGAGAGTTATGCAAGCTCCCAGTCAGAGAGAAAAGAAAGAACCAAGAGACTAGGAGCCAACGTGCATATTCAGGCAATAAAGGAGAGTTGCTGAAGGGGGAAAGAGTCTTAATGTTTCCTGGGGAATCCACATGGTCCATAGGCCCATCCTGACTCTTGGACTGAAGAAACCATGCAGTTCCTCATGAATTCTATGATGTTCATCACTGAGGTGACTATACTTGTCTCTAGTGTAGGAAAAACATCAGAATTTGGGACCGCTTCTTTAGTTTTGCATACCCAGTAAAAAAGTGTAACTAGAAACATGTAAAATGATGACTGTAAAAAGAAAAAGACATACTATAGGAGCATTTATGTCCCCACATTTTTTATTTCATTATATATTTTCATTTTGTAGACCCTTTGGTTCTACTTAATAATTTACAATATAATGTTTGTTATACTTATTAGATTATACGATAGATAGCATGTGTCATGTTCTCCCAGAACCCTCTTCAACCCAGTAATTATAAGTTACTATAAACTAACCATGTCCCTCCTCAGATCTTATAGCTCCAAGAGCCCATGACACCACAGAGAGAGAAACACAATTTTGATTGAAATAAACCTCTACTCTCATCTACAAGTCCTGTTCAAAAAGTAAAAACACAATATTCTCTCCATATGTGAGCCATTTGGGTCAACAAAACACCACTCACCAACATTTCATTTAACTTTATTTGAGAAATAAAGATTGAAATATAATGATAAGTTCTAGGAGAATAATATTCACACCATTTGTTATTCCAAAGGGTAAATCTCTAGGTTTCATGCTTATCTCCACATTATTTTATGCAGAAAACTGGCTTCATTTTACATATGAGAGTTAAAACTGTTTATTAGCCCAGGATGGGAGATTTAGTCCTAGAGGTCTAAAGAAAATACTAAAGATCTTCCCTTTTCTTGATTGAATGATGTCTGCAATCTTGGATGAAACAGCTAAAGAATGTTGATTTCTCAATGCATCTGGCTGGGTGGCTCACTCATTGGAATCCCAATTTATTTAGTCATCTCAAGGCTATCACTCCCTCCTCTAGGATATGACGTGTTTTTGGGAGGACTTTGTGTCCTTCAGGGGATCACCAGTTCATGCAAGATGTTACAATGAAGTTTTCTTTTTTCTAACTTGTATTTATTCAGCCTCACCTTCAATACAAGTTAGAACAAGACTTCAGACTCTCGCCTTTGGAGAAGATGCTCTGCCCAGCACTTCCCAGTCAGGAGCCTGAAAAGCTCTTTGGGACTCCCCAGTACATAGGTTCAGTGGTTGGGTTTTCCTATTCTTGCAATACAATTGCCTGTGTCTGTTACTTTTGCGTTCTCTCTTGTTTTCATAGTATTACTCAAGGAAACACTGTTTTGGGTGAAGAGAGTGTCTTCCTTATTTATTGGACCTGACCTGCCAAGTTGAGCAGCTGCCCACAAACTGAATGTCACAAACACATGTATGTGTTATCTAATAAGTAACTAGTGTATCTTTCAACTGCATGGTTTTTTATTGCATGGGGGAGGAAATTGAGAATGCTTTGTGTGCACACAGCACTATTCATAGTATTCATAACACTGCTATGTAATGTTTCCTTTCTGCTCAACTTGTAAGTATTGTTCTTGTGCTGGTTTGTAAAACAAATAGAAAAGAGTTGGAAACCAAAAATTTTTTGATAATAGATAGTTGCACAGACTGACTTGGGCAACTCTATTTACCATTGTTTTTTTGTATGGGCTCAAGGTACTCTTTTATACTTTTATTTAACCTTAATGACATTACGATTTATTGAAGTGTTTTTAACTTACAAACCTTCTCGGTATACAAATTTTCCCTTGTCATTTTTAAAATTTCTTACTCTTTTTAGGTATACATGATAGTAGAGCAAATTTTGACATATTATACATGGAGTAAATTTCATTTTAGTTAGCATTCCATTCTTGAGGTGTACATGGTGTGGACCTTCCCTGGTGGTGTATTTATATATAAACATTGAAAAGTTGTGTCTGATTCATTCTACTGTCATTTGTACTCCTGTTTCCCTTTTCCTCCCTTCAATCCAACTTTGTCTAATCCACTGAATTTCTATTCTTCCCCGCCCCTTGTTGAGTGTTTTAGCATCTATATATATTATGTATTATATGTAATGTCTGTTACATTCTACTATCATTTCTATCCCCATATTCCCTCCCCTCCCTGCAATCATCTCTACTTAATCTAAATAACTATTTTCCACACCCCCATTGTGAATTAGCATACACTTATTGGAGGGAACATTTGGCGTTTGTGTTTGTGTGTGGGGGGGCTTATTTCACTTAGGATGATATTCTTCAACTCTATCCTTTTACCACAAAATGGCATTGTTTCATTCATCTTTAAAGCTAAGTAATATTCCATTGGTGGAGGAAATTATATATATATATATCACATTTTACTTATCCATTCATCTGTTGAAGGAAACATAGGTTGGTTCTATGGTTTAACTATTGTGAATTGTGCTACTGTAAACATTGGTGCAGCTGTTTCTCTGTAGTATGATGCTTTTAAGTCCTTTGGGTATAGTCCAAAGAGAGAGATAGCTAAGTCAAATGATGGTTCCATTCTGGTTTTTCAAGGCGTCTCCATACTGCTTTCCATGGTGGTTGCACCAATTTGGAGTCAATCTCATGAGCAATGTGTGAGTGTTCCTTTTTCCCCACAACCTCACCAACATTTATTGTTGCCTGTATTATTAATGATTGCCATTCTGACTGAAGTGAGATAAAATCTTAAAGTAATTTTGATTTACATTTTCCTAATTGCTAGATAGGTGGGATGTTTTTTCATATATTTGCTAATGGCTTATATTTCTTCTGTGAAGTTGTCTGTTCAGTTACTGAGTCCATTTGTTAATTGGTTATTATTGTTGTTGTTTGTGTTAATTTTGAGTTCTTTATATACCCTAGACATTAGTGCATTTTCTGAATTACATGTGGTAAAGATTTGTATAAAATCTGTAGGTTCTTTCTTCACATTATTGTTTCTTTTGCTGAGAAGCAGCTTTTTAGTTTGAATCTATCCCCTTGATTTATTCTTGATTTTTAATATTTGTGCTGTAGGGGTCTTGTTATGAAAGTCAGATTGTGGACCAACATTCACCTCAGATATTTAAATGGTATCCCAAGTTAATGAATGTTTCAGTTTTATTGTTTCTCTTACTATCTTGCCTTATAGATCTACATGTTCTAAAGAGACATGAAATGATCTAGCTTCACATGCATGATTTTCTGATGACTGTTATTTTTCAATATGTAGCTGCAGATGGTTTAAAATATAAATCTATTATTTCAGACTTTAAATAAAGCACATCCATGCCTTGTGTAGGAAATATTCCATCAATAGATCAACATCAAATCTATAATATATATAGATATATATAAAAGCCTGGATTCAAATGCATGCACATCCAACCCAGAGTGTAGCCCATAACACTTATTCTATACTAGTTCTACACTTTTGAACCTCCATGAAAGCTCTTATAAATCCAAAGCATGAGACTCACTCCCCAGACATTCTTCTTTTTTGGGAATGGTACGATGACAAAGGTTGAACTCAGTAGCACTGAACTTCTGAGCCACATCCCTATCCCTATTTTATGTGGAGACAGGATCTCACTGATCTGCTTAGTAAATTTTTTTCACTGAGGCTGGCTCTGAACTCATGACCCTTTTTCCTCAGCCTTCCAAGCTGATGAGATTACAGGTAAATACCACCATGCCCAGCTCCCCAGAGAGCCTTCTTGAACTGGTTGGAACCCACTTGTTCAGTATATTGTGTCCTAGTCCTCACAATTAGAGATGAAATTATTTTCTTCTCTATGAAAGATCATGGCTACAAAGAGATTGGACTCGACAACACCTAATTATTCAGCATGTCCACATTACAACAAAGGTGTGGTCTGCAATTCTCCACCTCTCCAAAGAGTTCTTTTTGGCTCCACAAAGTTGGGAGTACTGGCCAACCCTCTGCCATGGCTCATTCAGAAGCCTCCAAGGAAGTAATTGTATATGAGGGACAGTATTCCAGGTGGCACATTGGTGATTAATGGGCTATGCCAAGGAGTAAGGCAGAGCCCAATTCACCAAAGGCACAAAACTTTCATGTGGTTGGTCCAGGATGGGGGCTGCATGAGGGGATTCTTTTCCTCCACCCTTGATGTGTCTTTCCTAAGTGTTCACATGCTGAAATACTTGTTCAACGACTTGTGCCCTTTTCCTGTTTTATTTTTCCCTCTCATGTGGCTTTGAAGGACTCATGCTTTGGCAATTATTGTGACTTTCTTCTTCAGTTTTTTCTCCCTCATCCTATCCATGTGGAATTTCTGTCCGTGGATATAGGTTTTCATTTTATATATTTTTATTTAGTCAACGTTTCCAGCTATCTCTAGAAAAAACAAATGTTTCATTCATTATCATTCTTGTACTAACCCTTCACATGTTGATAATGGCAGTGTTCAAGAACTATCTTCTGATTTCTACAACTGGAACATAAGTGGGTCTGCTTGAAATGACTGTCCTTTCTTTTGACTCTAGATAATATAGCACTTTAGTGCTTTTATGTATATTTATATAAAGTACCCAGGAGACTGAGCCTGTTTTTTACATGGTTTTCTCTCAGAGAAGTTGGAGTTGATCATGTAGGTTTCTTAGAGTGGACTCCAGCTCGGACTCTGCCGCGGCTTTTACGAGATTCCATCTGCCTGTGATTTCTATAACATGTGACCTATAGCTCTTCCTCTTATTTTCTTAATTTTAATATTTCACTTAGAGCTTGAGCCACAGGACTGTCACTTTGGAAAGGATGACTTACCAAACCATCACTACCCCGAAGAATGTGTGCTCCATGTGCAAACTAGGAAAGAGGAGCCCATCACACACTTCAGGGCTTCATGGAAATTATGGGGGTACCAGAAGTCCCTCACATCAAAGTAGAGGCATTATAGGTTGTGGGACAGGGTTTGGACTAATTTGATTTTAGGACCAGAATTAGAGTAATTTAAGTTTCCTTATCAACATGAGAAAATGATCTCAATCAAGATTTTTTTCAAGATGTGTCCAGGAAACTTTAAGAGTTTGAAGCCCAGATCTCTTGGATTGCTGTTATCCATCAGAGAAGATAATAAAATTGAGAGAGATGACATGTCCCACTGGGGAAGCCACAGTTCTGTGTTCTCCAGGGGGAACTTCTTGCTTTTCTACAGACATTAAAATTACAAATCTGCAGAGACAGAACTTAAACACATCCTTTCCATAAAACTTACAAGTGTTTGTGCTCTGCTCAGCTTATTTAGGTGACAATGTACCTCTGTCCTCAGATGCAGAGTTAGTGTGGATTTTAAAAAGGGCATTGGAAGAGAAAATTCAATGTACTAGTGAGGTTTTCCAGTAGCTTCTTTGCTTCTCAAAGAAGCAAATATCTTCAGAAGACAATATCCTCATTGCACCATACCAAACATGGTCTTCTGGGCTTATTAGAACTGTTGGATCCCAGGACCATGTTCTGTGTGGTGTAATGAGGATATTGTCTTCTAAAGATGTTTGCTTCTTTTGAGATCCTGCTAAAATGAGTCAATTTTTTTTATAGGGAATGTCAGTTTTACTTCATTTTTCAATTTAATAACTTCATGGGACATAACTTACATATGGTATGTCATATAGAGATTTTAAACACTACTAATTTGTATACTTAATACCAGGGAATTAATAAGTTTTAATATTTTGATTGATAATCTTTCTTTGGTCATCTTCATAACTCATAGAACAATTATGGTTTGAGTAATTGTACATTTTGAAATCTTTAGCGGGAAATGAGGTTCTATGTTCAAAACCTCATTTTATAGAATGGAATCTCACATGGTTAAGAATTTTCAGTTAGTAAGTGTCAAACAAGGGACCGTGATCATAAGGAAGTACTTTAAATATTTTAGAAAATCAAATAAATGTGTTGGTAAGTTCCAATTCATGGTGCCAAATTATAGGCTTGTGAATGTAATTCACATAATTTAGAAGAATATGTTTATGTATTAGTCCATTCTGTTTTAATCACTAAAAACCTTTTGAAATATCTAATAATGGAAATGTGTAAATTCAATTTTGCTTAGAGGAACATTCAGGACACTTGAAACCCATCCTGCCCTGGTCACTTTCAGATTTTTTTCCAAAATTAAATTTTTCATGTTATTAGCATGCACAGATAAATGTGACTCCAAGACACAGAGAACAAGATAAAGCAGGAAAACTGAAAGCTAAACTTGACTCTTCCATCGCAATATCAGTCAGGGGAAAAAGACTCTCCTGCAGGATCGTGTGGATTTTTCAGTAATGAGAGCTTGGGTCTGCAGAGAAGTGCATGGACTCTCTCATCCTTGAGGAGGTCCACAGAACAGGGGAGAGGAGAGTGTGGCTGTGGGGTCTCTAATCAAGTCCTCCAGAGACCAAGCAAGAAGCAGGCCTGATTTCATTGTGCAGTTACCATGTATATGTACTCAGACAGTACCTAAGCAAAATATAGACAGCCTCCAATGTAATGTCTGCTAGCTGTCCTTGCAGTGAAAAATAAAGTAGTGGGACTGCAACACGTGGCCTCCTGCCCAGAGCTGTGCCGATGGGGTAAGCAGTTTGCCACTCACACACCTAGCATGGGAGTGGCCTGCCACCCAGACGCCCTTAACCTATGCCCTATATGCAGTACTCCATGCACTTGTCCCCACAGAGAAGCACCTCTGAAGCTTCTTCTTTCTTGAATTTAAAGAACAATTTCTCTTCTAGTTGCTTTTCTCAGGAGAAATTTAAAATAATAGTAATATAAATATCATAGGTGTAAGTGTTAACCCTGAGCTGTATTTTCAAACCCTGACAATTTACAAAAGCAACCCATGGTTCTCATATCTAATTCTCACAAAGAGCTACCATTCAGTCAAGTCTTGCCCAGGGTTTGCTCGTCGTGTTACTGGAGGGTGTGTTTTGCAGCAGAGGGGCTGGGTGATGGTGTCGCCCTCTCTCAGGTGTCAGTCATTTGTCCCTAGTGCTCTTTGTAGATTCCCAGCACACAAAGAGCCACAAGTAAGAGGTTTCTGCCTAGGCTAACATCTGTCCCTAGCCCACTTGCTTGAAGCAAGACCAGTCTCAATTCTCCATCTCCCTTTTGTCTGTTAATGAATACCAAGAGGACATGGGGAGGGTTGGAAGTAGTGGTGAAGCTGAGCTGTGAGATGAGGACAACCCCAAGCTGTAAGTCTGCACATGTGTTGTTAGGGGTGACAGATCCTATTTCCTCATCCCTTATGAACAGGATGGTACTCACACTGCATGTGGGAGAAGAGTTGTTTCTTCCTCTCACTTTCACCATGAAATGTGCCCACCCAGAGGTTCCAAATAACCCTAATTTACAGTGGGGTGTTTTTCTCCTGTATTTCTCTCTACTTCTGTCCTGACCACCAGCTCGTGTTCACTGCCTGAGCAGTCCTCACTAGATGGTTGCAACACAGATGATGGTGCATGTATCACACAGCCTCCCCTGACTTTAGTGAGAGCACCATATCTACCATGACTCCTTCCTGGATCCAGATACTAGAGGGAGTCTTTACTATCAGCTCTAACAAACAAACTTCTGATTTTTTTTTGAAATTTTTTTTTCATGTGTGATCTGTTTTTTCTCATTTCCTCACTTGGCCTTACCCTCCTCTTACCACATGTGAATTCTTCAAATGTAACCTATTTCAGAAATCTGTGTTCGATTCCCTGTGATTTTCACATCCTTCCACGCAGAATGCCCACTCCACGGGGCAGCTTGATTTCTCCAGTGCATAAAGGACATGAGTGCCCAGTATTATTATATATAATAATTATAATTATTATAATTATATAATAATCATTATAATTATAATAGTATATATTACTATATATATTATAATTATATATAATAATATATATTACTATATATCTTATAATTATATATATATATATATATATATATATATATATATATATATATAACTACATATATTATTATTATACCAAGCTGGAAGCATCACTCCGTAGACCCTTGTTTGAGTGGTGTTTCTCAGATTACCTCCCTGATGTCAGAGAGTTTGTGATATGTCTCATGATCTCCTGGACTATGTTGTGCCAGGCTTAATGTTCACAGCTGGGAAGGTACATAGCTCAGGATAGACATTACTATAAATATTTTTTAAAAACACTACCATGGTATATTTACACAATTTTAATCATATATTCTTGATGCACATCATTCAGTGATGATTGTGGTTCAAACCTGGAGCTAGCAGAATGAAAAGACTATGCTTTCTCCTGGCCACTACCTGTATGAAGATTAGTTCTCCTCATTATTGCATGAAAGTGTGTCCCTTTCTTTGAAGCATACTATCAGGAAAGGGTCTAAGTTCTTCCCAATACTGATACAGAAATTTACCATCAGAAAACAATTTTCCAACAGTTTCAAGGCAATAAACAACCCATCCATGAGTTCTTGACTATTACTGCAAATTCATGGCACCTGCACACTCCAGTTTGTATGACTGCATTTTCCTCAGCTACACAGATCTTAATTCATCTAATGGCCTGGAGACACTCGTATTAAAACATGTCATTTATTGAGAGTTAGAAAACTTGGATGGTGTAGGATTCAAATGTTTAAAATGAATTAAAGCAGATTCTGTTTGTCACAGAAAAGTGATAGAATGTAGTTTTTGGTTTTAAATTTCACATTTGTTTTTGTTGTTTAGACAAGGCAATTTTAAAACCTTCCTCCTTTCCTTTGTACTACAGATTGAACCCAGTGCACTTAGTCATTAAACTATATCACCAGCCATTTTGTATATTGGGGAAAAATATTGCTAAGTTACTGAACTTTGGCCTTGCAATCCTCTGACTCCTGAGCCAATGGGATTGCAGGCATTCAGCTACATCTAAAATAATTTTTAATTTATTTTTACATTCTAATATAGATCAATTTAAGCCTATACTGTAAAAATATTTAAATAATATTTAACTTAAAAAAATAAATTCATAACAATTGGCATATGACATTTATATATAGATCTCATCAAAAATAACTAAGGTCTAGTGATTAAATGTGAACCCTAAAATATTTGGGGAGTACCAGGGATTAAACTCATGGGCACTCAACCATTGAGCCACATCCTCACTCTTATTTTGTATTTTATTTAGAGACAGCATCTCACTAAGTTGCTCAGGGCCTTGCTATTGCTGGATTTGAACTCGGTATCCTCCTGTCTTAGCCTTACAAAGCACTGGGATTATAGTCTACAATTTTTAAATTTATATTCTTTTTTCTGGATTTACCATGGGAGACTGTCTTTTTCTAGTGATTTTCATATTTCACAAATCCTGTATGTTTGCACTCATATGTTGAAGCTGAGAAAGTTGATCACAAAAAACCACAAAAGAGAACATTTTTTTTATATCTGTTATAAGAGACAGTTAGTTGGCAAGGAGTGCCAAAAAGCAGTTTAGAGGGAAAAGTAACTCTTAGGTTTTATAGCACTTAGTTTGAACTGTATAAGTAATTATTAGACTGTGGACATTCTAAAAAGAGTTCACATATTTCAAACATCAAAATGATATTTTAGAAGGTAGAAATTGCACTAATTTGAACACTACACACATTCAATTAAAATGTTGGATTTTATATGTAGATACCAATTAAAAATTAAACAATAATTAACACTTCAAGTCAAGTAGCAAAAATAAACAAGGATGGCTAGAAATACAAACCATGTCTCAATAATATCCTTAAATGTTAGTGGCTTAACACACCAGAAAAAAAACATAGGCTAGTAGCCTGGATTTAAAAAAATCCAACAATATTCTGCCTCCAGGAGACTCAGGAAAAGACAGACTGAAGGTGAAAGATTGGAAAAAAAACATACCACTGACATGAACCTTGAAAGCAAGCAGGGGGTCTCCATACTTATATTAAATAGAGTAGACTTCAAGCCAAAGTTAATCAAAATAGATAAAGAAGAACATCTCATACTGCTCAAGGGAACCATATGCCAACAAGACATAACACGCATAAATATATATGCCCCAAACAATGGCGCACCTATGTTCAAACAAACTCTTCTCAAGTTCAAGAGTCAAATTGTCCACAATGTGATCTGGGGTGACTTTAACACACCTCTCTCACCACTGGATAGATCTTCCAAACAAAAGTTGAATAAAGAAACTATAGAGCTCAATAACACAATTAATAACTTAACTGACATATATAGAATACATATATATGGTCTGCAATTTCTATACTTATGCTGTGTTAGCTGGTATTTCTGGCCTTACAGAAAGAATTAGTCAATTTTCTTCTACATTTAGACGTGATCATGAATTATTGTTACTGATCCTTATTACATGTTTCATATAAATCACCGGTGAAGGCTCCTTTTTAAAAATGTGATTACTGTTTGTTTTTTTGGTGGGTCAATTTTTAGAGCTGGTTGCCAGGTTGGCCTCAAATTCCTTAGCCTAAATCCTCCTCCTTCTGTGGCCTCAAGGTAGTCAAGACTAATGGCATGTGCTCCCATATCAGCATAACTGCATGTATTTTTTGAGCAGCTGTAAAGTTAAATGTTGATTTGTAGGTCTATTTTATATTTCTTCACATCTGGGTCTACTGATCTATTTATTCATTTCTGAAGTAATTTTCAAAATTGATGATTATCTAGCAATTTATCTATATTTTGTTGTTTTCCAGGCTCGAGATTCTCTTGGCAATTAAGATGGAATAATGAGGAAGCATAATGTGAGAAAATGAGAACCTGGCATTTTGCTAATTGATCTCAAGATGCCCTGTGAAGGATGGAGAGTGTGCACCATAATCCTGTGAGACAAATAAAGCAGAAAAGCTAAATTATCATTTTATGTAGCCTAATACGTAATCTTGAGTAACTTTCATATGTCTTTACACAATTGATTAATTTTTAGGGCAGAATCTAAGTATTTACCATATTTAAATTAGGTTATGAGGGGTTTATATTAAATTTTAGTGAGTTGTGTAAGTTTCTTATATTTTGGATGTTGAGGTTTTTCAGATATGGGGCTAGAATCGGTTTTCTTTAACCCAGTCTACTTTTAAATTTCATTGATTGATTCCTTTGCTGTACAGAAGCATTTTTAGCTTTATATATTCTCAGTTTTTTTTCCTTGCCCAGTCTCTGCATATTCTATCTTAAACCATTGCCAGCGCAAATGGCAAAAAAAAAAAAAAAAAAAAAAAAATTCTCATTTCCTTCTGGAATTTTTGCTTTCAGGTTATATCCTAATGAGATATAACCACATGCTTGTGGGCTCAATCCTCAAAATGTTGGTAGGTAACGCATACTGCAGAGGATATGCAGAAAAGGAGACACTTGGACATCCTTGCCAGGAATATAAATTTGAATAGACATTAAAAAAAACTATAAGGGGGTTTCTCAAAAAATTAGAACTAGAGATGCCATATGACCCAGACATTGAGAATATGCCTGTATTTTTAGGATTCTTCAGAAAAGTAGAATACACAAAAAAGTACATGTGTATACAGAAGGGAGCTTATTATATTCACTCACATAATCATGGGAGTAATAGTCACCAAATGTTTGCCTGCAGGATGGAAACACTGGGAAACTGGGAACAGCTCAGTCCAAGAAGCTGGAAGCTTCACAATATGAGGAAGCAAATGAAGCAGCTGTTGTCCAAAACAGAGGACTTAAATGATCCTGGTAGATGAAAAAACAAATAACCTGAACAAAGTGGGCTAAAGACCTGAACAGATACTTGTCAGGAGAGGATATACAATCAATAAATATATGAAAAAATGCTCATCATCTCTAGGAATCAGAGAAATGCAAATAAAACTACTCTAAGATATCATCTCACTCCAGTCAGAATGGCAGCTATTATGAAGACAAACAGCAATAAGTGTTGGTGAGGATGTAGGGAAAAGGTACACTTACACACTACTGGTGGGACTGCAAATAGGTGCAGCTCATTTGGAAAGTAGTATGAAGATTCCTTGAAAATATGGGAATGGAACCTCAATTTAACCCACCTATCTCTCTCCTCAGTCTAAGCATAAAAGTTTAAAAACATCATACTACAGGGACACAGGCACATCAATGTTTATGACACCATAATTCACAATATTTAAACTATGAAGCCAACATAGATGCCCTTCAGTGGATGGATAGATTTAAAAATTTGGCATATATACACAATGGAATTTTACTCAGCAATAAAAGAATAAAATCATGGCATTTGCATGTAAATATATGGAGTTGGAGAAGATAATGATAAGTGAAGTTAGCCAATGCCCTCCCTCTAAAAACTAAAAACAAATGCTGAATATTTCCCTGACATAAGGGGGTGTACACAGGGGGAGCATAGGAGGAAGAGATGAATTCTAGATAGGGCAGAGGGGTGGGAGAAAAAGGGAGGGGGATGGGGATTAGCAAGGATGGTAGAATGTAATGGACAACATCATCCAAAGTACATGTATTAAGACTTGAATTGGGTGTCAACATAACGTTACATAATAAAGATACAGAAACTGTGGTATATATGTGTATTAAGAATTGTAATGCAAAAGAAAAAAAAGATTAATATTAACTTACATTAGGCAGAGCAAGTGAAAGGAGGGGAAGGCAGGGGATGTGGGAATAAGAAAGAGAATGAAACAGACATCATTACTTTATGTATATATGTGACTGTGTGACCCATGTGATTCTACAATATGTATACTCAGAAAAATGAGAAATTATATCCCATCTATGTATGATATATCAAAGTATATAAATGCATTCTATTGTCATGGATAACTAACTAAAACAAATAAAATTTTTAAAAAAGACCCGGGTAGAGCCAATGGTGCAAGTCCCCAAAGGGGACTTCAAGAAGCTTGGAGCATAAGGATGTGATTGCTTCTCTAGCGTTTTTTCAAATCAAACCTATTGAACACCAATATATATGTTCATTACAGGTATTCCCCATGCTTTCTGACTCAGCCTTCTGGAAGCACACTCACAGACACCTGCAGAGATCTTCGACACCAATTCTCTGGGTACCTCAATCCACTCAAATGGACAGCTGCCATTAACCAAGTCAACAATTGAAGGAAATAAAATCCATCTTTAGGAATATCTACCCTCCCATGTTAACCGCCATACTATCCACAACCTAAATTTCCAAAGAGTAACTCAGGAAGAAGAACCTATGGTATATTACAGATAATAGCGAAAAAGAGATTTACCATTGTGTTTACACACAAATGTATCAACATACATATATAACCTCTTCAATTTTTTAAAAATTATTTTGAGACAAGGTCTTTTAAGGTGCAGTGGGTGTCACCAAGATGTGAAGCTGGCTACAAGATCATGATTCTCCTCCCTCAGCCTATTGAGTCCCTAGCATGACAAAAGAAATGTGCCTCCACACTTATTACTCAACTGTAAAATAAGAATGGTGTATATGGAAGTGTTGCCAAAATTTGAAGGCTAGCCTTAGTAGTTTGGTAACATTCTGTCTTCAAACTGAAAAGGATAATGATAGTGGATCTCTGTCACACTTAAGGCAACCCTGGGTCCAAACCCCAGAAACAAAAGAATATTCTCCAATAACACCGACAAGCTGGAGGACTTTAGGATACGTGAGAAGATCCAGATGCAGAAATACATTGTATACTCTATGTTCAGAGCCTGGCAGAAAACAGAATGGATGTGTAGGGAGATCCTGGTTGTTATCAGGGAGCTTCATCAATAATATTGCATCATATAATGGAAATTCCAAAAGACAGCAGGATTGTGTTCTTAGTGCAGAATTTGATAATGATGAGAGATGATGGTTTTATTATCACATAGAAATTGCAAATATTTATGGGATTCAGTGTGATGTTTATATATATGCATATACATGTATTCATAATATCCAAACATCCTCTTCTGCCTTCGATGCCCCCCACACACTCCTCAGCCATACTAATCACTATTGTACTTGCACATGATATTATATTAACGTATGAGATGTGACTCTATTGTGCATTTCTTCACTTAGCATGACATCATCCAATTCCATCTATTTTGCTGACCATTAGAGGAGTTTCTATTGATGGCTGAGTAATACACCATGGTGAATACATAATATACTTTCTGGTGGATATGTTCAATTGCTTACCTACACCACTGGCTTTTCTCTATATCTGTATTGTTAAACATACTGTTATTCAACTTGAATTTATGTAACAAAAGAAAGTAACAACTACAAAAGAATGAAGAAACTGGGAGTGGGGGCACATACTTGCAATCCCAATGGCTTGGGAGGCTGAGGCAGGAAATTCACGAGGTCAAAGACAGACTCAGTAAATTAATAGGGACCTATACAACTCAGTGAGACCCTGTTTCTAAAAAAAAATTAAATATGACTGAAAAAGTGGCTTTGTAGTTGAGTGATACTGGGACAGATCCCTATTATACACCCTCCCCCCCAAAAAAAAGAATAAAGAAATAAGAAAACTATGTCCTACCGTGATTTTATCAAGTGAAAAGAAGCCAAGGCATAAGAAAAACATATTCTTTAAGTTTGTTAATATAAAAGTAATAAGTTATCTCTTTGAATTTTTCACAAAGTGCAATATTTTGAGAACATTCAGTAGGTTATATTACATGAAAAACTGCTCTTGTGCAAATAATGAAATAAAACCTTAGCAAGGTGTGGTGGTGCATGACTGTAATCCCAGTGTCTCAGGAGGCTGATACAAAGCCAGCATCAACAATTAGGAAAGGACTCAGCAATTAAGTGAAACCCTGTCTCTAACTAAGTTACAAAAAAAGATCAGGAATGTTGCTGAGAGGTTGAGTGCCCCTGGGGTCAATTCACAGCATTAAAAACAAAGACAAAGATAAAAAAGAAATAAGATATTAAGGCTGCTGAACATTTATATTTTCAGTGTTACAAATATTTGACCCAATACTTCCAAGTTCACTTCATCCATAAATTTATAATTGAAATCTCTAGTTATTTGTTTGTGAGAGAAAGGAGACAGAGATGCTCCTGAACTCTGCCATTCCTTTGCTAGTTTCTGCCATAAGCTAGGCAAAGATGTGCCCATTGAGATCCCCAGGGTACTGTGGCTCAGTCCTTTCTCTTCATGCAAGGATGCACCTTGAGGAGTGGATGTTGACTTGACTGCTAAAGTGGGGAAGAGGTAAAAGGGAAGTAATGTGTGTGGGCGTGTGGGTGGGGTGTGATAATGATGACTTCTGACCAAGTCCTACCCATGATCATCTTTTTAAAATGTAAACAGGAAATGGTTTGTTTTTTCATATATCTTCTGGGATCCTACAGTTAAATGTGAGGGACCCTGTTCTCCATACCAACTACATTAGCATTGTTTTTCTCAGTCTGATGCCTCACAATTTTAAATACCTAGTCCTCCTCCCTCAGAGCCTTGACCTCATGTCTCTTTTGCTTATATTTGTAGTATCTGGGAAATCCTCAAATACCAAGTTGCAGGTGAATCCACAGTTGATGATCCTCTTCCAAGGATAAGGATAGACATTTTCTCTCAATGTGGCCTCTACCTTCTACTCACAAAGTGGGAACATTATTCACGTTTGCAAACCTAGATATTATCCTGAGCCAACCTGTAATATGAAAGTCAAGAATTTAATCCCTGGGTCTGGGGCTCAGGGTGAGAGCACCTGCCTAGCACATGTGAGGCACTGGGTTCAATCCTCAGCATCATATAAAAATAAATATATAAAATAAGTTACTGAGTGCACTACAACTAAAGAAAAAAAAAAGACTAATTCCTACCAGGGTTGTGATGGAACATGCATGCATGTAACCCGAGCTGCCCTGGAAGCCGAGCCTTGAGGGTCACAACTTTGAGTCTAGTCTGACTAACTTGGCAAGAGCATATCTCAAAGAAAAATAAAAATGGAATGATGATAGAGCTCACTCTTAAAACACACCTAGGTCCTATTCTCAGGATCACAGGGGAAAGTTTTTAATTCCTATCTTTTTTCTATGAGTTAAAGTCACCACAAAAAAGAAGGTGGCTTAGGGATAATGCTATATTCTCTAAAAGCAAGCCATGTTAAATGTTCAAATGTTTACATTTCTGAAAAATTCCCAAGTATTTTGCTTTTGATATTATGGTCATTAGAACTGTCTTTAATTTTATGTTTGCTACTTATTTTCTTATGCACATAAATAACTGATGATATTAAATTTTATTACTGTTCTGAGCTCATCTGTAACTTCTAATAGTAATTAGTGAACTCCTACATTAAAAATATCCACTTAAAATCCACTTCTACCTCATATGTCATTTTGCAAAACCACAAAAGTTAGACAGCAAGAAACACAAGTAAGTTGCAATACCCCTTTGACAAAGGCAAAGATACTGCTGAGACTCTCAGAAAAACTCTATTTCCTAAAAGTCAGAAACCAAGAGAACAAGACCATAATCTCCACCACACACATGATTTTATTCTTTTATTGCTGAATGAAATTCCATTGTGTATAAATAATGCATACTTTTTTATCCATTCATCCACTGAAGGGCCTCTAGGTTGGCTGCACAGGATATCTGGGTCAAATTGTGGTTCCATTCTCAGATTTCCAAAGAATCTTTATAATGCTTTCCATATTGGCTGCACCTATTTCCAGTCTCACCAGCAGTGTATGAGTGTACCATTTTCCCCATATTCTCACCAACACTTGTTGATGTTTGTCTTAATAATAGCTGCCATAATAAAATTTTTATTATACTAAAATTCACCAAGACACACACACACACACACACACACACACACACACACACACACACACACTCGGGTTTTGCTTTGGTGTCTCTGGACAAGACCATGTAAAGTAGGAACCTACAAATATGATGTCATCGTACTGCCAGTTAAGAGTAGGAATTGGTCCATGGGCAGAATTCTGGAGTCACCCACAGCATCTCCCATAAACCTGAGGATCAAAGGGTTGTGAGGCCTAGAGATGTCAGAGAAGACTCACTGTTTTCCTCCCCCTTTCTTGATAGTGATTTCTGGGCCAATAAACTTGGCTCTACTTTGATTACATTTTATGTATTATCTAAAATCCACTCTTGCAAGAACACAAGAGCCAAGAAACACAACATAACCTCCATATCCCTGGGATCACAACCAGCTACAGTGTCAGCTCTTTGATTGCTTTACTTATTTTCTCACGTCATTTGATCTATTTATTAATACAGGTGGACACCAGCAACAGCTCTCGGTCCTGTTGGAAGGTAACAGTCACACACCTACACACAGCATCCTAAGGGGAGACTGTTGAAACAGGAACTCTGACCCTTCATTGTTTATGAAGACTCACCCAATGTCAGAACTTTGAATATTTTATTTTGAGGCAGGGTCTTGCTAAAAGTCCAACTGTGGCCTCAGACTTTAAATCCCCCTGTAGCAGCCTCCTAAATGCCTGGCCTTACAGACATGTGCTACCAAACCTTATCCTTTGCTTATTAAACAAATGCATAGCTGCTGCTTATCTTCCTCCAGTGATGTATGTGATATCAGACCCCAAACAATAAAAACCCTACACAATTCCAAAGCTCAAGTCTGACTCTGGCTTTGAGAGGTTATGTGATGGGAAGGAATTCCAGGGAGAGAAATAGACATCAGCTCAGAAAAAGTAGGTTTATTGGTTTTCATGGCAGAATAGAACTTGATTTGTCAGACGCATGGATACACCTATTTAGAAAAGCAGATACACATTCAGGAAAGAACGTGAGGAGCCGGGGATTCAGTGAGGTCGGTAGTGTTTTTGCCCTGAATGCACAAGGTCCCAGGTTCAATCCCCAGCACCACAAAAAGAAAGAAAGGAAAAAAAATGTGAGAAAACCCTAAAGAGAGAGACAGCAAATACGTGGTCTGAGGTGTTGCTATTTGGAGAGGGACATTTAAGTGGGGCTGGACTAGAGATGGGGCCAGAGCAGAGTTCTGTACTTTCTCACCTATTTTTCTAAGCTTGCTCACATCATGCTCCTATTTGGGGGTAGAGGAAGCTGGTCTAGGAGAAATGCTGCATTGCAGGGAGTTGCTTTTGTATAAATCTCATCTTTATTTTTAAAAATAGTTTTTAGTTGGACAAGATACATTTATTTTATATATTTCTATTTAATGTGGTGCTGAGTATCAAACCCAGTGCCTCACAGGTGCTAGGCAGGTGCTCTGTAACTGAGCCCCAACCCTAGTCCCTTGTTTTTAATTTCAAATATTTTGTGGGCATTCCTGCATTCTGGTGATTTATGAATCTTTTCCTTTGAGGTTCAGAGTAACTTTCTTTTTGGTATCTCAACATTTCTGTCCCAACCAGACGTGTTCCACAGTTCTTTATGGACCTCAAATGTTGCTAGAGGAATGATTAAATGGTCATTTAGTTATCAAAGCAAATAGGGCAGTGTTTTCAGGAGAGAAGTTTAAGAAAATGCTCATTATTAGATTTCTATTTTGACTTATGTATTTAGCCATGGACTCATATGGATTTGTAGTGATCCCAAAACCTGCAGATTTTAAAAACTTTTCATGTTGACAACTCTTTTTAAATGGTTTCATTCGGATTGAGGCACATTGAACCGAGGGTAAACATTAAGATGCTTTTAAAGTGCTCATGAATTTTCTTGGCTAGAATATTGCAGAGGGTTTTGCTTGTGTTCTCACCACTTTGTTTATCTCATTGGTGTTGAAAAACCTCCCAGATACAAGGAATACACCCAGAGGCAAGCCCCTGCAGCTGGTCACCCACAGACTCCCACACCCACTGATCCAATTCTCCGTCCCCTATTAATTGGGTGCTGGGTGCTGTTGGATTGTTAAGTATTGGGTAAAACCTAGTGTTTTGTCTCCAAGGAGCCCAAGGTCTAGCTTGTTGGTTATTGGAACCACTGGGTAGGTTATTCACATTTCCTTGCTATTGCCCTTCTCGGACTATTCCCTGAAGACCTTAAAAGAGCATGCTACAGGGATGCTGCCATATCGATGTTCACAGCAGCACAATTCACAATAGCTAGACTGTGGAACCAACCCAGATGCCCTTCAATAGATGAATGGATAAAAAAATGTGGCATCTATACACAATGGAGTACTATGCAGCAATAAAAAATGACAAAATCATAGAATTTGCAGGGAAATGGATGGCACTAGAGCAGATTATGCTTAGTGAAGCTAGTCAATCCCTAAAAAACAAATACCAAATGTCTTCTTTGATATAATTAGAGCAACTATGAACAGAGCAAGGAGGAAGAGCAGGAAGAAAAGACTAACATTTAACAGAGTCATAAGATGGGAAGGAAAGGGAGAGAAAAGGGAAATTGCATGGAAATGATGGGAGACTCTCATTGCTATACAAAATTACATATAAGAGGTTGTGAGGGGAATGGGAAAATAAACAAGGAGAGTAATAAATTACAGTAGATGGGGTAGAGAGAGAAGAAGGGTGGGGAGGGGAGGGGGGGATAGTAGGGGATAGGAAAGGTAGCAGAATACAACAATTACTAATTGGGCATTATGTAAAATTGTGGATGTATAACCGATGTGATTCTGCAATCTGCATTTGGGGTAAAATTGGGAGTTCATAACCCACTTCAATCTAATGTATGAAATATGATATGTCAGGAGATTTGTAATGTTGTGAACAACCAATAAAAAAATAAAAAAATTAAAAAAATATATAAATAAATAAAATAAAAGGCATGCACATGTCCAGGGTTGTGCCCCGACATGCTCAGAAAAAAAAAAAAAAAAGAGACATAATTTGTATTCCCAGTTATTTTTGGTATTTAACTTGATTTGGTATCACTTTGATGGGTTTTTCTTTTAGAGTGATACTTCCCTTTTCTAATTTTCATTGTTTTTCATTTCCTTCTCGTGGAATATTTTACTAAAAATATTCTGTAGTTTAGGCCTTCTAGTTGTATTTTCTTTAACTTTTGTGTATCATGGAAGGTTTTTATTTTATCATAAAATAGCATCTAAATCTAAATTCAATTGCTAATAAAAATTTAATTTTGCTCGGTATGATTATTGGTTGGCATCTGTTTCGTTCAGAGCTTTGTATATGTTGTTGTAGGATCTTGTAGCTTTCAGGTTCCCCATTGAGAAATCAGAGATTCCATTTGTTTCTCCCATATATAATCTGATTCCTTTCTCTTGTGGCTTTTAAAATACTCTGTTTTTCCTGTGTGCTACGTGTTTTTCATTATGATGTGCATTGGTGTGGATCTTTTGTGATTTTGTTCATTTGTTGTCCTGTAATCTCCTTGTATTTGATTTTCCAATTCACTCTACATGTTTGGAAATTTTTACGATATTATTTCATTGAATAGATCGTCAATTTGTGTAGTTTGGACCCCTATGCCTTCCTCTATCCCAATAGTTGTTAAATTTGCTCTTTTCATGTTATCTCATAATTCTTGAATCTTCTGCTCATGGTTTGTTACCATCTTCACTGGGTCAATTTTATTTTTTCAAGATTATACATGTTGCCTTGAATGTCAGAGGTTCGGTCTTCCAAGTGATCCATTTTGTTGGAGATGCTTCCTATTGAGTTCTTAATTTGGTTTACTGTTTCCTTCATTTGAAGGATCTCTGTTTTTTTTTTTTTTTTCCGGAATCTCTATCTCCTTATTAAAGGAAACTTTTGCTTTCTGTATTTGCTTATGTAGCTCTTTATCAAAATGATCCCATGTTGCCTGTATTTGCTCTTATATCATCCTTTAATTCATAGAAAATTATGTACCTCCTCCACTCCTTCTCTGTTATTTCTCCTGATGTTCTGACCATGGATTATAATAATGCAGCATCTTCGTTTAGGGCACATTCTTGTTAGTTTTTCATGTTTTTCATGCATCTTCCCTTCCATCTCTCTGTTTTCAGTGTGTTACAATTTTTATCCTGTAGGCTTATAGTATCCCCAACGGGTTCCAATAACTTTCTTTTTTAAAATTTTATTTATATTTTAAATACATGACAAAAGTGGAATGCATTACAATCCTTATTACACACAGAGCACAATTTTTCATTCCTCTTTATAAAATGTATATTCATGCTAATTTATGCCATTCTACATGTACTCATTCCTTTCTGCATTACAACTCTTATTGAACACAATTTTCATATCTGTTATAAGGTATGTTGGCACCAAATTCAAATCTTCATACATGTGTTTTTGAATAATGATGTTGATCATATTTCACCATCCTTGCTAATCCCCTTCCCCCTCCATTTTCCTCTCTCCCCTCTTCCCTTTCTAGAATTAATCTAATCCTCCCATGCTCTCCCTCCCTACCCAACTGTGAGTCACTTTGCATATATCAGAGAAAATACTTGGCATTTGTTTTTTGGGGTATTGGCTAACTTCATTTAACATAATATTCTCCAACTCCATCCATTTACTAGCAAGCACAATGTTTTTATTCTCTTTTAGTGCTGAGTAATATTCCACTGGGTATATATATCCCATTTTCTTTATCCATTCATCCACTGAAGGGCATCTATTTTGGCTCCACAGTTTAGCTATTGTGAATTGTGCTGCTGTAAACATTGATGTGGCTGTGTCTCTGTAGTATGCTGTTTTTAATCCCTTTGGGGATAGACTGAGGAGTGATATAGCTGGGTCAAATGGTGGTTCCATTCCCAGATTTCCAAAAAATCTCTATACTGCTTTCCATATTGGCTGCACCAATTTGTATCCCCACCAGCAATGTATGATTGTGCCTTTTCTCCCACATCCTTGCCAATGCTCATTGTTTATATGCATAATAGCTTCCATTCTGGCTGGAGTAAGATGAAATCTTAGTTTTGATTTGCATTTCTCTAATTGCTATGTTGAACTTTTCATATATATTTGTTGCTCAGTTTATATCATATTCTGAAAAGTGCTTGTTCAGTTCCTTGGTTCATGTATCGATTGAGTTATTTGGTGTTTTTTTTTTTTTTTGTGTGTGTGTGTGTATGTGTGTCAAGATTGAGTTCTTCATATACCCTAGAGATGAGGGCTGCATGTGATGTGTGAGTGGTAAGAGTTTGCTCCCAGGATGTTGGCTGTCTCTTCACCTCACTGATTGTTTCGTTTGCTGAGAAGCTGTTCTGTTTTGATCTGTCTACTTATTGATTCTTGGCTTTAATTCTTATGCTATAATAGTCTTATTAAGGATGTTGGGGCCTAATCCAACATGATGAAGATTTGGACCTACATTTTCCTCTCTTAGGTGCAGGGTCTCTGATTTAATTCCTAGGTCCTTGATCCACTTTGAGTTGAGTTGTGTGCTTGATGAAAGAGAGGGTCTTAATTTTATTTTGCTGCATATGGATTTGCAGTTTTCCTAGCACTATTTGTTGAAAAGGCTATTTTTTCTCCAATATGTTTTTGGTACCTTTGTCTAGTATGAGATAACTGTATTTATGTGTGTTTTTCTCTGTGTTCTCTTTTTTATACAGTTAGTCTACTTGTATATTTTGGTGCCAGTACCATGCTGTTTTAGTTACTATTCCTCTGAAGAATAGTTTAAGGTCTGGTATAGTAATGCCACCTTGCTTCCTCTTCTAAGGATTGCTTTGCCTCTTCTGGTTCTCTTTGTTTTTCCAGGATTAATTTTTATTACTTTTTCTATTCCCATGAGGAATGGCATTGGGATATTGATTGGAGTTGCATTAAATCTGTATAGTGCTTTTGGTAGCATGGTAATTTTGACAATATTAATTCTACCTATTCAAGAAGAAGGTAGAACTTTCCATTTTCTAGGTCTTCTTTATTTTTTTTTATTTAGCATGTTGTAGTTTCCATTGTACAAGGCTTTTACCTCTTTTGTTAAATTAATTTAATCCCTTTCAATTCTCACTACCTTATTTTTTCCCTTCATTATTTTCCCTCATTATTCTCCTTCATCTATTTTATTAATCTTTTTATTCATATATGTTTGATGCTTTCTACATATACAGAAAGGTGGAATTCACAGTGGTATAGTTTTATATACCCATTTTTTTAATTCATTTGATATTCTCCTTTCCTGTCACTCCCACTTAGTCTTTTTGTACTCCACTAATCTTCTCTATATCTTTATGATATCCAATTCTCCTCTCTCTTTTTGTTTTGCTATAGCTGGCCCATGTGAAAGAAAACATTTGACCCTTGATTACTCTGATTAATTTTGCTTACCATGATGTTGTTAATTTCTGTTCATTTACTGAAAAATGTCACAATTTAAATCTTCTTTATCGCTGACTAAAAGCATATTGTGTGCATCACATTTTATGAATCAATTCATCTATTTACCAGCATGGGAACTGCTTTTATAATTTGCCTATGGTGAAAAGGGATGCTAGGAACAAAAATGTGGCTCTATCAAAATATAAAATTAGTTACAATTACAGATAGCTAATATTCATGGCTACTCGGACATGCTTTTCTGATACAAATATAAGTCAGGCATAAGAAAAAAATCCACTTTTGATCATTATATATAGGCAGTAGCATATTAAAAAAATGTTTCTCATTATGGAAGTAGTGTTACTTATTGGGCAAATATCACTTGCATTTTTGTTTGCTTTTTTAATCTTTTAAAATATACTTATTATTATTTTGCTGTGGTTTTGACTTTTTTCTTGTGCCTGTTACAAATACTTTTTTTCTTCTGGCAAAATATAAGTAAAATCTAATTTACCATTTTTAAGTTTATAATCCCATAGCTTATACAGTAGCCATAATGTTGTAAAATGATCACCAGTGTTTAATTTCTGATATTTCTATAAATTAAAAAATAAGTTCCTTCTAACACCCATTTACATTCTCCCAAAGAATTAATTTTTGCATCCCTTGTCATTTTTAATGTTTTCTCCTTTTTAGATTCTGTGTAAATTTTAATACTATTCTGCTCTACTGTTTAGATTTTGTGTAAATTTTAATACTGTTTTGTTCACTAGAAAACAAATTTTAGAAAGATAAAAGGCATAACAATTTGTTCCTTATGGCTTTGACTTTTAAGAGCGGACTGATAAATGGGTTCATCCAGGGCAGGGCTGTCAGTGTAGATTCCCTAAGGGGGCAGTTTGTACATTTCAGCTACAATTCTTGGAACCATGGTGATTTAACTGAAGGAATAATTTGGGGACTTTATGAACTCCAAAGTAAATAAGGCTGGGAACTAAGCAGAAACATAAGAAAAGTAAAAATGAAGTTTAAACAAATATTATTATTAAGATACACTAGGGTCATGATTGATTGTTTTAACTTAATGACATTAAAAATTAATGGGGATTGGTAAAAAAATATTTCAAGTAGAACTTTTCTGACATTGAAGTTTCTACTACAGATAGGAGACACAGAAACCCACTGAATTCTGTGGTTTTCCAAAAAAATGACAGAGTAGATTTATAAAATATCTGTCAAATCTCACTATGTTTTCAAGGCCTTAGTGGAAACTATTGCATTTGTTTTTGTGCTGCTGGTAATAAAACCCAAGGTCTTACACATGCTGAACAATTTCTGCACCACTTTACTACAAACATAGCTCCATGAAATATTATTATGTAAATGTCTCTGTAGGTGAAAACCTTACAGGTTATTTTGTATTTATGCATAAATTACATAAAATTAATGAAATATAATTCATAATGCATATAATTGTTCATTAATACGACTCATTATAATAAATGATTTTAAAGATATATGGTTAAACTATGTAACTCTGCAGTATTTTATATATCTATAATTATAAATCTATGTACATATACTGACATCTATAGAAAAACAGATGTACATACAAAAATCTTATCTCCATGGATATATATATATATATATATATATGTTTTTTATAGTTTCAGATTATATAATTCTTATTATTGCTTCTTATAAATTTCTAATACCATTATATGTGATAGTGCCCATTTTTAAATTGCTTGTTATCTTGCTCAGTATTTTTAAAATATATTTAGTTATCAATGGACCTTTATTTGTTATTAATTTATATGTGGTACTGAACATCAAACCCAGTGCCTCATACAAGGTAGAAAATTGCTCTAACACTGAGCCAAAACTGTACCTCTTTTGCTGAGTTTTAAGAGCTCAATGTATTTTCTTTTTATTCCAGACCTTCATCATACATATATTTGGCAAATATTTCATCCAGCTTCTTCTCATTAAGTTAATAGCATACTTCAAAATACAGAATGGTTTTCAACAGAGGAAAAGTTTATTAACTTTCTCATTTATAGATCTTGCTTCTGGCTTTGTTCATGTAAAGGACTAAGCCATATAGAATTTCTGCTGTGTTGTCTGACACAAGCTACAAATTTAACATTTTCTTTCAGATGAATGATTTAATTTTTCTAAAGTTGTAAGTTCTGTGAGTAATTCATTTCTTTGCATACAGATGCCAGGGTATTCATAATTCATTAAAAAGATTATATCATCTCCAGGGAAATCCTGCCATCTCTTGTGTGTTTTTTGAGTTTATTTCTAGGTTTTCAGTTCTATTTCACTAATCTGTTTGTATACTCTTTGCCACATATCTCACCTTTTGGGGTACTGTAAGTTCATAGTAAATCTCAGTGTCAGATATTTCAGTCCCATAAACATATTCTACAGAATTGTTGACCATTCTGTATGCCTGCATTCTCCATATCGCCTTTAGAAGCCATTTTTTTTTATATTTGTGCAATAGGTTGTTATGATTTTATCATGGTTGTGTTTAATTCATTTACTAGAGTTGTATATAGCTGATATCTTAATACTGAATGTTTCTTTGTATGTTTGGTCATTGTAGGGTCGCCCAATTTACAGGAAGTAGATCAGCAGTGTAGATGACATTCTGGAACTTATAAGTGACATCAGAATTAGGTGAAAGACTGCAATTTTGAGACCCGAAGTAGTGACACTTGTGCCAACCAGTGTCAAAAACATGTTCTTTTTAAAATATATTTTTAGTTGTTGATGAACCTTTATCCTTTATTTATATGTGGTGTTGAGGATTAGACCTGGTGCCTCACACATGCTAGGCAAGAGCTCTGCCACTGAGCCACAACCCTTATTTTATTTTCTGCAAATTCACACATTTTCTGTTAGAAAAATAAATTTTAAAGAACATTGTAGGTGAGGACTTTAAACTGACTCCAACTATGAGTCTGTTAACTGGTGAGAATTGTGACTATGGAAGACTAACCATTTCCTTTCTTTGCAAAAGGGATCTGAGATGTGTGGACTTTACAGAATTATTTTCTTATCTGCCCAGAATTACCTGACTCTCTGCTTAGGAATGAGCCACAGAAGGCCACAGTGTTACAGAGAATGTTCTCCACAGTTTGTAAAAAAATATTTATTGTAACATGTCAGGATTTTTATTTTTTGCTTTTTGTGAACAGTGACTATAATCATCTACTAACCTGATTTGTCTTGTTGTTGTTCCTTTCATAAAATCTTGATACCATACAATTCCAATTGGCTCAAGTATTTAAACATTTTGCTATTGAAGATTTTTAATTGGTTATTTGTGTAGATGGTGTGATTATGCTCTGATGTCAAGGTAATTCATCCAATAAAGTAGCTGTGTTTAAGTAATTAGGATCCACTCACATGTGGAAAACCCGTGTGGACACTTCTGGTGTGTCTTACTGATCTCATCTTCTTTTTGCACACAGAGATGATGACAGCCCTGTGACTTTTTATGACTCCTTATTTAATTATGTATTTCTCAAAGCCATCATTTTCCTTGCTTATATAACCTTGGTTGTATGTGTTTAAATAACTTATTGTTACCATTATTTTTCCATTACAATTATATTAAAAGGTTTTTTTTATTATTAATTTCTTTATCTCAGTTTTTGAACACATACATGCTGCTGTCTTGGCCTCTATTGTATCAAATTTATTCACTCGTTGAACTGCTTATAGAACTTAATATTTCAAGTCTGTCTTTTGTCTCCAAACATTAATATTTTATGAATATTTTACACATTGCAAATGTGTCATGGATGATACTTGAAGCTAATTGTTTTGGGGAGCTCAATCTATCTCATGGATACAAAGCAAAAATAATAACTCCCAGACTGTTTCAAAAGCTTTTTTACCACTTTTTGTCTCTCTTGTGCACAATCACCTTATGAGTATATCTTTGACAAGTCTGATTTGCATCTGGATTGTACCCCAAATTTCATTCACCAGTGGCAGAAAAGTTAAGAGTTCAGCTTTTATTCAGTTCTTGGATTGTGGTATATATCTTTGACTTCACTCTGATATGGAATATATATACTGTTTTAGAACTTACTTTTCATTATCTAATTCAGAGGAAAATACGTATCTTATTACATAATTAAATTAACTCTCCTACATGACAGTCAGTTCTACTAACTCTTAATCCAAACTAAACACTGAATAATGGTTTTTTTTTTTTGTGTGCTATTGATCTACCAATTTTTATTTTAGGAGCCATTGACATTCAGGGATGTAGCTATTAATTTCTCTGAGGAGGAATGGAACGCCTGGATCCTACTCAGCAGAATTTATATAGAGAAGTAATGTTGGAGATCTACAACAACCTGGTCTTTGTGGGTGAGAATAACTTTCCTTCAAAATTGCTAATTATTATTACTTAATTTTCTTCCCTTGAAGTATATCTTTTGGGAACTTCACCATAAAAATTGGATGATTCAGATTTGTGTTTTAAATAAAAAAGTTGGGGTAGTTCTTGATGCTGACAAGAAAATATTAAGTTTCTTTTCAACCTTAATGTTTTCCTTTGTTGGCATGATGTACATCCTTCACTTGACATATGGTTGACTTAGAGAAATGCAGTCATGTCAAATACTGTGGCCCACATATAGCAGAGGACATATATGAGGTAGAGGAGGAAGCCTAAATTCAAAAAGTTTGATTGAGAAGTTATCCAGCAGAGAAGATTTTTGAGAAGCTTGAATTTCTTTCTCTTGTGATCATAGAAGAATCTGTCCTGTGTTTTGTGCTTTCAAATAATCTAGTCTCCTGATTTTCCTCCAGTAATGTCTGCCTACATGCAAATTAACAACAAAACACTCCCCTTGCCTTGTGACAATCTGACAACTCTTCCATAATTTTTAAAGTTATTTTTTAGTTTTTAATGAAATTCCCATTTATTCATATGTGGTGCTGAGGATCAAACCCAGGGCCTCATACATGGTAAGCAAGCCCTGTACCACTAGTCTATAACTCCAGCCCCTCTTCCATTATCTGCAGGAATTTTTTGTACATTTCTGGAGACCACTAGGTCAACCCATTGTAATACATTAATATCACAAGTCAGTTACTCTAAACTTATTTGTACATTTTTTTCACTAAAATTTTCTTATCAGAGTTCTTTATGATACGTGTAATGAAGTTTTTGTGAAATTATCTGCCATGGAATGAAAGTCAAGATGGAAAAGACTGCTCTTTTAAGAGATGGTTTAAGTTGTATTTGAATAAGAGAATTTGTAAAATAACACATCTGTGTATATTTATAATTTGTTTGGTTAATTTTTTCTTTATTTTTTCATTGTTTATAGTAGATTCCATGTTGCAGACTGGGTTTCCCCATATCATTTCATTGCTTCACAAATTAAGATATGCATGATTCTTGTTTGTATTGCCAATAATGTTATATGTTCTTTTGCTTGGACAAATATTAAGCTTCTTTGGTCTATGACTTTTATATTTTATCTTGATTGTCTTTTAATCTGCCCATGTATGTAGAAATTGAAATTTTCTATATGTAAATGTAATGTGGATTGATGGCAGTGATACTCTAATGCTGAACTGCACCCCAAGCTCCTTTTCATTCATAGTTTGAGTGAGGTTCTCACTAAGTTATTGAGGATGTCTTGAATTTACAATTTTCCTGCCTCAGACTTCCTAGCACCTGGGATTAGAAGCATGCCCATCATTTGTATATTGATGAGTTTGTTCTATTTATAGGATAGAGACCACATTATTTTAAACGAAGGTTTGAGAAATGTTGCAAATCTCTTTTATGTATTGTTTGTAATTTTCATTATGATTAAAACTGCAAAATAAAACTTACTGTCTACAAGAATTTAAATATACAGTTCAGTAACATTAATTCAAATTGTTATGCAATATATCTCTAAAAAGTTTAGATCTCAAAAAAAAAAAACTATGCCTAGGAAGCAAGGGTTCATTTCTGTCTCCCCATCACAAAACCATTCTCTTTTTTTCAGAAAGCTTCTACTTTAGTTTAGAGATGTCATGCTTGTAGAATTCTGCAGTATTTTTTCTGTGATAGTTCAGTTAACCTAGTGTATATACATTTCATATAATATATAATTAGAATAAATTCTTTGACTTCAAAGTTCTATAGTTTCTATATTCCAATATGGCTCATCATTCTTTTCAAGAGATATTTGGTTTGCATCCCCCATGATGGCTCTGTTGAATAACAATGTCAAAACACTGGTGTGCAATGTTATTAATTTGCTATTGATGTGAAGGTTATTGCCACACTGGCTAAAAAGTCTGTCTATCTAACTCCATGTCTGCATTTACAATTGAATGTTGTAAATTTTACTATATTTTGAAGCAGGGAAATAGTCTTATTTGTACTTTGAGGGATATTCATACAATTTAAAGGTTAGATTTTTCTGCAAAAAAAATATATATTTTTAACAATGGGAGTCTGATGCATATTACCTGGAGTCTCTAGTTAACATTAAGTAGTATAAACATCTTTAAATTTAATCTTTCAATTCTTGAAAAACAGCATGCCCAAGGGTGTTCATTCAACTGACACATATTTAGGGATTTTTGAACTTTCCTATCATTTTTGACTTCAAATTTTTGTTCCATGTTGCTTACAAAATAACTATCACTTAAATATTTATTAACCTTTGTTTTAATACATAAAATTGGTCTATCCAGCATAATATCCCACTTGTGATTAAGAATAGGGATTCTATAAGTTTACAATAGTTTCAATTATTTTCAAAGTGTTATACTCTGCAATTACCATTTTGCTTCACTGTATTTCCCTTTTCAGTAAGTGGGGATTGATGTCGCCTAGGATGACTGACAGTGATTCTTTGTTTTTATTCAACTCTCTCAATGTTTTCTTTGTGTGTTTGGGGAGTAGGATATATGTTGCAAATGTATTTACTCTTAATTCAGAACCTAGGGAAATGTTCCTTTTCTTTATTTTGCCTCTTTTCAAAGTCTTTTTAAAATTTAAAATGATTTCTATGTTTTAATACTGTCTTAAAATATGTTTTGTGTACTATAATTTAGACTGCACAGGTTTTTTTGTCACCTTTGTATGTGTCATTCTTGTATCCCTTTGCTTTCAGTATGTGTGTGTCCTTAGATTTAGAGTATACTGTGGACTACCTAGAGTTGTAATTTTTAGAGGTAATTCAGATAGCCAAGGTTTGTTTTCATCAGAATTTTGTAATCTTGAATTTGCCAATAAAAATATCTAAAAATGAAGAATCTCCTACTCATATTTTGTATGAGGATCAACTTGACTTCATTTTTTAAAAAATTCAATATATTTGTGGCTTTTCAAAACTATATTATTGTTACAGGTATATACGTCTATTAACAGTTTTGCTTTTATTCTTTTCTTTCAAATTCTATTTCAAATTTTTTTGTGTCCCATTATTACAATAAAATCAATTGTTTGAGCCAAGAAATGTTTAGAATTTCATATGACTTGTGTTGCTGTGCACACTTACATTTCAGTATGAAGGATTACCTTTCATACTTTTTTGAGAACAGATCTACTGTTGATGAATAGTGTGTTTATTTATATCTTTAAAGTCTTTATTTTCCTTCTCTTTTGAAAGATAGTAGCTGTGAATATAGTGTTTTGGTTGATAATTTTATCTTTCCATCCCTTGAAAATAGCACCGAATTCCATTCTGTGTTGTTAAGTTTTGACTAAGGATTTTACAATTATGTAGTTACACATTTGTAGGTGACCCAACTTTTTCTCTTGGATGCTCTGAATATTCTCTGTAAGTTTTAAAACTTGAATTAAAACCTGCTTTGAGTCTTAAAACTTTGAACTGTTTTGGATGTTTTATTTTTCTTATTTTCTCAGATGCATTTAATAGTACTGAAAATAGAACTCCCACTTTACATTTTTTTACCTTGGCTGGCCTTGAAATTTTGATCCTTCTGGCTTAAGCTCCTATGTTGCTCTGTACAACCCATGACTCTTTCAGACATTTTGTAAAGAAGGACTTTAAAAACACATTTTCTGCTTATTACTATTAACAATTCTTGACTAAATTAAATTCCATTTTAGTGTGTGTTGGTGTAATTCAGTCAACTTCTTTGAAATGATAATTTACTATTCCGTTTGAGTACTTCATAACTTATTTTCTTACAGTAAATTTAGCCATGATTTTTTCTGTTGGTAAGCAGGAACCCCTTTTTGAACAGTCCCCAAATATTTGCACGTTTCATATTTTTTCTTTTTTAATGATACAGAAGAAAGTTGGTAGATTTTTAAAATATATTGTGAAGGAGGAAAGGCGTTGTGTAAAACAATGTATTTTCCTCTATTATATTACTCTTCATAGTAATGTACTCGTCTTGGATACTGTGAACACTAAGATTATTTGGAAAGCTCTCAAAGTAATTTTCTGTGTACCTTTTTATTTGATTTATATGTTTCCGTATTAACAATGGGCTGAGATTTAATAACCTACTCCCCTGCTGATGTTCATTTATTGCTGTAATTTCTTATGTTTGCAAAATATACTCAGCCCAGTACAGTAAGTAAACATGATTATTATTTTTATTTCAGCCATGACTTATCACCCTGATGAAATTTTACCAGAGCAGGGAATACACGAGAGAGAGAGAGAAGATATGAAAATTATGGCATTAACCATTTACAACTAAGAAAACAATGGTAAAATATAAGTGAGAGTAAAGTTCAAAAATCATATTATAGTGGTCAAAACCAATTAGTAGTCCATATTTATGATAAAAATTTAATGGTCAAAGAACACCAGAAACAATTAATATCTGAAAAAAATTCAATTTATTTCACTTACTTCTGAGGAGCTGTGTGTCTGTAGGAATATATCCACAGCCATTTTTGAAGTGAAAAGAAATGTGGAAAATTTGAAATCTGGTCCATGCATCAGTTTTTAACTTGGCCAATTATAAATGTAGCACCGAGTTAAACTTCCATTCAAACATTTGCACAGAGAAGATATTTTTAAAAGTGAAAATTTGAGAATTTCTTTACAAAATGTCCATTTTTCTGCAACAACACAGTAATTTCTTCTTGTGTCCAAATAGACAATATTAAGAATTATAGAAAGGTTTCTAATTCCCCACTATTGCTCAATGATAATTCTAATACAGATTTCTGGAAAGTGCACTATATACATAATGCTATAAGTAACACCATTAGCCATGTCTGTACCCTGAGTAATTACCAGGATATTTACATTGGTGATAAAAATTATGAATATAGAGAAACACCTAGGCATTTTGTAAAGAAAACATACCAAGATGAAAAATGTGAGAAAGTTTGCTTCAGTCCAGACAAAATTTGCAAGTGTAAGGTATATGAAAGTGTTCTTAATCACAGTGCAGAGGTTGCTCAATGCAAGATAATTTATAGAGAAAGAGAGCCATATATGTTTAAAGAATATATCAAAGCATCAGGTTGCTCAACATCTTCTAAACACAGTAGATACTATGACAGTGATAAACCCTATAAATTTAAAGAATTCAAAAAAGCTTTTAGTGAAAGGTTACAACTTGTTGAGCATCAGAGGATTTATACTGAACTAAAGACCTCTAAATGTAAAAAGTGTGGCAAAGACTTAGACATTTTTCAAAACTTACTCAACACCAAAAAATTTATTCTGCAGAGAAGACCTACCAATAGGAAGAATGCAATGCACTCAAGAACTTTACTCAGCATCAGAGTGTTCATACAGGAGATGTGCAATGCAAATGCAAAGAAGGTGACAAAACTTCTAATAAAATCTCCAATCTTATTTGTCACCAGTGGACACAAACTGGAGAGATGCCCCACATGTATAAACAATTCTGCGAAGCTTTTAGTCAAAAGCCAAGCCTTAAACATCACCAGAGAATTCATACATAAGAGAATCCCTAAAAATGTAAAGTGTGTGGCAAGAGTTTTAATACAAACTCAAATCTTGATTGCCACTACAGGATTCATATGAGAGAGAGGCCTAAAAATGTAAAATGTGTGACAAAAATTTTAATACAAACTTGAATCTTGATCGCCACAACAGGATTCATACTGGAGCGAAGCCCTACAAATGTACAGTGTGTGACAAAAGTTTTAATATAAACTCGAATCTTGATTGCCACAACAGGATTCATACTGGAGAGAAGCCCTACAAATGTACAGTGTGTGGCAAGAGTTTCAGTCAAAAATTATCAGTTACTCAGCACCAGTGAATCCACACTGGAGAGAAGCCCTACAACTTCAAAGAATGTGTTAAGAGTTTTCATTACAAAGCATCACTTTTTCAGCACCTGAGAATCCACACTGGAGAGAAGCCCTACAAATGTAGAGAATGTGGCAAAGATTTTTATCAACAATCCTCACTTACTCGACACCAGAGAACCCATACTAGAGAGAAGTTCTATAAATGTGAAGAATGGCAAAGCTTTTCAAATTGAAGGTCACATCTTACTAAACATTATAGATTTCTTACTGCAGAGAAGTTTTACAAGTGAAAACATTGCATCAGTTTCTTTAAGGATGCATCAACCCTTTTTTCACAGTAGTTCAACAGCATTTCATACCAGAGATATGATAGAACAGAAATTATACAAGTGTAAAATAGGTGACAGAGTCTCCAACAATTGTTCATACACTACTCAACACCTCAGAATTCATACGAGTGAGAGGACGTGGGAAAGTTTTTGCAAAGTTTTTGGACATTGATCAAACATTTTAAAAACACTAGAGAATTTATAGTATATAGAAACCCAAAGAATGTGTCCAAGACTGTATTCAAATTTCATACATTTTTCAATTTCTGACCTCATATCTGTAGCAAGTGTGGAATAGCATTTGTCCAAAGTGTGTACCTTAAATCACAGCAAAATATTTACAAAAACACCTTGACAAATATAAAGATTGTAGTAAGTTTCTTATCTATAGCCCATCCCTTGAAGTATTTGGGACTTAGGTGGAAAAAAATCATTTAAATGTAGAAAATGGGTAATTGCTTTTTACACTTGCTGAAAATTTTCTTAACATCTTTAACTGATATTGTAGAAATAAGGAAATACAAATATAGAATAGTGCATCCCTAAAAGAATAAAATTTTAGTATAAATCAACAATTACTAAAGAGTCTCATTTTTCACAACTGGAGAAATAACAATTCTCAGAGTTGATTATTTCAGAAGTCTCATATGATTTATATGAAATTTTAAATTTTTAGTTTTTATGTTTATACATAATCTTAGGGGCACTTAATCAGTAAACCACATTCCTAGATTTTTTTTCCGTTTTTTTTAGAGATATGGTTTGCTAAGTTGCATAGGGCCTCACTAAGTTATGGAGCCTGGCTTTTAACTTGCAAACCTTCTCACGTCCCTAGGATCACAGGCATGGACCACCATGCGCGTTTTACAGAGCATTTTTTACTTATATTTGCCTTACAGATGCAATTTGTATTTAAATAAAATGTGAGTTTCTTAATGTTAACCTTGTCATGCATTTAATGATATTATTAGGTCACACATCTCCGACTATTCACTTTGCTAATGGATCGATGCAATAGTAAAACATTATATTGGATAAATAATGCTGTAACGTCTCCATTAATTATTTCATATGTTTAATCAAGTTTTATTTGGAGGATATTATTTATGTAAATTATACTCTTATTTGTAATTATGGAAAAATTAAGATAGTTATAAGAAATACCTAGGGATACTAAAATAATGCCCAGATATCCCTAGTTTGAATCATGAGTTTAACATTTCACCGTATAGAGTTGCAGTACTCCCTAAGGGATCTACAACTGCTGTGAGTTATACAAGCTCCCAATCAGGGAGAGGAGAAAGACCCAAGATACTAGCCATTGTGCATATTCAGGTAAAAAGGGAGGGTTGCTGAAGAGGAAATAGTTTCAATGGTTCCTGTAGAAAGCACTTGGTCTACATGCCCATCCTGAAACTTGAACTGAATAAACCATGCAGTTTCTCATGAATTCCATGACATTCAATACTGAAGAGACTGGACTGAACTCAAGTGTAGAAAAAATATCCCAATATAGGACCAACTCTTTAGTCTTGAATACCCAGTAGAAAAGTGTAACCAGAAACATGTAAAATGATGATTATAAAAAGAAAAAGACATACTATAGAAGAATTTATGCCCCCACATTTTTATTTCATCATATATTTTGATTTTATAGACCTTTTTTTCTACTTAATGATTTACAATATAATGTTTGCTATACTTATTGGATTATATGATAGATAGCATTTGTCATGGTCTTTGAGACCACTCTGCAATACAGTAATTATAAGATACTATACAATAACTCTGTCCCTCTTCAGATCTTAGAGATCCAGGAGCTCAGGACACCTCAGAGATAGAAAAACAATTTTGATTGAAATAAACCTCTAGTCTCTAATCTACAAGTCTTGTTCAAAAAGTAAAAACACAATATTCTCTTCATATGTGAGCCCTTTGGGTCAAGAAAACACCACCTATAAATAGTACACTTAACTTTATTTGGGAAAATAAATAGTGAAATATAATGATAAATTCTAGGAGAATAATATTCAAACTATTTTTTATTCTAAAGAGTAAATCTCTAGGCTTCATGCTTATCTCCAATCCATGCTATTCTACACACAAAATGGCTTATTTTACATATGAGAGTTTTAGCTCTTTATAAGGTCCAGAGGGAAGATTCAGTATCAGAGATTTTAAAAAAATTACTAAAGATCTTCCCTTTCCATGTACCAGCATGATGTCTGTATATCCTTTTTGAAACAGCTAAAGAATGCTGATTTCTCAATGCATTAGGCTCAGTGGCTCACTCATTGGAATTTCAATTTAGTCATCTCAAGGCTATCCCTCCCTCCTCCGGGATCTGACTTATTTTGGGGAGGATGTAGTGTTCTTCATGGGATCACTAGGTCATGCAAGCTGTTAGAATGAAGCTTTTTTTTGTTTAACTTGTATTTATTCAGCCACACTTTAAATACAAGTTACAAAAAGACTTCAGACTCTCACCTGTGGAGAGGATTCTCTGCCCAGGACTTCCCAGTCAGGACCCTGAAAAGCTGTTTCAGACTCCCTAGTACATAGGTTCAGTGTTGGGGTATTCCTAGTCTGGCAATACAGTTGCCTGTGTCTGTTAGTTTTGCTTTTACTCTTGTTTTCATAGTATTATTCAAAGAAACACTGTCTTGTGTGAAGAGAGTTTCTTCCTTATCTATTGGATCTGACCTGCCAAGTTGAGCAGCTGCCCACATACTTAATGTGATAAACACAAGCATGTGTTATCTAATCAGAAACTAGCGTATCTTTCAACTACATGATTTTTTTATTGCATGAGGGAAGAAATTGAGAATGCTTTATTTGAGAGCACATAGCACTATTAATAGTATTTATAACACTGCTATGTAGTATTCCCTCTCTGCTCAACTTGTAAGTATTTCTCTTGTGCTGCTTTGTGAAACAAATAGAAAAGAGTTGTAAACCAAAAATTTTGTGATAATAGATAGTTGCACAGACTGACTTGGGCAACTCTATATACCATTGTTTATTATTTTGTATGGGCTTTAGGTAGTCTTTTATAATTTTATTTTACCTTAATGACATTACCATTTATTGAAGAGTTTTTAACTTACAAATCTTCTCTGTATACAAATTTCCCCTTATCATTTTCAACAATTCTCACTCTTTTAAGGTATACGTGACAGTAGAGCAAATTTTGACATATTATACATGGAGTAAAACTCATTTTACTTAGCATTCCATTCTTTAGTGTACATATTGTGGACCTTCACTGGTGGTGTAGTTATATATATGAACAAAGAAAAGTTGTGTCTGATTCATCCTACTGTTATTTCTATTCCCATTTCCCTTTTCTTCCCTTCTTTCCAACTTTGTCTAATCCACTGAATTTTTATTCTCTCCCCCCTCCCTTGTTGAGTGGTTTAGAATTCATATATTTATATATTATGTATAATGTCTATTTCATTCTACTATCCTTCCTATCCCCATATCTCCTCCCCTCCCTGCACTCCTCTGTAATTAAAGTCTCTATTTTTCCTATCCTCCATTGTGAACTGGCATCCACTTACCAGAGAGAATATTTGGCCTTTGTGTTTGTGTATGGGGGGGACTTATTTCACCTAGCATGATATTTTCCAACTCCATTCATTACCACCGAATGCCACAGATTCATTTATCTTTAAATCTAAGTAATATTTGATTGGTAGGGGAGATATATATACATACATATAGATATACATATATAGATATACATATGTATGTATATATATATATACATATATAATCAATCACATTTTATTTATCCATTTATCTGTTTAAGGACACCTAGGTTGGTTCTATGGTTTAGCTATTGTTAATTTTGCTGCTATGAACATTGATGCGGCTGTGTCCCTGTAATATGCTATTTTTAAGTCCTCTGGGTATAGTCCGAGGAGAGGGATAGCTGGGTGAAATGGTGGTTCCATGCTGGTTTTGCAAGGAGTCTCCATACTTATTTATATCCTGACCTTCAGCAAAGGTGGCATTCAGAAAGATGTTTGGAGAGAGCTTAATTGCTGCCTCAGAATTCTTTACCAGCAAGTACTAGAAGGAAGGTTCTTGCTATGGCTTATGGGTCTATGTTCAATCTCCTTATGCTTTAATTACTGGAAATGTAAACGTTAAAAGGGAAGATGACAGATATCTTGTAACATGGCGTAAATGTAATTTAACTAATTGTAACACTAGAAATAATAGAGAAAAAGAAACGATGATGATCCATCAGCCCTCTTTTGTCTTATTACCAGGAAATATTTCAGAGCTGTGGTAGGCTGATGCTGGTATTCAAGTCTTACAACAAATACACGCCCAGCTAGCGAGACCTAAATGTGCTCTTGGGCTCATAATAGTGGGAGTTGTTCCCTTGGTTTCTTTTATTGCTTCTATGGTCACAGCTTTGGTGGCCATATCTCAAATATTCTTAAATTTTTTTTAAGAATGCAAATTATCTTAATAATTTGGCTCAGAATACTTCCAAGGCTCTTCACAATCAAATAAATGTTGATGAAAGGATTGAGACCAAGCTAAATGCCTTAGAGGCTGGTGTCATGAATATAAATAATGAACTTTCCCCTTTGAAATTCAAGTAAAGATTTAAATGTCATGCCAGCTATAAGTATGTGTGTAACTGATGCCAAATGCAATGCTTCTTAATGGAATTGGGAGAAGGTTTAAAACCATTTGTTGGATATTTGGCAGAATAATGAAAACAGCTTGGATCTTTTGGAGCTGCATCATCAGATTCAAGATATACAAAAAAGTAAGATTGATTTTTCAGATCGTACTTCTTTAGCTGATCAAATACTTAAAAGAATTAAACAGCTGTAACCCTGGAAACATTCTTAATCAGTCTGCATGGTATATCCTTGTATTGTTCTCATTGCTACTAATTCTCTCTTGTGTTGTAATGGTAGGATGTTGTGCCCTGAGAACAAGAATTTAGGGACTTGAAATAATGACCCATCACCTGCTTTTTCAAAGAAAGAAGGAGGGATATGTGGGAAGCCCCTCTGAATTACCCACGCCTTTCAGAGCTGAAGCAGGAGGCTCTGACCAGTCACTACATTTGTGGTGACTTGGGCATTGGCCCAGCTCAGATAGAGAGGGGGGTCTTCAGATGTAGGTGTTCCCCATGAGGCTTGACTTACCCTCAGGTGTCCCTTGTAACCTTTCCCCATCTGGCCTTTTTTGAATAGAAGTTTCTAAGAACAAGGGTCCTCTAATAAAAGCTCTCTTCTGAATGTGGTCACTTTCTCACCAGCCTCTAATGACTTTCTCTTGCCCTCCCTTTTGGGGAGCCTGAGGCCAAGAGCTGAGAAGCAGTCCCGAAGCTTGTGTAAAGGTAAAGTGTGTCTGTGTTTTATTTGGTGTCCCTGGAAATTCACATGAATGACCTTAAGTTCAGCTGACTGTGCAGGTTGGGTGCAGCGATTTGCCTGACCTGCATTGGCAGCAATTTGTAACTGGTGTTCAGAGGAATTACACACACACACACACACACACACACACACACACACACACATACACACATGACTTATATTTTTTAAGAGTAAAAGCAAAAGCAAAAATGGCTCTGGGATGACTAGATATCCACAAGAATAAAAAAATGTATTTGAATACATACCTCACATCAAATACAAAAATAATTTTTTAAAAAAAGGATCAAAAGCCTTTGTATAATAGCTAGAAGCATAAAACTCATAAAAACAGTTGAGGAAATTTTGTTTACTTTGGATGGGGTGATAGCCATTTAATATTTTGTATTTATTTTAATTACACCACTCAATTAGAATAATCCCCATTTAAAAATGCTATGTTTTCAATTCAAAATAAGCCTTAATGTTACATGTAACTGAAATTCACGAATAAAAAAATAAAATTTAAAAATGAACAAAGACACTGGAGATGTAGCTCAGAGATAATGCACCCCTGAGTTCAATTTTCAGTACCAACAAATAATTATTAAAGGAACAAAAACATTTCTGAATGTAATAGGCTTAATCTTGACTCTGTTGGCACTTCTGAGTTCAGTGAAAATGAGAACCATTTTCATGATAATTCATAATTTGTTAAAAATATGCCCACAAAATTATAAGATTTCTCTTTTTTGTGACTGAACAATATATTCATGACTACATGAAAAAGCAACAAGTATACAGATGTTAGTTTGGAGTCAGAAGGTAATTAGTTAATGTTATTTGTTTGACAGCCCTTCAGCTAATATGACTCAACACAATGCTAGGGATCATTTGGCTCCAGAGGAATAATCTTTACGTCTGAGAAATTTTAATTTTATTTAAGTCTATAGATTAAGAAAAATGGATGACCAGGTTTGACTTATACAAGATAAATGTGGTTGGAGTTTTTCAGATAAAAGTCCCTGTTGGGGGACAGTGAAATTTCAAATAGCATATACAGAAGCCTAGATGAAGTCTATAGCTTAAAAAGTCATAGTGACTAAATTGTAAATATATTTATCTTTATCCTTCAAAAACTTTATTAAGCCACATCATAAACCTCATATCTATAATACTGTAGATATTTTCCAAATATATGGTATTATAAGACGTATCTTTTGGCACATGCCTATAATCCCAGCAGTTTAGGAGGCTGAGGCAGAAGGATCACATGTTCAAAGCCAGACTTAGTAATTGGCCTCTAAATAAAATTGTTAGAAGGGCTGGGAATGTTGCTCAGTGGTTAAGCTCCCCTGAATTCAATCCCTGGTACCAAAAAGAAAAAAAAAATAGTGTTTTCTAGGAATCTATTGTCCAATGCAGGGCCATGAGATTTTTTTCATGTTTTCTGCTAAGAATCTTGAAATCCCAATTCTCATATTTTCATCTTTCTTCCATTTTAAATTAATTGTGTAAAGTGTGAGATAGTGTTTGAGATCATGTTCCAAGTTTTATATGGATAGTTGTTCCAGATGATTTGAAAATATTTTTCTTATAACATCTTGGCATTCTCCTTTAAAAACAATTGACTATATATATATATATAAGGATCTATTTCTAAATTCTATTCCATTTACTTATTTCTTTTTGCAGTATTGAATTTGAATCTAGGAACACTCTGCCACTGAGATTTATCCCCAGTTCATTATTTTTTGTCGTTGTTGTCGTTTTGAGACAAGATCTTGCTAGGTTCCCAAGGGTGACCTCAAAGTGTCAATTCTCCTGTCTCAGTCACCTTAGTTGTTGGTACTATATGCATCCACAACCATGCATGGGAATATTCCATTTTATCATTTTGTAAATGTGAATCAGTACTGATTACAGTAACATTTTAAAAATAGCTTTGATGAAGATGTACTAAATATACATAATAAAGAGTCTCTGCATGGTATTTAAACACATACACCATATCCACTGATGAAATCCCATTATCATTTCCCATCTCCACTCTTTAACCTTTAAAAATCATCAACCTAAATTCAGGTTTAGCTACCCCCACATGAGGGACAGCATGCAGTGTTTGTATGTCTGTATCTGGTTTTATTTCATTTTACCATGCTACCCTACAATTTCACCCAATTGGTTGCAGGTGGGAGGATTTGATTTTTATGGACTATGCATACATATATGCCATATTTTATTTATCAGTCTGTCCCAGAATTCCTTAGTGATTCCATATCTTTTCATTTGGGAAGTTCCTCAATAAACATGGGAATCCAGGTATCAGATGAGGGTTTCATTCTTTTTCATTACATACGCCCAAGTGGGATACCTGAATCACTAGGTAATTCTATTTTAATATTATTTAGTTGAGATATTCAGACTTAACCAAGGCCTTCATGTGCTTGGCAAACATTTAACCATTAGACTACATTACAGTGCCTTAATCATTATTTATTTATTTATTTTGAGAGAGATTACATTAAGTTTCCTATACTCGCAGCAAATTCAGGATCCTCCTACTGTGGTCTCCCAAGTTGTATACTTTACAGGCATTTATCACCATTCCTGGCCACCCAGCATATTTCTTTTTTATTGGAGACAGGGTTTGCACTGTTTGACCTTCAACTTGCACAAGCAGGCTTTAAACTTGTAATCCTCCTCCTTTAGCTTCTTAAATATATGGGATTGGTTGTGTGCCATGATCCTAGCTATTGTTAATTTTTTTTAGTAATATGCACAGTTTTTTATAGGCTACACACCTGTGCATAAGTGTTGATGTTTTTGCACATCCACATCGGTGCTTGTCACTTTTCTAAGTTATCTATTCTGACTAGGGTGAGATAATAGCTCATGTATCTTTTGTGGTGCTGGGGACTGAACCCAGGGCCTTGTGAATGCAAGGCAAGCACTCTACCAACTGAGCTATTTCCCCAGCCTTCCTCATTGTATTTTTGATTTGAATTTTCCTGAAGGCTAATATATGCAACGTTTTTCTATATGTTTATTGAGACTTTTTGTTTCTTCATTTGAAAACTGTCTACTCATTTGCCCACTTGAATGACATTACTTAGTCTTAGATTGTTTGATGTTATAATTTTTTTTTGTTCTTTACATATTCTAAATATGAAGCTTGTATCAAATGCATACTGGACAAAGATTTTCTGCCATGTTATAGGGATTCTACTTTTTTTCTTTGTTGTACATCAGAATTTTAGTTTAATGCCATTTATTTATTTATTTATTTGTGTGTGTGTGTGTGTGTGTGTGTGTGTGTATGTGATTTAAAAATTCTGTCTAAAACATTTATTGTCCTTACCAGAGTCTTAAATTGCTTTCCCTTGTTTATTTACTAGTTTCACACTCAGGTCTTTTACCCCTTTTGAATTAAGTTTGAACAGGGTGAAAAATAGGGATCCAGTTTCTTTGAGTACTGAAACTTTATTCTGAGCTTTAAAATTTGGAAGTGTGAGTCTTCCAATTTTGTGCATTATATTTTTCTTGGAAAAAACATATTTTTGGTATTTGAGGTAGACTGAATTTCCATATTCACTTTAGGCTTATTATTAAATCTTTTTAAAAAATGGCATGTGGGACTTTTAGTTAGGTTTACACTATTATGTAAATCAACTTGCATTTTACCATTTCAGCAACATTAATCTTATCAATAAATATTTGATGCCTATTTATTTCTTTAAACATTTTCTATATTATTTTCTGCTTACAAGACATATTTGTAAGTTTTTTGATCTGTATTTAATGTTTGATGCTACCATAAATAGAATTTTTTAATAATTTTGCTTTGAATATTTATTTTTCAGCTATAAAAATTGTATTGATATATTGGTGCTATATCCTGCACAAATGCTGAACTTTTTTATTTAAATAATTCTTTCATAGTGACCCTAGGATTTAATTCACACAAAGCCATCTATCTGTTCTTAGAGTTAGATATAAAATTGATAGTTTCACTTCACATTTCTAATATAGATTGTTGTTGTTGATGGGTACCAGGAATTGAACTCAGGGGCCCTTGACTTCTGAGCCACATGCCCAGCTTTATTTTGTATTTTATTTAGAGACAGGGTCTCACTAAATTGCTCAATGCCTTGCTTTTGCTAAGGCTGGCTTTGAACTCTCGAACCTCTTGCCTCAGCCTCCCAATTCACTGGGATACAGGTGTGTGCCAACCATGCTCAACTCTGATATGGATGTTTTTATTCTGTTTATACTGATTCAATCTCTTATTAAGTCTTTTTAGATTTTCTATGTCTAAGTCAGTATTGATGGATGTTTTATAGAAATTTGTTCACATTCAGTTGATCATAATATGCTCTTAAAATTTTCTAAATTTTTTGTGTAGTCTGTTTTGATTATCTCACTTTTATTTTTGATATTTATTAACTTGAGTATTCTCTCAATCTCTCTTTTTTCTTGGTTAATTGAACAATCAATTTTGTAAATCCTTTGAACAATCAAGATGTTTTCTTAATTCTTTCTTTTGTATATTTCTTTTATTCTTGCTCTATTCTTTATCAAAATTCATCCCTAGTGCAATTTGATTACAGTTTACTTTTCTTTGTCTAGTTACTGCATAAAGTTAGGTTTCGGTTTGGGAGGTTTTTCTTTTATAATGTAGGCTTTTGTGGTTATGAATTTTTTCCTGAGGGCTACTTTAGCTGCACCTCATAAATTCAGGCATGTTTGCTTTCATTTTTATCCACCTAAACTATTTTCTATTTTTTTTCTTCCTGAAGAGTACACTGTCTAATTGCTATATGTTTGCAAATTTTTAAATTTTGTTTTTTTAACTTAATTTCATTGTAGTTACAAAAGATCATTGTCCTGATTTCAGTGCTTTTAAATTTATTGATATTTTTATGGCTTTAAAATGGCAAGTTCTGTACAATGTTTCCTACACAGTGGAGAAAAATATGTATTCTACTCTTTGGGGCAGAATATTCTATATAGTTCTATAGAACTAATGTAGTTATATTGTTGTTCAAGTCAGTTTTTTTTACATGGATTTTTGCTAGTCATTTCATTCTTTCTTGAAAGTGAGATATCACAAATTATCCATCACTTTTTGTAGATATTTTCCCCTTTAATCCTGATAGTTTTCACTTTACATATTTTGGAACACTGTTTTTAGACATGTATACATTTATAACTTAGTTTGTGAGATTGCCCACTTTATTGATATATATTATATATCTTAATTTTTATCACAAATGTACATATATTTAATATATAATTTAATCTATGTAATTACACGTATATATCATGTTCTTGCCTCTATCTAACAATTTCTGTTACAGATGATTTTGTCTCACATGTGCAGAGCCCTCTAGCTGTTTCTTTTTTTGTTTTTATTTGTTTGCTTGTTTTTTTCTTGTACTGGTGGTTTTACCCAGGAGCACTTTACAACTGAGACCTGTCCCCAGCCATTTTTATATTTTATTTTGATGTAGGGCCCGACTAAGTTGCAGGGAGTCACCCGTGAATTATCTGGGGGTCTTCTCTCATTATGGGGCCATGGAGATTTAGGTTTTACCTTGGGAAATATCAGCAGCACCCCCAAGCACAATAGATTGCCCAAGGCACATGGCATCTATAAGTTAGTAGGTGATATTCATTGGGTGTGACCAAGTTTACAATTAGCCACTGCAGATTTCAGTCCTCTGTTTCAGATTGCCCAGGGAGATCTTTCTGTACTTTCTCATCAACTTATGGCAGAAAAAGGATTGCCATAACAAAGGTTGAATCTGCCATGGAGACTGCGCAGCTTACTAGAATTAATCCACAAGAGCCTGTATATTGACTAACATTTCCCAATGTTCATACTTCTACAGGAGCAATATGGCAATAATTGGGAATTATTAAGTGGCCTTGCCTACCTCATTCTCCTCAAAAGTCATCAACTCATTTCCATGGTTTTATTACCCAGTTATTAAAGGAATGACATGAGTTTTGCAGATAGTTGGGTCATAGCCTAATATTATTGTTGTCCCTTTTTCTACTCAAGAGCATGATTGGCTTTGGCAGTCTTCTAATAATTGGCAGATAGCTTTTGCTAATTTCCCTGGTCAAATGGAAAGCCATTACCTTCATGATAAAATTATTTAGTTTGCTCTTGTGAGTACATTTATTTTCCCCAAAATTGTATGTGCTTAACCAATAGTTAGAGCACTAACAATATTTTCTGATGGATCAAGTTCAGGAAAAGTAGGTTTCTATAGCCATGATCATACAGAGATAATACAGAAATCTTATACTTCTGCACAATGAGCAGAACTTCAAGCTCTCATTTTTGCTTTAATTCATTTTGCAAATGAGCCAATCAATCAATGTTTATTCAGATATTTTACATGCAGTTCGTGTTACAAAAAAATATTGAAATATCAACTACTGGGAACACATCATTGCAAGAGTTATTTAATTTGTTTCAGACCTTACGAAAGACAATTCAAATGTGTCACTATCCATGTTTCATTAGCCATATAAGTAGGGCACATTCTAATCTTTCAAGTCTTTTAGCATCAGGTAATTATAAAATTAATTAACTTGTTGCTGTTTGTGAATAAATATCTTTATATGATTGTGCACAAGCCTCACATTTTTTACATCATCAGAATGCTTCTTTTTTACATAAAAAACTTAATGTTCCTGGAGAAAAACTTGTCAAATTCTTCATCAAATCTCACAATGTTTTAAACATATTTTATCTTTACCAACTGGGGTTAATCCCATGGTTTATAATTAAATCAGTTATGGCAAATGAATGTAACTCACATCCCTCAATTTGGCAACAGTGTTAAGTTCATGTTATTGTTGATACTTTCTCTAGATGTATTTTTGCCACTGCCTGTATAAAAGAAAATACTCAGCATGTTACTTCTCACTGTCTAGCTACTTTTGTAGCATTAGAATGTCTTTTACAGACTGAAATTGATAATACACTAGCTTATACCAATTTTTTTTCAGCAGTTTTGCTGTCAATTTTGTATTGATCATAAAACAGATATTCCATAGAAGCATCAAGGTCAAGCCATTGTAGAATGAGCTCATTTACCTATTAAGCTACAATTATAAAAAAAGTGGGGGATAAGGCCCCACAAAATAACTTTAATCATGTTTTGTTTTATTTTTTTTTATTGTTACTCTGAAAGTCACACTGCAGCTGAAAAATACATTTTTTTCCACTGCAGCAGGTCCCTTGAGCCATGTTTGGTGGAAGAATTTACAAACATAACAACAGAAAGGATAAGATTCAGTGATAATGTGGGGTAAAAGTAATGCTTGTGTTTTCCCAGAAAGTGCCTCTCATCCTATTGGGGTACCTGAATGTGCTATCAGAAATGAAGGACCCAGAACCGAGGTTCAAATGACTGAAGATTGATCCAGAGATGTCAGCCCTTGTGGGAGGCCAACCTTACAGATGACTGAGTTACACTTCCCAGCTGGGTGCTGAGGCGCTCAGTCACAGAAATGGGTGTGTCTTGCTACAGCCCCATGGGTGAAGCTATGCTCACCTGTTCCTTTGTAATATAACCCCTTTCCCTGTTTAGGATAGAATCTTCCATGGAAGTTCCTTGTGTGTGTCCCCTCGTCTTACTGTGCCCTTGGGTGTGGCCTACCCAGGTGTCAGACAACCTGCTGACAGTGGACATCATGAAGATAGACTCAGCCCACTGAAACCTGACCCCTTGCCTCATTTGAATAGCTTCTCCTCAATAAAAGGGGTCGGCGTGTGCTCTCTCTCTCTCTCTCTCTCTTTTTGCGGACCCTTAAGGTCAGAGGAGCTGTCACAGCAACCCCAAAGAAAAAGGTATTTGTGTCTCTTGTGTGGTTATTTCATTGAGCCCAGTTAGCCCAGTTTAACTAGAGTGACCCCTGAGCCTTTTAGTCGCGAGAACAGAAACCCGGCACTCACCCATTGTTGGTGGGACTCCAGATTGGTGCAACCACTCTGGAAAGCAGTATGGAGATTCCTTAGAAAACTTGAAATGGAACCACCATTTGACCCAGGTATGCCACTTCTTGATTTATATCCAAAGGACTTAAAGATCAGCACACTACAGTGACTCAGCCACAAAAATGTTTCTAGAAACTCAATTCACAATAGCTTAACTATGCAATCAGCCTAGTTGTCTCCCACACACATACACACTCACGGAGATTGAGGAGGGAAAAAATAAAAGTCTATTGAATTAGATAAAGGGAAATTATAGGAAGGGAGGGGAATGGTATAGGAAAGAGGGTAAACTGAATGGGACACATTTTTATGTTCATATATAACTACAGACCAGGGTAACTCCACATCATGTACAACTAAAAGACTAGGATCCTAATCAGAATAAGATACACTCCATGTATGTATAATGTGTCCAAATATACTCTAGTGTCATAAAACACACAGAAATGCAAATACTGAAATTACTCAAATTATCAGGACAAAAAACAAGAGGGAATTTTGGCGATCTTGAGAGAGGAAAGATGTCTTAGAATCATACTGAAGATTCAATCAGAAACCACTTTTAAATTTTTTTTTTATTTTTTATTGATTTTCTTGGTATGGAGGATTGAACCTATGGGCACTTAACCACTGATCCACATGCCCAGCTCTTCTTTATATTTTATTTAGAGACAAGATCTCACTGAGTTGCTTCTGGCCTCACTAAGTTACAAAGGCTGATTTGAAACTCGCCGTCCTCCTGTGCCAGCCTCCTGAGCTACTGGGATGACAGGCATGAACCACTACACCAGCAAGAACAGAAAATTTGATAAAGAGTACCTAATCAAATTGATAAGAATTTTCTCTTCAAACACCATAAATAATGTGAAAACAGTCTCTAGATTGAAGCATTCCAAAATCTATGCATACATCAATATAACATGATTTTACTAATGAATGTTTTCCAAAGGTTATTGATATGCCCTGTGCAAATACCCTCATCTCTGAAATCTGGGGGATCTTAGAGTGTGTCTCCACTTGCTGCTCAGGTGACACAATCTGAGGCTAACAGGGACCCTAAGAACTCTGCAGCCGCGTGTTCCTGCAAGAGCCCGGCAGGGGGCGCCCTTCCCACACACTCCACCCTTCTCCTGCAGGATTTTTTTAATTGGAGGAGGAATGATGGGGTCTGACTCTCATTCATGCTTTCCCTTCAAGTAAGAATACAGAACAACTCCAAAGCTGAAACCAAGCCTTTTGTGGACAAGACATCAGGAAGCTAGACTCAGCCCCCTGAAACCTGACCCCTGGCCTCATTTGAATGGCTTCTCCTCAATAAAAGGGTTCAGCATGTGTGTGTGTGTGTGTGTGTGTGTGTGTGTGTGTGTGTGTGTGTGTATTTTCTGAACCTCCCACCAGATCAGATGGCTGTAACTCGGGGATGCTTTTGCTTATCGCAGAAACAAAGCCATCCATGTTCCTAGGATGACCCCCAAAATCCTTCTTCTTGTTCCTGACTATATAATTACAAGAAATAAATAGATGTATAAACAAGGATCATCAGCTACATCACGTGACGTCACATGCAAGCGTGCACTCCTAGTTAAAAACAAATTGAAATGGACCCAAAATATCTTAAGAACCACGTGGTTACATAAGGTTAATCAATTCTACTGTGTTAATTATAGGTTATGCCCTTATCTACAGAAATATCCAAGCACTTTAACTATATTTTCATTGATATCTCTTTTCTTTTTTTAAAAAAATATATTTTTTAAGTTGTTGATGAGCCTTTACTTTTTTTATTTATTTGTATGCAATGCCAAGAATTGAACCAAGTGCCTCATGCATGCCAGGCAAGCATGCTACCACTGAACCCCAACCCCAGCCCTCATTGATATTTCTTTTTTATCAAGGTACAAAAATAATTATTTTTTAGAAATTATTTTCATAAATCATTTCAAAGTGTAACCAGGAAGAATTCTAAAAGGAATTTCAACAGAGGAGAAGCACACACTGGAGGTCCTAAGAAGAAAGAAATCATCTTTGGGTAAACCAAGATCTTTATATTCTAGATTTTTATGATAAAAATATTTTTCTAAATAGAAATATATTTATATTATTAATTAGACAGATAATATAGAAATGTAAAAATAAAGATTTGTATGTACTGGACTGACTAAAAGTTTTAACTGATTAATTCAAGGATATTTCAGGCTATTTCCCTGATTTTACTCTCTATGCTGATACTGAGCTAATATTTTTTGTTCATATTTTGACATGATAAAGACCTATTAAAATATTAAGTTTAATTCTGTTAAATTCTGTTGCCCAATGATTCTTATTGTTTAAGGCAAGGATTAATTTGGGTGAATCAATTCACATCCTTGATTAAACACTAAATACATTAAACAGCTGACTTAGATTCTAATTTTTACAATTCTCCTTGGAGACTAAATTTGATTGATTCAAAGACTGTCTATTCTTGCATATTTTGTTTGTTGAATCATCTTGAGTTCTGGGAATTTTATTAGGACTGAGGTTCTCCAAATTAAAGTTGTGCGTTAGTTTTGAGTAATAAAAGTTGCAAACCTTGTTGAAAATTCATGGACATGATAGAAGTTCTCTGATTGGACCTATTATCCACAAAATTTGGTAGGATTTACATAATGCTTAATGACATTTTTTAAAAGACCATGGAGAGACACCTATTTAAAGGATAATATTCTGAGACATGAAGATATGTTGAGACCTTATCTCAGAAAGAGATTGAGGAATCCTTTTAAATTGTTAATATGGATCAACTAGTATATATATTGGGAAATTACAATAATCAATTCAAGGTAGATCTGATCATTTAAATACTTGTATTACTATCCATAACTTAAACTGATGATACCATGGCTTATGCAAAGTCTTGACTCAATTTTATTAAATAAAGAAGAGGGGGAACACAGAACCCCAGAGGCACACACTAGATTTTACAAAATATTTAATTTTTTTCTTAATTGTAATATTGAGAATCTCAGGGGATATAGCTCAGTTGTTAGGGTGCTTTGCTCACATGCACAAGGCCCTGGGTTCAATCCCCAGCACCATTAAAAAAAATTGAGACTACTGTTGAATTTACTGAATCATGTTGACTGCTGCTGAATGATTCAGTAAATTAAATCAGATTTGAAAAGATAGAATTTAAACTTATCATCATGAAAATGACTGAAAAACCTGACACAGGAAGGTAAATCTTCCAACTGCTGAGTTTACAATCACGCAGCTTCATGCACTTGTCAGGTAAGTAAAAATCATGAAGAGACTTCTATGGACCCATTCCTCAGATCTATTTTTTTAAATTTGCTTTTTACTTGAAGATGGAAACAATACCTTTATTTTGTTTATGTTCTCATGTGGTGCTGATGATCAAACCCAAAGCCTCGCATGTGCTAGGCGAGAACTCTACCACCGAGCCACCATCCCAGCCCTCAGATCCATTTTTAATGTACATTGTAGTGTGGACTGGAAAGTCCACCCATGAAACTAGATTAATCCTACAGACTGTAGTGGTCAGTTATCTGTTGATCCTATGGCAAACAGGTTGTCTGGGATTCTATTTGAGGAATAGTCACCATATGAGAAACCTAAACCAGACAATCATGCTGCCCTTAGAAATTAAGTCTCCTTATCTGGACCATTGTCCAAAGAGAAAGATTGTTGAAACAGAATTTTTCTCTACAGGCCAGTTATTTACACAAGGTATCCACCAATGTAGGGTTGCCCTGATCATTCTACAATAGAAACTGGCACCTTTCCTAAGTATTATTCCTGAGTATTCCTGAGTATTATGCAAATGTCTAGTCAGGACCACTCAAGAGGTCTAGAAATAGTGGATGCATTTAGGCTGGTCTCCTAGAATGGACAAGAACAATTACAGGAGGATGCCTGTCACCTGGGGGTTTTACTGGTAATACCCTAACCCTCATGAGATGGCGCCCAAAAGGATGTTAAGATGTTTTTCTTCTGCCTTCAGAATATCTGCCTCACTGACAGACCTAACAGATTCCTTAAATGTGAGAATTAAGAGAAAGGATGATGACTATCCTGTCGCCTGCATGAATACAACTCATCTTAGTTATTGCCAGTTGATATTTCAGAGCTACACTCTGCTGAAGTTAAGGTTCAGGTCTGAAACAGGTGCATGCCAGTTAACCAGACCTAGGCCAGCTCCTGGTCTTATATCTTTGAAGTGACCACTTTAAATATTATTCGTTGCTTCTACGATACAGTCTTTATGGCTCTGTTTCAAACTTACAACACAGGGATTCTCTTATCGTTGGACTTAAATTCCTTCCAAGAGCTTTTCTAGTCAGATAAATGCTGATGGAAAAACTAGAACTGAGTTAAAATGCTCTAAAAGGCCACTGTGATAAATATTGTGACTGAGCCCTCTACTCTGTGGTTTGTGGAGAGCCTGAAGCATCATGTCAAATGACAATGTCTATGTTACCATTGCCAAGTGCAAGGCTTCCAAATAAAATCGAGAAAAGATGAAGAATCTTCTGGTGAGTGTTTGGCAGAATAATAATAATAATAACAACAACAACAACAACAACAACCTGGATCTTCCAAGTTGGTTATGTCCTAGAGATAGTATGTTTTCTACTAATGCCTTCTGTGTTTCAATAGTAGATTATGATGACCTCGGACCAAGAATCCAGTGACTGAAAGATACAGTTTCCCAATCGCCTTCAAATATTAAGGAAGAGGAAATATGTGGGGAGCCACTCTGAATGATGTCCCCGGCTTCCAGTCCTGAAGCAAGAGGCTCTGACCGATCACTACATCAACCCCTGAAACTATCTCTCTCTCATTCTTTCTCGTTCTCTCTTTCTGTGAACCCTTAAGGTCAGAGGAGACATCATAAAACCCAAAGAAAAAGGTATCAGGCAGCCAGGAGGGAGATCTGGGGCAAAGATGGGACTAGTTTCATCATTACATTTCCTGATCTGGGTCTCAGGTGCGTAGAATTGGACATTGTTTTTATTTATTTATTTTTTCTGATGACCTCTACCTTTGGATAGGATCGCTCAGTCAATTCTCATATAATGTCACTGTTAATGTCGTTAGTTTTATATCTGCCCTTTTACATTCTATTTTCTTATATCTTTTTGGAGGAAGGGTGGGGACTGGGGATTGAACGCAGAAGCACTCAACCACTGAGCCCCATCCCCAGGCCTATTTTGTATTTTATTTAGAGAAAGGGTCTCGCCAAATTGCTTAGGACCTCACCATTTCTGGGGCTGGCTTTGAACTCACGGTCCTCCTGCCTCAGCCTCACAAGCTGCTGTGACTTGAAGTGTGCCCCGTCATGCCCGGCCCTCTGAACTAGATGCCCTGAACTTCATCTCTATTGCAAGTTTTATTTTGAGACAGAGTGAAGCTAAATTGCAGAGGCTGGTCTAGCAGGTTACTGATCTATTTTTGTTGTTGTTGTTTGTTTTGTTTTGCTGTTTGTTAATGAAGGTTTCTGATTTTTTTTATTTAAGAGAGAATGAACTCATTATAGAGCTGGGATCTCCTGAGAAACTGAGGCAGTGACAAGACCCCCTTGAACCCTTGATTTTTGCAATCACATCAGAAAGTTTTCAGACATGTCGCCCTGTAACAGGCATGAACTTCTTGAAGGAGAAGGGGACATTCTCAAGGGCGAGAGTGGGTCCTCTCAGACAGCAGAGGGACCCTGTGCCTCTTCTTCACTCTAGTTTTATTGGAGTTCGTGGGAAGTTTCCAGAGAGTCCTGCCTAGGTGCTCTTTTGGACTTTCGACAGCAGGGTGACATCATACTTTCAAGTCTCGAGGGTCATGGCAACTCGATGTCACCTTGGCCCATGCTGAGCAATTCTAATTGGATTCTTATCCAAAGAATTATCCTTTCTTCCAAAATCTGGTCTGTTGAAAGAGTCACAAAGTCTGTCCCCACATAGTCACTTGGGTTCCTCTTAGGGGCTTTCCTGCCTGCATTTCTCATGCAGATCACAGGCAGTTGGCTGAGGAATGTGACATCTCCTGTCCACTTGGGCCAGGCAGAGTTGCAGGTAAATTGATTTTTGGAAATCATGCATGTGCAGGTCAGCACGGCGGGCCCATTTTACAGGATTATTCTCTTAACCGTCTGTTCCCACTATTCTTGCCTGTGTCCCCTAAAAGACTAAAAGACACAGGTACAGAAAAAGCACAGCTTTTGCTAACAGTGTGACAGGATGGAACATCTGGGCGAGTAGGCAAGTTGCAATCAGCATTCTATGCTCTGGTTTACAAGGATCCCCGCTTTCCACCCCAGTTCCTCTTTGGCAAAGTACTATGGGGTGCACCAACTTTCAGATCTTCACCTGGGTTTCCCTGTGACCCACTGGGCTGTTTAAAGAAGCATGCTGCAGGGCAGAGTGGCACATGCCGGAAATCCCAGTGGATTGGGAGGTTAATGCAGGAAAACTGAAAGTTGGAAGCTAGCCTCTGCAGCTTAGGGAGGCCCTAAGCCACTTAGCAGACCCTGTGTCAAAGTCAAAAAGAGCTGGAAGTTTGGCTCAGTGGTTAGGCAGTGGTCAGTTAAATCCCTGGTATCAAAACCCCCACATATTTTCATATAAAGCAATATACCCTTAGTTGTCGTCACTCCCTTTGTCTTTTTGTGCCAGGAAAGTCTTCTTGGATTGAGTGCATGTTGGACCTAGTCACTTTTGACTTTACGTAAATCCACACTGTTTCTTTCTCTCTTGGTCAGGGTGACCCCTCCCCGACCTCCTGTGTGTCCAGGGAGGTTCAGGTGCACGGACTCGGGATCTGCCACATCTACAGTCTGGGGCTGTACACGTGACTCTCCAGTTTGCTCTCCTTGCCCTCAGGCTGCCTTTCTTACGTCTCAATTGTACATTTAAGGCAAAATACTATATTCTCATACCCAGCCATGTTTGGTATTTTATTTAGAGTCAAGCTCTCATTGAGTTGGTTTGCACCTCATTTTTGCTGATGGCTAGATTCGAACAAGCAATCCTCCTGTCTCGGCCTTCTGAGCCTCTGGGATCACAGGCATAAACAACCATGCTTGGTCTCACCCTCTGATTTGTCAACTTCTTCATTGGATTGATAGTAGCTTGGAGTCACCATCTGGAGTTATTCTCTCAGGCCCATTACAGTTATGCTCACACCCACCTTCTTTGAACCACAATAAAAGGGATGCTCAGTGGCAAAGTGCCCCTGCCCTCAATTCAATCTCTACCATGGGGGACAATAAAGGCACCTGGAATTTAGTTCTCAGCCCTGGTAGCTATGTGTCCACTTTTTTACACCTGTGGGAATACGACTTTATACACAATAGCCCCCTTGGCCATGGGCAATATTGTTCGGTAGAATGAACTTGGGCCAGTGAGCAGGATGTGATAGACTTCACAAAGCCCAACTTAAGAGTAGAGAGAAAAATTGTACTTAATTTCCAAGAGGGGTTAGACATGACAGGCAGTGTTGGCCCCAAGTGGCAATTTTTTATGGTTTATATGCAGGGTTAATGGGCCCAGGAGAGCAGGGATTTGGTTTCTTTCTGGTTGGACTATCAGTTGAAACCCAGGATGCTGAGAGTGCTGGGTCAGCTCCTGGGGCTATGTTGCTTCCTATGGCTTGTGGCTTTTGTTGAAAACCTTGACATGGAAAGAATACACTGGAGGGGGACTTCCTCCTGACAAAGTGAGGTCAGTCTGTGCAATAGAGTGACATGCGTCCAGGGGGCAAGTGAGTGTGACTTCACAGACAGGTTATAAGACCACAGATGCCTGAAGCTTAAATCCTACAGATAATACTAAATCCTAGATACAATCTCTCCTATCCATACATGCCTATGATTACCCTTTCTACAAACCTCAAAGTCCTTGTCAGCATCTGAAGACAGGATAAAAACAGGGTTTCCTTGTCTTCCTGGTGTAGCTGCACTGGTCAAAGTTTCTTTCCTGCTTTGCATCATAACCTTATCTGTTTGGTTGTGGGTGAACACCTGACCAGACCTGTGGGGTCACCAGAGTCACATCTCTGCAGAAGACTTCCTAACAGTCGAAGTAGAACATTGACACTAAGCACAAAGCACCCATTTTATTTCCACCCCACATTGCTGCCCTAGAGGGTTGCCCTCCTTCCTCCCTACCCTTTCTGCTGGGAAGGGAGCCTTTGGCATCAGAGCCAACCCAAGTTGCTTCCTTTCATAGATCAGGAGCCTCTTCAAAGAAACAGAGGCCAGAAGATGAGGAGAGTGACTAAATAGTTTTCAAATTGTTTTTATTTTTAGATATTATATATGAGTCATATATATGATATCTTTAAAAAGTGTTCCAAAAATTTGGAGACCGTGTTTTTCTAAATCACTTGAGGTCGCATCAGCTAGGGAAAAAAAAAAAAAAAAAAAAAAATATATATATATATATATATATATATATACATATATATATATATAAATAAATATAAATATAATATATATATGTATTATATATATTATATATTATAGATAATATTCTGATTAGATGTATTTGGTGTGAGAAATATATATATATTATATATTTTATATATATAAATATATATTTTACATATAAAAATATATTTTATATATAAAATATATTATATAAAATATCCATTTTATATATGGAATATGTTATACAAAATACATATTTTATATATAAAATATATAATATATTATATATATTTTATAAAAAATATATGATATATATTTTATATATACAAAAAATATATAAAATATATAGTATATATATAATACATAATAAAATATCGTACTTTCTTTATTAAGGTACTGGGGAATAAACCCAAAGGGGCTTGACCCCGTCCTCTGAGCTCCATCCCCACCCTTTTCATTTTATTTGAAGACAGGGTCTTACTGTTTGCAGATGAAGACCTGACCTTTGGCTCCTCCAGCTGCAGCCTCCTGGAGAAGCTCTGCTTTGCTTTTGTGTTGAGGTTAAACCCAGGGCCTCGCCATGCTTGGAAAGCACTCTATGGCTGAAGCCCAGCTCAGCGCCAGGCGTCACCTCTGTCACAGAGGCTAAACCAAGGCTTCCCACCTGGATTCGTTCCCAGCACAGCCTGGAAGCTCCTCCTGAAAAGGACTGGGACCAAGAATCTGTCACTCTCCCCAATTTCAGCCAGTGATTGGACGATTTTAGCTGTAAGTCACGATCCAGAGGCGGGCCTGGAAGCCATCTATCCGGGTTGCTGGGGGGAACTGTCCAATCAATGCGCAGAGGGAGGGGAACGGCGGGCTTCTGCAAGCTCGCGGGCTTTTCTTCCTCACCGACTGGGCTACTCCTACTCCAGGCCCCGTGTTCTCTGCTCCAGGGACCCAGGTGACTGCGCTGCCCGTGTTCTCGGGGATCTCGGGTTCCCAGAGGTTCCTCCAGAGGACACCAGGTCACCAGAGAAGCCAAAAATGGTTAGTTCGCTGAAGATAGATGGTCAGCACCTGCCTTGGGGCCTGGCGGGCGGGTGAGCTGCGGACTGGCGTGCAGAGTCGCCGCTGTCGGGTGGCCCTGGGACCCGTCCCCTGGTTCCCTGGGTTTGGAAGGGTGGCTCAGGTCCCAGGTGTCCCCTTTGCTCTCTACCTGTGGCCCGCACTCACTTTTTCCCGTGTAGGAAGCAGGGCCACAAATGCACCTTCCTTCTCCCAGTGGAGCTCCACCTAGTAGAGGTCCTCCAAATTGCAGGCGCCTCCTGCCTTCTAAAAGGCCACCTCCCTCCACCTCACAGCTTGGCCACACATTTTTTTTCCCACTCGTTTCAAATAGACACCGTCTGCTAATTGTCATTATCGCTTAGTGAAATATTGGAAAGAATCAATCAATCTCCCTCCCCCTGTCCCTTCCTCTCTCCCTCCCCCCTCCCTTCCTCCCTTCCCCTTGTGTTGGAAGCTGGGCTGGCCTCCAATTTGTGATCCTCCTGCTTCAGTCTCCTGCTTAACTGGGGTTACAGGCCTGTGCCAATGTCCCTGGAAAGAAGAACACTTTTGAAAGCATTTGTTTTCTATTTGTGAATATTATCCTTGAGGGGAAAGAATGATCACTTAACACTTTCTTGTGTTTGGTCAGAATAACTGCTTTAAAGATAACTGTTTATAGATCCCAGGGATATGGAATTGTCGGCTACATCAATAGAGTATAACTGCTCCCTTTTCTGAGAGTGCATGATGTAGGGTCACACCAGTCCTGTACTTAGGTAAGCACACAGGGTAATAATGATGTAGGGACAAAGGAGGCAAGGCACTGAAGGTAGCTGGAAACAGTTTTATCTGGCTGCAGCCATTCTCAGAGGGCACTGTTTTTGGTATAATCAATTCATCCATCCCCTGAACCCCGAGTTCAGGTGGTTTCAGAATTTTATACCCAGCATGTAAGGGGAAGGGCTCAGAAGTTCACATTGTAATACCGGGACCCCCAAATAACTCTCAGACCACACAGTCTCATTCCAGTTAAGCCTTTATTGCTGGCCAGTGGCAGACACTGTGCTCTCGAAAGAATGAGATGGTCAGAGTGGTGCCCCTGCCTTCAGTTGGCTCCATATTTAAGCACAAAAACCACAAAAGGGAATTTTGGGTGTTCAGGCAACATAAGCAAGCCTGAAAGTTGTGGTCAGTTAGTCTCCAGTCGGCCCCATAGATCATTCTGTGTTCTTGGGGAATTTTCATTAACAAAAGATTCCAAACTGCCCCAGTTATGAGCTTTTTGAGTGTCATGGCTGAGTTCACAAAGTGGAGTCACCATAGTCAAATTGTCACATCACTCACATAAAAGCAGGTTTTTCTTTCTCTATTCTGGCTAAGTTAACCCTTCAAGGACAGTACCTGAGGAGGGGAGAGCTTCTTCTCCTCTTTCATTCCTCCCCCACCAGCTGTTTCATGGAGCCCAGTTGGTGACTTGTCTGTGAAGCCCAGCTCAAGGCCAGAGGCCTTGTTTGCACATTTCTACAAACTACTATTCTGGATACAAGTGTGTAAAAAACTTGTAAGGGGGAGTCCAGCACCTGGAGTGTTGATTTCTTTTCTTTTTTTTTTTTTTTTTTTTAAATTTTTGTTTTAGAGAGAGAGAGAGGGAATTTTTTTAATATTTATTTTTTAATTCTCAGCAGACACAACATCTTTGTTTGTATGTTGTGCTGAGGATCGAACCCGGGCCACATGCATGCCAGGCGAGCATGCTACCCCTTGAGCCACATCCCCAGCCCAGGAGTGCTGATTTCTTCCAGACTAGCAGCCCAGTAAAATAGGGCAACACAAAAATAGGAAGTTTATCTACACTGAACTTTTTTGTGGACACTCTTTTGTTGACAGTCCTAAAATTAGCCATGGTGAAGATTTCTGGAGAAACCCAGTTACAATTTTCAGTGAAAAAAGAGGATGCCACTACAATAAAGTCTGATTCATTTTCTGTCCTTCATCCCCAGCTCTTTTCAGTATGATTTTCAGAAAGGATCTGGCTATGGTGCTCAGCCTGGCCTTAAAACTGTGATCCTCCTGCCTCAGCTTCCCAATCTGTTGGGTTTAAAGGCATCGACAACCCCAGCTACAGAAAATAGTTCATTTTAACCCAAGTATTAATTATCATACTAAGGAACATGGATTCGAGTTACCCTGAATGATGTGTGTGATCCTGCTTGGAAGAGATTACATCACTTTTTTTTTTCTTTTTTTCTTTCTCTCTTTCTTTCTTTCTAATTTTCTTTCTCTTTTATTAATATACCAGGGATTGAACCCAGGGGCTCTGAAACACTGAGCCACATTCCCAGTCCTTTTTATATTGTATTTTCAGACAAGATGTCACTAAGTTCCTGATGGGTCTCACTAAATTGCTGAGTCTGGCTTTGAATTTAGCAACCCACTTATCTTTGCCTCTCAAGGTGCTGGGATTACAGTTGCGTGCCAGTGTGCCTGGCCTCCATGAACTTTTATAAAAGAAACTGTGTATTACTGCATCAACCAATTGCATTGGTAGGAACATCAGATTGGTTGGGTACAGAAAAAAATAAAGAAAATTTCTTCTGTATGTCTGTTATTGCATTGTGAGCTTTGGTAGATTTTGGAGACGTCTGGTAAGGCTAGTAATGTATTCTGAGAAGTTGTGAGATTGTGGTCTGATACAGAAATTAAAATGATTGGCTGTTAAAGAGCTTAAGATAGCCCAAGATAATGTTTGCTCTCCATACAAAACCCTGCCTTTCCACCCTCATGGTGGTCTAGTTAGCCAAAGTCAAGTACTCTGAAGGTTCTTTGATGTAGATGCAACTGTATAGAGAACTTGAGTTCACAGCTGTAAAAATCTTGTGCTTTTTCTTTTATCTTCCTTAGGTGTAGGTACCATGTCAGATTTCTTGGGCAGAGGTTCCCTTTGGACACCTCCCAGAGTCCCATGTCCTCAGCCACAATCCTTTCCTGGAGCTGCCACAGAGTGCCCACAGCTGCCCTGTGCCATGCAGGGTGAACAGAATTTCAGGCCCTGGGTCAGCTGCTCCCAGAGGACAGCCTGAGGTGTGAGGTGCAGCCTCTCGGGGAAGCTACTGGGGGCCCTGGGCTGAGGAATCTTCTGGAAAAGGCCTCATCTAAACAGCTACTTCTTGGGACCTTGTTTTCCCCAAGCTCTGTTCCTATTCCTTGGAGACAGGCGGACAGTCAGCCTGTGGATGCTGGTGCTGAGGGGCCAGGTGAGCAGTGACTCCTGCCCTTTTCATCTCTCATGGTGTGAAGGAGCAAAACCTCTCCCAGAGCATAAGGACCACCCACCCCAGTGCAGAGGTGTGCAAAGTTTAAAAGCCTCACTGACTGGAGTCATGGTACAGGTGCCTGGGACAGTGATCCTGGATGCTTTTCATGAGCAAGACCAGGAGGAAGCATGTCCCAGTTGTCAGGGACCTTCCCTGCCCCTTGAACCTGACACAACTGTTCTCCCTCAGCACCAAAACTTTCTGTGTATCACTTTGAAATGATGTGATCACTTATCTGAGGCCCAGGTTTATTTATTCAGAGCCAAATGGGATGGACTATTATTAAAGAGGCAAGAGAGAGGCGGATTAAAATCCACCTTTTCGTTTTTTGTTGTTAAAAATCCCAGCTTACAACCAGATACAGTGGTGCACACCTGTGATCCTTCCTGCTCCAGAGGCTGAGACAGGAGTGTTGCAAATTTGAGGAGAGCCTTAGCAACTTAGCGAGGCTTTATGCAACCTGGTGAGACTGTGTCTCAAAATAAAAAGTAAAAATTACTGGGGATGTGACTCAGTAGTAAAATATCTCTGGGTTTAATCTCCGGGGTATCAAACAAAAAAGAAAAAAAGAAAAAGTAAACATTTAATTACCTAATTTATCTTTTGCTACCCCTGAGTATGTATAGAAAGTTTGTAAGATTCAGATTTGTCTTTTCAGTGGTTTCAAATTGAAATCCAACACTGGATTCCTAAATACCACGTAAGATACAGAGAAAGTCTGTCTTGCATTATTGCTGCAGAATTTGAGTCCAATTCTACTAAAATAGTAGTGGACAAATTTATGAATGTGATTTCATGAAAACTAGTATCTGTCCTTCACAAGGTGATGAATTTGACAAAGGACGACAGTTTTTAACCATTGTTGTCTGACCTTGGTAGGTTCATGTTAACTGTGTGGTTTTTTGTTATCAGAAATGGAACCCAGAGGTGCTTAACCACCAGCCCCTTTTAGATTCTTTGTTTTGAGACAGAGTCTTGCTACATCATCTAGGGTCGCTGGGGTTACAGGTGTGCACCATCACACCTGTCTTCATTGTAATTTTTATGGACAATTTTGGCAATGCCTTGAATACCCAATTGTAATCATTTAATCACTGAATATCAGTGAAAGAGTAAATGACACCTGTTTTCTGCAAAGGAGAGATCCATGTGACTAAATAAGGGTGGTGATCCCCTCACCATGTCACCTAATTCCTGTTCCCTCCCAACTGCCTCCTCTTAGGGCCACCCCTTTGGGAGCTAGCCTTTTAGCTTATGAAACTTGGGTGTAACATAAATGCTCTCTCTATTCTCTCTGTCCTGTACAACATTTTGCCTGGTCTTAGATACAGTTTACTGTTTCCAATTTTTTGAAGAATATTTTTTGTTGTTGCTGTAGTTGGACACAATACCTATTTATTTATTTTTATGTGATGCTGAGGATCAAACCTAAGGTCTCTCACGTGCTAGGCAAGCACTCTACTGCTAAGCCAGAATCCCAACCCTCTTATTTCCATTTTTAGATATAGTTTTTCTTTTTTTTTAAAGAGAGAGTGAGAGAGGAGAGAGAGAGAGAGAGATAAAGAGAGAGAATTTTTTTAAATATTTTTATTTTTTAGTTCTCGGCGGACACAACATCTTTGTTGGTATGTGGTGCTGGGGATCGAACCCGGGCCGCACGCACGCCAGGCGAGCGCGTTACCTCTTGAGCCACATCCTCAGCCCGATATAGTTTTTCTTAAGTTTACCTCCAAAATACAGTAAACCATGCCCTAAATTTCACAGAATTTGCTGAATAGCTCAGTGTTTTTTCACAGAGTTTAGAACATGGGAACATTCAATCTTCTTTGTGAGAAAGTGTGGTGTCTTTCTACTGATTTTGTTTTGTTTTTATGCCTCTAATTGTGTACCTTTTGTATCATAATCATTTTTTTCTCTCATTACATGTATTTTATCAAGCTACTCTTTAGCCCAAGAGAATTAGTATTGTAGACTGTTGTTTATTTATTTGCTTCCTTATTGAGTGCTGGGAATTGATGCCATGGACTTGCTCATGCTTAGTTATCTTCCAGAAATAAATTTCAATTTGTGAGCAACGTTCTGGAGGTGGGCAGGTGTTTTACTGGGGAATAAACCTACAGGCAATCTATCACTGAGCACATTCTCAGCCCTTCTTATTTATATATGTTTTCTTTTTTTTTTAATATTTTGTATAGTTGTAGATGGACAGAATACCTTTATTTTATTTATTTTTCTGTGGTGCTGAGGATCATACCCAGTGCCTCACACATGTTAGCAAGTGGTCTGCCACTCAGCTACAGTCCCAGACCCCCTTTTTATTTTTGATGAAGACCAGTCTCACTAAATTTCTGAGTGTCTTGCTATGTTGCTGAGACAGGCCTCAAACTTTTGCCATTTCCCTGCCTTGACCTCCCTAGTGGCTGAAATTACAGATGCACACCACTACACCAGAAGTTGGAGTGAGTTTTGAAGAGTTATCATCCAATTTCTTTCCAGATGAAAATAGTATTGAAAATCAGTTTTCTTGCTTTTGTTCATACTTTTGAAATTTGTAACTATGACTCTTCCTCTTTACTTTATTTTTGCATTATTATGAAAAAGGTATTTAGCATATCATATTGTTTCTTATTTATACATTTTTAAAACTTCATGGCTTGGTTGTTTATTTACTTCTTTATTAAATAAACTTTGTTTTTATGAGCAATTTTAGGCTTACATAGTTTATTAGTTAGTGTTCTCTAGAGTAACAGTATCTAGAGGAAGTATGATTATCAAAGGGGATTCATTAGATTGGCCTAATTGACCCAAAGGTGGATGTCCACAGTGGTCATCTGCAGTCTGGAGAGCTTGAGAAGTGGTAGCTGCCGAGTTGCAGAGGCTGAATCCTCAGAACAAGGGGTTCAATGGTGCTGCCTTAGTCCAGACCAAAGATTCTGGAAACTCACTAGAGAATCACTGGCAGAGTCCACTTTGGGAGAGTGAAGAATTTTGTTCCACCCAAGACACCATTCTACTTGATGGTGCTGCCTAGCTTAAGGAGGTTCTCCAGTTTGGCTCACTTTCCCATATACCCATCATTTGTAGACACACCCTCATGGACACACCCAGAAGCTCATTAATCATCGGCATCCTTTAATCTAATCAAGGTGACAATTAAACGTGCCATTACACATAGTATCAAATACCCCTTTTCTCCAGCTGATAGTCTCCACTGTTTTCAACATTGCATTGGTGTAGGGTGTTTGTTAGTTACTAAACCAGTGTTGAACATTTGATAAAGAGAATGAATGAAGCAACATTTAGGATAAGCCAAAGTTCATCCTTTACTTTAGGGTTCCTCTTTCTTGTGATGTGATTGTGTGTGTCACGTCGTATACAAGATAATGTCATACAGAAGAGTTTCACTGCTATGCTCCCTAAGTCCCTGGCACCCATCAGTTCTGCTAGTGCATCTATAATGTTGTATTTTTCAGAATGTTCTTGACTTGGAATCTTACTGCACTTGGCCATTTCAAACTGGCTTCTCTCACTTACCAGTGTGCCTTTAAGGGTGCTGTATCTTTCCAGGCTGCAGAGCTCATTTACTGGGTGATGCTCTTTGGTGTGGTTAAACTTCAGCTTGTCCATTCAGTATTGAAGGTGCATCTTCCTTTCCTCTAGGTTTGGGCCGTTGTGGATATGGCTGCTGTAGTCACTGCAGTGAGGGTTCCTGTGCCCATAATTTTCACATCATTTGCATAGACATTTGGAGTGTGATGACTTAATCGTACATTTTTTTGCATTTATGATTAAATTTTGCATTTATGATCATGAGCATCTTTCATAGTTTTCTATTCAATACTTTTCTTTATTTAATTTGGATAATATGGTAAATTATGCCTCAGGAAGACTTAGGAGGTGTTAACTCAGCTTCTATGTTCTGGAAATAAAGTAGAAAATTAGTGTCAGTTCTTATATGTCTCATGGAAGCCTGTTTGAGATTTCAGAGCCTTGCCTTGCCTTTTTGGGAAGTAATTAGTTATTGAGTCTGTTTTTCTCAGCAGCCATGGGCTCATCTGTTTTGTGTATTTCCCCTTGTGTGTAAGTTGTAGGAGATTGTCTCTCTCAAAGAAATGGTCCAATTTCTGTAAGTTGTCTAATTTGTGTCAAGCACATTTATGATAATCTGAAGTCCCAATGCATTGTTGACGATGACACTTTTAAATGTGTTAGTAGGTTTTCAGTCCTCGTTGTTTTTTTCTTTAATATTATTGTATATTTTACACTTTTACTTTCTTTCTTTTTATGTGGCAGTGAGGATTGAACCCAGTTTTTCCCAAGCACTAGGCAAGCAGTCTTCCACTGAGCCACAACCCCAGTCCCTGTTCTCTGTATTCTTAGCCTCTGGTTAATTAATCAGTGATGCTGTTGTTCATGAAGAACTTGATTTTGCAGACCGCGGATTTCCTGATTGTGGTTTCATGAACACTTTCTCTGTTACCTACTGTTGAGAGCCACAGCCGAAGGGGCCCCAGCAAACTTTAAGACTACCAGCTGATGATTGGCTCACAGTGGCCCCAGCAACTTCTAGCTGATTGGCTCCTCTGCGGTGATGCTTATTGGACTGTTTGCCCGCCCTTTCAACCTACGGAGCTGCTCATTCAGGGACATTTTTGGCTCCGCCTACGCGACCCAGCCAATCGGCCTAAAGAGCCGGAGGAGTGGGGGAGGTTGATAGGCTTGTGGGAAGCCGGTGGAGGCAGTTGGGCTCTGAGGGTTTTTACTGAGGAGCTTTTTTGTTTGGAGTGTGTGGTTCTAAAAGTGAAGTTTGTTTCTTTTGACAAGTGGCTCCTGAATTGTGCCTGGCCAGACTGCGGCAAACTACCTGTGGTAAATTTAGGTTTACCTTGCTCTTCTTTCTCTGGTTTTCTGAAGTGGCAGTTTCATTGGTTGCTTTTAGCTCTTTTTTTCTGAAATGTGCGTTGGATGACTTAGACACCACTACATGGCCACCTCTGGTGTTCTCTATGAATTTCCTATGATGGACTTTTACAGTTTTTTCTTTCAAAATGGTCACCTTTTCTCTTGAGTCAACTCTTTGTCCTGTGTCTGTTCAGAGCCCTGTGCTTCATGTCCCCTTCCCTAGACGCTTTTCAGCTTCTTCTCATCTGATTTTTGCTTTAGCTCTCATGTTCTTTGAGCATACATGGGAGTTCACTGGTGGTGCACTTGTAGGGGTGTGGTTTATGTCCTGTGAAGTGTTGCTGTGACCCTGAGACCTAAGTGTGCTTCCCATTTGGTTGAAGGTCCATGAAGCCCTCCTGTCTGCATCTTGTCCTGACCGAGTTGGGCTGATGTCTCTGAGGGTAATTGTGGGTTCTTCATTGTTTGGGGTGGTTCTGTATGGTTTCAGTCCTTGAGTATGATTCTGTGTAAGTGGCAGAGACATTTTCTTTGTCTGTTCCATCACTGTGCAGACATCATAGCATGCTTACAGATGTGAATGGTGGCCTCTTTCACACAGAGACAGTGTGGGATAGTTCAGAATTCTGGGCTACAAACTTGTTGCTTTACTACACTCTGGAAGAGCTTCTGCCTTAGGTTTGTTTGCACCACCATTGCTACAGGCACGATGAATCTCTTTCACAACAGACAGTCATTGCAAATGTGGCCCACCCTTCATCAAAATGTCCTTGAGCAGAACATTGGTATGTGTCTCATGACTGTATATTATGGTAGTGAACCGGCTGCTGTTAAGAAGAGCTTGACAATCATTGGATATTCATTGTTGCTGTGAGACTTAGAAAAGTAGTGCCTGCTATTTATTAACAAGATTGTTTTCAGAGTTATAAAACTTTGTAAGGCTGTTGTTTGGACACAGTGACATTTTTGTTTTTTGGGTTTTTTTTAGAGAGAGAGAAGAGAATTTTTTTAATATTTATTTTTTAGTATTTGGCAGACACAACATCTTTGTTTATATGTGGTGCTGAGGATCGAACCCGGGCCGCACGCGTGCCAGGCGAGCGCGCTACTGCTTGAGCCACATCTCCAGCCCATGGTGACATTTTTAGGTCATTGAGATCTTTCTTTCTTTTTTTTCTCATTTTTTTTATTTGTTGTTCAAAAAATTGCAAAGCTCTTGACATATCGTATTTTATACATTAGATTCAAGTGGGTTATGCACTCCCATTTTTATCCCAATTACAGATTGCAGAATCACATCGGTTACACATCCACGTTTTTACATGATGCCATATTAATGACTGCTGTATTCTGCTATCTTTTCTATCCTCTACTATCCCCCGTCCCATCCCCTCCCGTCTTCTCTCTCTACCCCATCTACTACAATTCATTTCTCTCATTGTTTTTTTTTCCCATTCCCCTTAAAACCTCTTATATGTAATTTTGTATAACAATGAGGATCTCCTTCCATTTCCATGCAATTTCCCTTTTCTCTCCCTTTCCCTCCCACCTCATGTCTCTGTTTAATGTTAGTCTTTTCCTTCTGCTCTTCCTCCCTGCTCTGTTCTTAGTTGCTCTCTTTATATCTTTTTATATCAAAGAAGTCATTTGGCATTTGTTTTTTAGGGATTGGCTAGCTTCACTTAGCATAATGTTCTCTAATGCCATCCATTTCCCTGGAAATTCCATGATTTTGTCATTTTTTAGTGCTGCGTAATACTCCATTGTGTATAAATGCCACATTTTTTTTTTTATCCATTCATCTATTGAAGGGCATCTGGGTTGGTTCCACAGTCTAGCTATGTGCTGCTATGAACATCGATGTGGCAGTATCCCTGTAATACGCACTTTTAAGGTCTACAGGGAATAGTCCAATAAGGGCTACAGCTGGGTCAAATGGTAGATCTATTTTCAGCTTTCCCAGGAATCTCCATACAGCTTTCCAAATTGGCAGCACCAATTTGCAGTCCCACCAGCAATGTATAAGAGTACCCCTTTCCCCACATCCTCGCCAGCACTTGTTGTTTGACTTCATAATGGCTGCCAATCTTACTGGAGTGAGATGGTATCTTGGGGTGGTTTTGATTTGCTTTTTTTCATGTACTTGTTGATTGATTGTATGTCCTCCTCTGAGAAGTGTCTGTTCAAGTCTTTGGCCCATTTATTGATTGGGTTATTTGATTTTTTTAATTTTAAGAGAGAGAGAGAGAGAGAGAGAGAGAGAGAGAGAGAATTTTTTTTAATATTTTTTTTTTTTTTTTAGTTTTCAGCGGACACAACATCTTTGCTTGTATGTGGTGCTGAGGATCGAACCGGGGCTGCACACATGCCAGGCGAGCGCGCTACCGCTTGAGCCATATCCCCAGCCCAAGAGAGGAGTTTTAATATTTATTTATTTTAGTTCTTGGCAGACACAACATTTTTGTTTTGTATGTGGTGCTGAGGATCGAACCCGGACCGCATGCACGCCAGGCGAGCGCGCTACCACTTGAGCCACATCCCCAGCCCTTATTTGTTTTCTTATTGTTAATTTTTTTGAGTTTCCCAGCACCATTTATTGAAGATGCTGTCCTTCCTCCATTGCATGCTTTTAGCCCTTTTATCAAGTATAGGATAGTTGTAATTTTGTGGATTGGTCTCTGTGTCCTCTATTCTGTAGCATTCGTCCACCCGCCTGTTTTGGTACCAGTACCATGCTGTTTTTGTGACTATTGCTCTGTAGTATAGTTTGAACTCTGGTATCGCTATACCGCCTGACTCACACTTCCTGCTTAGAATTGCTTTTGCTATTCTGGGTCTTTTGTTTTTCCATATGAATTTCATAATTGCTTTATCTATTTCTACAAGAAATGCCTTTGGGATTTTGATTGGCATTGCATTGAACCTATAGAGAACTTTGGATAATATTTTCATTTTGATGATGTTAGTTCTTCATATCCATGAACAGGGTATATTTTTCCATCTTCTAAGGTCTTCTATTTCTCTATTTAGGGTTCTGTAGTTTTCATTGTATAAATCTTTCACCTCTTTTGTTAGGTTGATTTCCAAGTATTTTATTTTTTTTTTTGAGGATAATGTGAATGGGCTGGTTGTCCTCATTTCCATTTCAGAAGATTTGGAGCTGATATACAGGAATGCCTTTGATTTATGCGTGTTGATTTTATAATTGCTGAATTCATTTATTCACTCTAGTAGTTTCTTTATAGACCCTGTTGGGTTTGTTAGATATATTATCATATCATCCACAAATAGTGATAATTTTAGTTCTTCTTTTCCTATTTTTATGCCCTTAATTTCTTTCGTCTGTCTAATTGCTCTGGCCAGTGTTTCGAGAACTATATTGAATAGAAGTGTTAAGAGAGGGCATCCCTGTCTTGTTCTAGATTTTAGAGGGAATGCCTTCAGTTTTTTTTTTTCATTCAGAATAATGCTAGCCTGAGGTTTAGCATATATAGCTTTTATGATGTTGAGGTAAGATCCTGTTATCTCTAGTTTTTCTAGTATTTTGAACATAAAGGAATGTTGTACTTTGTCAAATGCTTTTTCTGCATCTATTGAGATGATCATGTGGTTCTTTAAGTCTATTGATGTGGTGAATAACATTTATTGATTTCCGTATATTGACCCAGCCTTGCATCCCAGGGATGAATTTTACTTGATCATGGTGCACAATTTTTTTGATATGCTTTTGTATTTGATTCGCCAGGGTTTTATTGAAGATTTTTGCATCTATGTTCATTGGAGATATTGGTCTGTAGTTTTCTTTCTTTGAAGTATCTTTGTCTGGTTTCGGTATCAGGGTGATGTTGGTCTCATACAATGAATTTGGAAGATCTTCTTTTTCTGTTTCTTGAAATAACTTGAAAAGTATTGGTATTAATTCTTCTTTGAAGGTTTTGTAAAACTCCACTGTATATCCATCTGTTCCAGGGCTTTTCTTGGTTGGTAGTCTTTTGATGGCTTCTTCTATTTCCTCCTTTGTCATTGGTCTATTTAAATTGTGTGTATCTTCCTGACTCCATCTGGGCAAGTCATATGACTTAAGAAATTTATCGATATCTTCACTATCTTCTATTTTATTGGAATATAGGGTTTCAAAATAATTTCTAATTATCTTCTGTATTTCTGTAGTATCTGTTGTGATATTGCCTTTTTCATCCTATATGTTGGTAATTTGAGTTCTCTCTCTTCTTCTCTTCATTAGCATGGCTAACTGTCTGTCAATCTTATTTATTTTTTCAAAGAACCAACTTTTAGTTTTATCAATTTTTTCAATTTTTTTTGTTTCAATTTCGTTGATTTCCATTCTGATTTTAATTATTTCTTGCCTTCTGCTACATTTGCTGTTGTTTTTCTCTTCCTTTTCTAGGGTTTTGAGATGAAGTGTGAGTTCATTTATTTTTTGTTTTTTTCTTTTTTTGAGGAATGACCTTTAGGCAATGAATTTCCGTCTTAAAACTGCTTTCATTGTGTCCCATAGATTCCCATATGTTGTGTCTGTATTTTCATTTATTTCTAAGAATTTTTTGATTTCCTCCTTTATGTCTTCTGTAACCCATTGATCATTCAGTAACATATTGTTCATTTTCCAGGAGATGCAGGATTTTTCCTTCCTTCTTTTATCATTGATTTCCAGTTTCATTCCATTATGATCAGATAAGGTGCATTATATTATCTCTACCCCTTTATATTTACTAAGAGTTGCCCTATGGCATAATATATGGTCTATCTTTGAGAAGGATCCATGTGCTGCTGCGAAGAACGTGTATCCACTTGATGATGGTTGATATATTCTATATATTTTGGTTAAGTCTAGGTTATTAATTGTGTTATTGAGTTCTACAGTTTCTTTATTCAGCTTTTGTCTAGCGGATCTGTCCAATGGAGAGAGCGGTGTATTGAAGTCACCGATAATTATTGTGTTGTGGTCCATTTGACTCTTGAACTTGAGGAGAGTTTGTTTTATGAACGTTGCAGCACCATTGTTTGGTGCATAGATATTGATAATTGTTATGTCTTGTTGGTGGATAGTTTATTTTAACAGTATATAGTGGCCTTCTTTATCCCTTTTGATTAACTTAAGTTTGAATTTGATTTTATTCGATATGAGTATGGCCACTTCTGCTTGCTTCCGAGGACCATGTGAGTGGTATGATTTTTCCCAGCCTTTCACTTTCAACCTGTGTATGTCTCTTCCTATCATATGAGTCTCCTGAAGGCAGCATATTGTTGGATTTGTTTTTTTAATCCAGGTTACTAGCCTTTGTCTCTTGATTGGTGAATTTAAGCCATTAACGTTTAAGGTTACTATTGATATATTGTTTGTACTTCCAGACATGCTTATTTATGTATTTATTTTAATATGGCTCGTTTTTCCTTTTTGGTTATATATTTTGTTCTTCTTTTTACTGGGTTACCTCCGAATGTTAGTTTTGGGTGCTGTTTTTCAATTCCTCTTCTTGTAGTGTTTTGCTCAGAATGTCTTACAGTGCTGGTTTTCTGGCTGTGAATTATTTTAACTTTTGTTTATTGTGAAATATTTTAATTTCATTGTCAAATCTGAAGCTTAATTTTGCTGGATACTGTATTTTTAGTTGGAATTCATTATTTTTCAGCGTTAGAAATATGTTGTTTCAGGATCTTGTTGCTTTCAACGTCTCTGATGAGAAATCAGCCATTAACCTAATTGGTTTACCCCTGAATGTAATCTGCCTTCTTTCTCTTGTAGCTTTTAATATTCTCTCCTTGTTCTGTATGTTGGATATCTTCATAATTATGTGTCTTGGAGTTGGTCTATTATGGTTTTGTATGTTTGGGGTCCTGTAGGTTTCCAGGATTTGGCAATCCATTCCACCTTTTATATCTGAGAAGTTTTATAGGATTCTTTCATCAGTAGGTTGTTCATTCCTTTGGTTTGAATCTCTATACCTTCTTCTATCCCGATGACTCTCAAGTTTGTTTCTTTTTTATAACATCCCATATTTCTTGGATAGATTGCTGGTGATTTTTAGGATCTTTTCTGTGTTGACTATATTCTTCTGAAGTTGATACACTTTGTCTTCATTATCTGATGTTCTGTCTTCTATTTGATGTAGTCTATTTGTAATATTCTCGTTTGAGTTTTTAATTTGGTTTATGGTTTCCTGAATTTCTAGGATTACTGTTTGATTTTTTTTTAACATCTCTATCTCCTGGTATAGGTCATTCTTTGCCATTTGAATTTGCCTATTTAAATCATTTTCAAAGTATACTTTCATTGTTTGGACTTGCTGTCAAAAGTCTTCTCTAAGATTCTGTTCCATCTGAGTTAGGTATGCCTTGAGTTCTTTCTCTGTCCATTTTTCTGAAGCCTCTAGGTTCTCCTGTGAATTTAAGCTTTCCTGCATTGTTTGTAATCCTTTTTTCCCTTGTTTTTTCATGGTGCTCACGTTGCTTTCCAACTCTGTTTGACTGCTTTGTTTCTGTTTTCTTCTTTAAATTTGTTTTGGTTTTCATAGTTCCAATATATCTCCTTTATGTTGGGAGACAATGTTTAGAGATGTTGGGTGCTTAAGGTAAATTTATTAGTTTCATTAGAGGTCTACAGAATTTGATGGCATGTATAAAACTGAGGTTTGAACTTAGGATTTTATGATGAGGTCGGGCACTTTGATGATATTGAGGTTAATATATGTTAGCTTCTTTGGGGGGTTGCTCAAATGCAGGCGGATATTAATAAGAGAATAGACAGGAGTACTTGGGGGTATTTAAGGGCTTAGTCAGACTATGGACTGTTTCATAGTATTCATCTATTTTCATCTAGTAAGTTGTACGTAATTTGGGTGGTCATGCTTAAGAGGAAAGATGGGGAAAAATAAAGAAGTAAACCAAGAAAGATAGAGGGAGAGAGGAAAGAAAGAGAAAAGAATAGAAAAGAAAAGGAAATGATAATAAAAAAATAATAAGATGCAGTAAAATAGAAATTACATTTAAAAAAATAATAGTATAATTGTAGAAAAGAAAAAAAATAAAATTAAAGAAGAATTTTTAAAAAATTAAAAGAAAAAGTGACACTGTTAGGCTTCTATTTTCTTCACTTCTAATAGGTGGTGCTGTGCTTTCCAGGCCAAGATTTTGTCCTCCGGCTATAGGAAACAGTCTGTGTGAGGCCTCTCCCTCCTCCCCCCACTGGTGTCTCTCAAAACCTGTTAGCTTAGGTTAATTCCTGGTTTCTACTCCCCTGGCTTCTCCTTTCAGCCAGGTCTATCCCCGTGTGGTACCTCTTGGCAGTTCAAACTACACTCTGTGCCTGCAGTTTCCTGGACGTTGAGTGCGGCTTTTGGGAACCGGCACCTTATTGTTTTGATTTCCTCCGATAGCCCCTCCTCTTAGAGCTGGCAAACAGGTTTTGTTTTCGCTGCTGGTGGGAGGGAGTAGTTGGGGGTCAGGTGCCTTTACTTTTCCCCCACACCGCTACTCAGATTCTCTGTTAATCATGCCCCCGGAAAGCCAGGGAGAGATTTTATGTGATTTCCCCTCTGTATAGAAAATGGTTTTAATGTCACAGACCTGTTCTATCACTGAATGAGATGCGATCAGTCGAAAATTGGCGATGGTGACGTCAGCTCTCCAAGATGGTGGCCGCTGGCTTCCTCGGTGGTCTGACAGGTGTGGAGGAGAGGACTGGACTGCTTCCTTCCCCTGTCTCAAACCCAGAATTCAGCACTGAGCACAGTGAGGGCACAGCCGGAAGGCGCCCGCAGAATCAGCAGTGCCTTATCTCTGCATTGCTAGCTCGCCATTTCCCGTCGAGCTCCGCAGTCTCTAGCAGCGGGGCAAGTCGCTGAATAAGCAGCTTGAATCTCTGTGTGGACAAATCGCTCTCTATTGAGCCCCCAGTAACCGATCCTCGGGCGATGGAAATCCTTCCTCTAGGTTTTGGTGCACCCAAATTTTGCTGGAAATTCCTAACAAGATAGCATTTGGCCGTTCTAACTCGTCATTCACCTGCATAGTGACGCAGTACACGGGGGTGATGCACTCCATCCGCCGCCATCTTCCAAGTCCTCATTGAGTTATTTCTAAGACACATGCTATCATTCCACTTACCCCATTCTACTTTGACAGTAACCACAAGAAACTATCAAATTGTCGTGTTTATTAATACATAAATTAAATTAATCAAATAGAGAACTCATGTTTGTTTTGGTCATTTAATAGTAAGCTAGTTGACTACATTTGTTCTGGAGTAAAGCACCTGCAAACTTCTAGTTGTTCTTAGTGTAATCACACAGAATGAGCTCAATCTCCAGTTAACACATTGTGACCACCTGTGTGAAATGTTGTCTAAATGTTGTCTATGAAGGAATCTCCTTAGTGACCCCATGCCCAGAGGGTGGGAGTGGGGGCTGGTTCTAGGCATTTCTTTAAGTATAGAACAATAGACCTTCAGAGGAAACAAGACATCAGTAAATACCATGTTGCCTATATTAACCTTGTAGGTAAAGGGAGCCACTGTCGTTGACAGGATCTCTCTCAAATGCTTAGTTTCATGATTCTTGCATTTTTCTACTCATCACCTTTCTTTTCTAAAGATAAATACTATCAGAAGTGTTTATGTTAGCTCTGTACCACACAGGACATTTGTAAGACATGTAATAGAGGTGCAACCATTAAAAAAGTTAGGAGTGATCTAGGAGCCTGTCTTACTTCCTGTGAACTCATCAAAGGAAGGGTATAAATCACTATGATGCTTGCCTTCTGAGTAGCCAATTTCTAGTGTTGGAATGGGTGTAAGAAATTGAGTGCAGTAAAGATTTGATGGACCAAATCATGTAATTAATCAGGAGGCCAGGGAATCATGTGAACATCATGCATGTTGAGTGCAGATTTCTCATGCTGTCAATCTTTCCTGGCCTCCACTATACATTTGTGGGATATTTCAGATCTCAGTGACCTTTGAGGATGTGGCTGTGAACTTCACCAAAGAGGAGTGGGCTTTTCTGGATGCTTCCCAGGAGAACCTTTACAGAGATATGATGCTGGAAGTCCTCAGAGACCTGGCTTCTATAGGTAATAATGATGGTTTTAAACTAATCAAATCGGAGAACTCATGTTTATTTTGGTCATTTATGTAGAAGGTGAAAAGAAAATCAGTTGATGAATTATTGAAGTATAAATGGCACCTACAGTTTGGCAAAGCATTTCTAGCTCCTAAATATTCATAAAGAGTGTTATATTCTCTCATTTTAGGTAACAAGTGGGTAGACAAGACCACTGAAGATCAGATTGAAAACTGTGGAAGCAACCTAAGGTAACTGTACTCACAAGAGGAATTCGTGAGGGAATCTGAGAACTGTCATATAATTTTTAAAGAAAACCAACCGAAGAAGTATGCATAATTTGAAATGTATTTATTCTTATAATATTTTTTACCAGAAATATATACTTATCTGTAACAGGTATTCAGTCTTTTCAAAGTATTTGACATGCAAAAAGGACTATGAAATCGCATATGTGAATATGACTATGTGAATAATAGCCATAGAGAAGCTGTGTTGCAAAGGATTGTTTCCTTTCAATCTCTTTATTTTCAGGCAGCTTTAACAAGTCAGAAAATCTAGCCTTTACGTGATGTTGGTAGAAATGTAAAGACCTATAAATAAATAGAAAACTGTGAATGAGTTAGGTATCAATTATGTGCTGGTCACTTCTTCTTCAAAGAAGTCCTATGGTAAATTTCAAACTTTCCCCACAGAATAGTGTGGGGAAACCTTCAAATCGATTTCAATTCTTAATCAAACAAAGAAAAGTTTTAATAGAGTAAATCCATGTGACTTCATTGTGTGTGCAAAAGATTTCATATGTCTTTCATTCTTTCATAGGCATATCACATCTCACTCTGGACACAAATACTATAAGCATGAAGAATGTGAAGAGAAACCATGTGAATTTAAACAATATAGGAAATATCTGGTTTCTCTCAAAAGTGTTCACACACAAATGTTACAAACTGGAGATAGACCACATGAAAGTACAGTATGTGGGAAAGTCATCAGTTGTTCCAATGACATTCAAAGACATGAAGAAACTCATACTGGGTGGCAACCCTATGAATGTCAACAATGTGGTGAAGCCTCTTCTCTCCCAGGTGTTCAAAGACACGTGATAACACACAGTGGAGGTAAACGTTTTCAATGTGAGGTATGTGGGAAAGCCTTTCATTTCTCCTTTTTATTTAGAAGACACGAAAGAACTCATTCTGGAGAGAAACTCTATGAATGTCAACAAGATGATCAAACCTTTATTTCTCAGACAAGTCTTCAAAAGCACAGGATCACACACACAGGGAATGTACATTTCAAATGTAAGGTATATGGGAAAGACTTTGCTTATCCCAGAATACTTAGAATACATCAGAAAACACATACTGGAGAGAAGCCCTATGAATGTAAGCAGTGTTGCAACGCCTTTGCTAGATCTGGTGACCTTCACATACATGAAAGAACTCACACTGGAGAGAAGCCCTATGAATGTAAGCAGTGTAGCAAAGCCTTTGCTAGATCCAGTGAACTTCAAATACATCGAAGAGTGCATACTGGAGAGAAGCCCTATGAATGTAAGCAGTGTGGCAAAGCCTTTGCTACTTCCCATCAGCTTCATGCACATGGAAGAACACATACTGGAGAGAAGCCCTATGAATGCAAACAATGTGGAAAAGCCTTTGCTACATCCTCTGAGCTTAAGAGACATGGAATAACACACACTGGAGAGAAGCCTTATAAATGTCAACAATGTGGAAAAGCCTTTGCTAGATCTGGTGACCTTCACACACATGGAAGAACTCATACGGGAGAAAAGCCCTATGTATGTAAGCAGTGTGGAAAAGCCTTTGCTAGATCTTGTGAGCTTCGCACACATGAAAGAACTCATACTGGAGAGAAGCCCTATGTATGTAAGCAGTGTGGAAAAGCCTTTGCTAGGTCTAGTTCCCTTCAGATTCATGGAAGTACACATACTAGAAAGAAACCCTTTGGATGTCAACAATGTGGAAAAACATTTGCTTCATCCTGTAATCTTCGCAGACATGAAAGACTGCATACCGGAGAAAAGCCCTATGAATGTGAACAATGTGGAAAAACCTTTACTGCTCCCTATTACCTTCAGATACATAAACGAACTCATACTGGAGAGAGGCCCTATGAATGTAAGTGCTGTGGGAAAGCCTTCACTTGGTCCTCTCACCTTCACTCACATGAACAATCTCATACTGGAGAGAAGCCCTATGATTGTAAGCAGTGTGGCAAAGCCTTTGCTACATCTAGTAAACTTCAAATACATGGAATAGTGCATACTGGAGAGAAGCCCTATGAATGTAAGCAGTGTGGCAAAGCCTTTGCTAGATCCAGTGAACTTCAAATACATAGAAGAGTGCATACTGGAGAGAAGCCCTATGAATGTAAGCAGTGTGGCAAAGCCTTTGCTACATCTGGTGTCCTTCACAGACATGAAAGAACTCATAGTGGAGAGAAGCCCTATGTATGTAAGGAGTGTGGCAAAGCCTTTGCTAGATCTTGTGACCTTCACAGACATGAAAGAACTCATACTGGAGAGAAGCCCTATGTATGCAAAAAATGTGGCAAAGCCTTCACTCAGTCCTCTTACCTTCACTCACATAAACAAACTCATACTGGAGAGAAGCCCTAAGAATGTAAGCAGTGTGGCAAAGCCTTTGCTAGATCCACAGACATGGAAGAATGTATACTGGAGAGAAGCTTAATGAATGTCAACAACGTGGAGAAGCCTTTGCCACATCTTGTTGGCTTCACACATGTGAAAGAACACATACTGCATAGAAATTGTATGAATAAAAACAATTGGTAAACTCTTCTCTTATTACTGTTTCACTCATATACATGTAGGAAGTTTACTGGAGAAAAATCCTTTGAATGTGAAATATGGTAAATCAATATTTCATGTCATCCTCAAAGACAAGAGATGCTCACACTGCTGAAAATGTGTGTTTGTGTGTGTCTGTGTGTGTGTATGTGTGAGATAGAGAGAGATCGATCGATCAATCGATCCACTGGGGATTTAGCCTGGTGGTGCTCTACCACTGAGCTACATTCCAGTTCCTTTTTACTTTTTATTTTGAGACAGGGACTTGCTGAGTTTCTTAGGGTCTTCATAAGGTGCTGAGGCTAGCCTCCAACATTGATTCTTCAGAATCAGCCTCTGGAGTCTCAAGAATTAAAGGCATACACCACCACATCCAACTGAATAACTCTTTAAATGTGAAAAATATCACAAATCATTCCATTTTCCCTGTGGCCTTCAAAGCCAGTTCACTCACATTGAAAAACAAACCCTCTGAATTTGGTGGATTTGCTACATTCTGTAAGCTTCATTTCATTTCTTATATATGAAAACACTCATGCACAGAAGCCCTGTGAATGTGAGAAATGTGGGAAGTCTTCTAGTTTTCTCATTTTTTTCTTAAGAACTGAGAATATTGTTTTGGAATAAAAAGAATAAATCCTATGCAAGTAAGAAATATAAAGGGTTCAGCTGTTCTAGTTTTGTTCAGTTGTATGAAAGGACTCATACTGTAGAAAATGCTGAGAATAAGCCATGTGGGGCAGTATTCAGCTTTCAGAGTTTTCTCCAGAGGCATAAAAGAATTCACGTCTGTGAAAATCCTTTTTCTATCTTTAAAAATTTCAGTAATACTTTCAACTTTCCAGGTCCCTTTGAACAGCATTTAAGAAATCACACTGGAGAAAAGCCCTGTATGTAGAGATGTGGTGAGAACTTTGCTTGTTTCAGATCCATTTGAACTTGTTCAGACTTGAGGAAAATTTTATTTTATTTTATTTTATTTATTTATTTTGAGATAACCACTGTAGGTGTGTGAAATGGTGTGTGCCTTCATTTCTTTTTTCTTTTTTTCTCTTTTTTCTTTTCTTTTTTCTTTCTTTTTTTCTTTCTTTTCTTTTTTATTTATTTATTTATTTATTTTTTTAATCTATTTAGAGCTAACCAAAACTGCATCCTGGGTTGGAGAGGAGCATTGCATCAGCATTAAGATTTGAAGGCAACATGTTTTTCTGGGTTAAATCTCTCTTATTGTTAGATTCTATTTTCCTGTATTTTAAGTCTTTTGAGTCTAATGTTGCATTACATATTGTGTATGTTAGTTTAGGCCTCTCTACTCCAGTCTTTGGTACAGATTGGTGAAATGGCTCTTCTGAACTTCTTTCCTCTCTTTGTTCAGATTTCACCCAGGAGTGCTCTAGCACTGAGTTTCTCCACAATCCTTTTAATTGTTATTTTTTGAGATGAGGTGAGGCTGGCAGCTGGGACCATAGGGATGTGTCTGTGTACCCTGCAGCTGGCCTCTTCCTTTTCCTTGTTTGCTTATTGATCTATTGATGACTCTGGGACCATTACAGTTGTCACTTTTGCTTGTTCTAAGGCTCATGTATTGTGCTGTATGTAGGCACATTAAAGAGCATTATAAGATAATATCATTTGTGTATATTGTTTGGAAAGGCACTTTCTCAAAATATATTTTGCCATATACTTGAGTTGCTTTCTCTTTTCTTTTCCCAGTTCTGGGGACTGAAACCTGCCTTGTGCATGCTAGGCAGGCATTCTAGCATGGATCACTCCATATCTCAGGTAGTGAGTTTGCTGCAGCTGTGAGTGTGGACTCCACTGATAACCACATCAGCAGATGCAGCTCTGCAGGTGTGTGCTCTACAATTGCAGCTGATCTCTTTCTTCTTAGAGACCTTTTATACCAGTGATTTTTTTTAAAAATCTACATCCAACTTAGGTTTTCTCCCTATGAATATTACTCAGGTGGAATATGCCAAAAAACCCAGGCTTGATTTCTCTCTGTGTTTAGAGTACCTTAGTAGCCCTGGGAAAATTGTGTGATGGTTTTCTTAATACACACTGCATGACCAAAGGCTTGGTAAGGAGCATCCCAGTCTGATGTCCTAATACAGCGGCTCTCCCTTCTTCACCAAATAATCTTAAAAAAGATTCTCAAGAGACCTTCACCATAATTTTATTTCAACAGAATGTCAGGAAAAGATTTTGCAAAGATCTCACTGTGGGTTATAACACAGACTTCTGCTTTTGTGGCAAACCTTGGAAGACCTCTGACCAATCTTACAATTGGTACACAAAGCACTTTCTGTGAACTAATCAAAACAACAAGAACAACAACAACAACAGAAAACACCTTTATGTATACCCCTACAAAAAATATAAACCTCCATCCCTGTCCCACTGGATGTAAATAAAGATCAATGAAATTCCAAGCAGTGATCCAAACAATTTTGTGATACCCCTCAGAACCCTGCAGCTAATCAATGTGCTCCTGGAAAATTCCTTAGGTGTCTAGCCTCATGTGCCCTACATCACTAATAAAGCTACAGCCTCTAATCAGGTGATATTGTGCAGTACTTGCTGTGGAGAGGGCTGTTTCTTCTCATGCTAAAGAATTCAGTTACTTGTCCTAAGGATTCAAAGCCTCCTGAGCAAAACCTCACCAACAACCTATTCAGGTGTCATGGATCTTGTGCGATCATTGGTAAGAGTTCCTTACATACTTGTGTCCAAATATTGAAGTTTGCCAACATGCCAAAGATGGGTTGATTGTCACTGCTATCTCTGTTCCAGCCTTTTGCTGTGTCTCAGTGCTCATTTGGAAAGGAAGGCCAAAAGAGTGTGCTGTGGCTCTTCTGTTTTTGATAAATATAGCCTAAGCCATCCTGTAAAACTTCTTCTTTAAAAGATAGTTTTGAACGCTTCCCAGTATTTCCAAAAACTTTCTTTGCAGCTAATGAGTCAGTGTGGCAATTTCCTAGTTTTACATTTTTGATTTAGAAGAAATATTGCATAGAGGTGTGTGAGCACTTGACGCAGTCTGGACTTCTTTGTAATAAATCCATTTGCCAAAGGCAGTAGTTGCAGGCTTGTTTTTGGGCAGTGTGAGGGACTGGAGTGAATGCAACTTCCCTGGGGTGTGGGCATTGTTTGTAGGAGTTCAGTCTTGGTGAGTACATCAGTGTAGGAATCAGACTCATAGGAGGGCTACAAAATCTCCTGACAGGACCTCCCTGTCCCTTTTAGACAGTAGTGTTGTCATGTGAGCTGGCATGTGGATGGCTACCTTCTAATGGATTTGGGTTTGTAGCTGAGCAAATAGTGAGAATGTACAATGATTAAATGAGAATTAAAATATTCTTTGTCATACCAAAGACATAATTTGGGGGCCAAACATAATAACAAGTAACCTTGTGGACCTTCAATCACATATTTTCCTTCATGTATGCATTTTCTTACAATCTTTTGTAGTGTGATGCTTATTTTGAACAAACTGCGATAAACATGGAGAAGTTTATTTAATGGTACAGTGTACTAGAAGTTTTAAAGACTTGCAGCAGGCTTAGATTCCACTATTGTTGAAATTTTATGAAAGACTCTGAAATTCTCAAAATTATTGAGAATTCCCACGTGCTGTGGAATACACCTGAAATACCAGTGGCTCAAGATTCTGAGGCAGGAGGATTGTGATTTTTTTTTCACTTTTTTTTAAAGAGAGAAAGAATTTTTTAATATTCATTTTTTAGTTTTCAGTGTATACAACATCTTTATTTTATTTTTATGTGGTGCTGAGGATTGAACCCAGCACCCCATGCATGCCAGGTGAGCACGCTAACATTTGAGCCACATCCCCAGCCCATGTTTTCATTTTTCTTAAAAATTTATATATATAAACTTTTTTTTCCCTAAGAATCAAACCCAGTGCCTCCCACATGGTAGGCAAATTGTCAACCACTGAGCCACAACCTTAGCCCAAGTGTTCTGATTTGTAAGGTGGCCTCCCTGGATAACAAGGAGTAAAGAACTCAGTGAGACCCTGTCTCTAAGAAGTAACTCAAATAATAAATAAAAAAGAAGGCTGGGAGGTGGCTGAGTGGTTGAGTTCCACTGAGTTTGATTCACAGTACCCTGAAGAAAAATGCATTAGGAACCAAGTTTTAATAAGCCGTATGATGGGTGGATGGGCTTGTTCATTATATTGTTTTATTTTTTGGATTCTTAGGCATGGTTTACTAATTCAGGAACTCTGTAAAATTCACCAATTCAATATAAAGCAAGTGTATGGTTTTAAAAAATAATAATATATCAAGGTCCATGAGGGCAGCTTCCTGCTCTGGGAACCTCAGTAATTGGTAGTCATCACAACAGGCCATAATGTCCTTATCATAAAGAGTTTGTGAAAGCTTCTATTGTGCAGGAGTCTCTGAATGTGCTAAATGTGCCTGTCTTTTCAGAGCCTTTTGGTGGAGGAATTCCACATGGAGGTCTCTGATTTATAGATGATGTCATTGGGGAGCTCAAGTGAAACTGATAAGTGAAGAACACATTGCCACATGGTCAAGGGCAGCCTAAAAGGTGTCAGATTTTCATGTCTTCAAGGAGTGTGTCAAGCAACCTTGGAGGAGGATGTCAGCAATTTACTATGTGTCCTGCAAAAACGTCTCCGCTCAGGTCATTTGTTAAAAGCTAATGAGTAGTCTGAAAATTTATTAGATCCTGTTAGTGATAATGACAATTTGCATTAGAATGCTATTGAAATAGAGAAAACAGAAAATATTAGCCATTTCTGAGGCCAAAATACATACCAGTTGTGATTAAATAGGATCAGTAATTTTCATTATATTTGGTATTGGGTATGGATACTTACAGACGGGACCAGATCATCAAAGTAGCAGTAATCTACCCAAGGCAAATGTTGAGATAGAGAATATCTGTGTTTCTGTAGTTGGTATTTTATTTTTTCCTCTTTGATTATCAGTGACTGTGTTTAAACATTTCAGGATGCCCAGTTAGAACTCTAATTTTTCCATATTTAATGAATTAGAAAATGTTAGACTATTAAATATTCTGAGAAGCACATCAGATTTTATACGAATTTTTAGTTTCCATATACCTTGTTTTAACATACCAAAAATATATGAAGTGATTTAATTAGAGATTGATGCTGTTTATTTATTTGTTTTTGTTACTTGTGATGCTGCGGCAAGTGTGGCCAAACTAGCAGGTCTGGCCAGGTTTGATGGGACATTGGAAGAAATAAAGAAGATACAACATCTGGGATCGGGTGGAGCACTGCTTTATAATGGAGCAGCAGGTCTAAAGAATTATGCCAGGGGGGCTGGGGATGTGGCTCAAGTGGTAGCCCGTTTACCTGGCATGTGTGGGGCACTAGGTTTGATCCTCAGCACCACATATAAATAAAATACAAGATGTTGTGTCCACCAAAAACTAAAAATATAAATGAACAAATATTAAAAATCATCTCTCTCTTTAAAAAAAAAGAAAAAAAGAATTACACCAGCAATCTTTATTGTATATCTTTCGTTGATTATATTAAAGACTATGCAAGCATTATTCTTTGTATTTATGAAAGTTAAACAGTTAGCAACAGTATGCAGCTATTTCCTCTGTTACATTCTATAGTTGGATTGTGCAATGTTAAGAGCTCTGTGCAACTCTCAAGAAAGTCCATTCTTTAAAGTTACTTTAAAGCATCTTTTAAAGCAGTGGAACTGGTGAAACATTGTGGTTGACTTAGCAAGAAACTTTGTGCCTGAGAATAAGGTCAAAGCTGAAAAGTCTCCCACAACAGAGTCTCCCCCATGGAGAACATTGCCATAGCAACCAGGCATCTTATAGTTTTGCATAGAAACTTTTCCATTCACCAAGCATGTCACTGCCATTACGTCATTAGAGACCTCCATGTCAGACACTTGTCTCCCAATCACTGTCCTGGTCTCCACAGGGGATTGAACCCAAGGCTGCTTTACCACTGAGCTACACCCTCAACAAGGCTCCCCCTCTTTTTTTCTTTCTTGAGATAGTGGTGGACTCTGTTGCCCAGCCTGACCTCACACTCATCTAAAACTAGAGCAATGTGGTCTCTGAACCTTTACCCCAATGGCAGTCACATTTGCTGGGAACTCAGCTGAAGTGGTTAAATTAATGACGTTGAAATTCTATAGAATGTGACTACTGTTTCCAACCCATTCTACCAGGTACTGTTTCCAACCCATTCTACCAGGCCTGGTAGAAATTTGCAAGTCCATTTTTATGTTTCCAGATCATAAGAAAAAATATTTTTTTTTTCAAATTTTCACAGATGTACCAATATCACACAGACCCTAAGTACTTGTTTTTAGGGCAGGGATTATGGGAAGTTCGTTGGAATTGTATGGATCCATCCTGCCTTCTAATATGTCTTCCCTGTTTTCTCTCTCACTCATTATAGTACAAGGGGTTCTTAACCACTAAGCCACATCCCCAGACTCTCTTTCATCCCCATGACAGTAGAATGCATATATACATATATACACACATTTTGGTATATCATACTTGCATGGGATATCATTTCTCATTTTTCTGAGTGTACATGTTGCAGAATCATTTTAGTCATGTAGTCAAATATACACATACAGTAATGATGTCTGTTTCAATCTACTGCTATCTATCCTATTCCCACATCCCTCTCCCCTCCCTCCCATCACTTCCCTCAAGTTAATGTAAGGTAAAGCTATTCTGGGCCAGTGCCCCCTCGCTCCTTAATTAGAATCAGCATAATAGAGAAAACATCTTTGGTTTTGCGAGACTGGCTTATTTCATTAAACATGATATTCTCCAACTCCAACCATGTACTAGAAAGTGTCACAATTTTAGCATACTTTCAAACTGACTAATATTCCATTGATTATATATACCACATTTTCTTTATCCATTCATCTTTCGAGAACCACCTAGGTTGGTCCATACTCTAGCTATTGCAAGTTGAGCTGCTATAAACATTCATGTGGCTGCTGAGGAGTCATACATGTGAAAATATTTTTTAAAACAAGTTGCTGAGCAGGAGAGAATATTTTACATTACTTATTTTATTATTTCATAGTATTCAGAGTATAAAAAGAACTCTAGTGACTCCATAATAAAATGATCAACAAAATAAAAAATGAATTCTGAATTGTGAACCCCTCAGATATTTTTGCTACTCTTTATGGTGTTTTCTGAGAATGATCTTCAAAATGCTAATTGTTACTTTTTGCTCCCAGTCATTTGGAAGTTTCTAGAGAAAGGGTGCCCCTTTCCTGCACTAGGCTTAAGTTCCAGTGGTTTTGCTAACTTCTGTTGCTGGAAGAATTGCTTCTCTCTCAACTCAATTATAGGTATCAAAGGGGAAAATTAAACAAACTACCAATAGACTCAATAATATTTGAGCACTTTCTGAGCCCTTACCTACCCTTGTTCACCCCAGTAATAATTCCAGGCCTTTCAGTTGTTTTTAGATGTAGTGTCTCCATGTACTGAGCATCTAAAATTAGTGACTTCTGTTCCAAGGGGTATATCCTAAACGTGCAATTTCTATAAGCAACAGAGACAGAGCATGTGCAAATATTCATACATTACAAATATTTGGATTTGCATTGTTTGTAACTACTTCCAAATACTAAAATTTGCAGCAGTAGTGTTAAAAATGTGTTAGAAACCACAGATTCCTGTTTCACCACAGAAAATACAGTACACTCTTCTTCTAGCTACTTGACAGCCTGGAATATAACACACTTGCCTCAGAAATTTAATGCATCAGTCAAATGAAAACTTTTCTTCACCCTAAGAAGTCTTGTCAGAATGCCTATGATAAAAATCTGAAAGATAGGGGCTGGGGTTCTGGCTCACTTATAGAGTGCTTCCTTAGCACATGGGAGGCACTGTGTTCAAGCATCAGAACCACATAAAAACAAATAAATAAAATAAAAGTGATTTGTCTATCTATGACTAGTAAATAAATAAGTAAAATATTCAGAAGTAAAAAATAAAAATCTGAAAGTAGGTACTCCAGAGCATGTGAGCATGAATATAAAGATTCACTTGTAAAAATGCTGGTGAGAATATAAATTGAATAAAGCTATTTTTGAAAATGGTATTAAGGTTCTTCAATAAGTTAAAATAAAAATGTCATATGATTCAGTAGTGGTAATTCTTGGTATGTATCTAAAAAAAATGGAGTCATTAGATCATAGAAAAGACTATATTTTCATTGTAGTATTTTTTACAGAACCTGGTAAAAGACCTGAAGTACCTTTAAGGTAAATGGTAGGTTGGGCATGGTGCCACATACCTGTATTCCCATCAGCGTGGGAGGGTGAGACAGGAGAATCATGAATTTAGAGCCAGTCTCAGCAAATCAATGAGATCTTGTCTGTAAACAAAATATAAAAAAAGGAGCTGGTGATGTAGCTCAGTGGTTGACTAGCTCTTATTTCAACACACAGCATAATAAATAAATAAATAGGCTCAACACATTGACCCTATGCTATATTTTCCAAGAAGCAATTCACTTGCACCCTTTCTGGATTAACTGGACAGAATGTGTTACATTCTTTAACAAATTATTATCTGCAGAAGAAATGCAGTTTCAAAATAATGTTTGCAAGAGGAACACAAGTTACACTAAAGGGGAGACTTTCGTGATCTTGTTAAAGACCAGATTCTGGAACTCAGGGAAATAAAGATAATTCCTACTAACCATAAAATCTGCAAGAGTTTTTGATTAAGAATTCAATTATAAATCATGAACATTAGGCTAATTAACCTAAAGTTTTCATGGCACTGGTTACTTGAGAGTTTGATATTATCCTGCTGTCAGTCCAAAGTCAAAAAGTGTACCTGGGCAGGATTCTTTAGAATCTTTTTTAGATCTCTAATAAAAATGGAGAGTAAGAGAGCCATGCTCTTTTCTTTACAGAGAGGACACATTCTCTCTCTTTAAAGTGTCACCTTTTTCTTCCTTCACATCACTTCTAATAATCTCATTGTGTCTGGTTTTTTCTCATGTGAAATGCTCACAAAGAAAAAGCAAAATCTATAAACTGCCATCCAGTTTTTGGAAGAAAAATTAGAAATACTGCATCCATTTTAAATATAGCATAAAATAGTTGATAAGGGAAAGACGGAATGCTGGCATTAAAATTGTGAACAGAGCTGAGTGCAATGGTGCACTCCTGTAATCCCAGGGTCCTGGAAGGCTAAAGCAGAAGGATCATGAGTTCCATGCCAGCTTCAGCAAGGGAGAAGTGCTAAGCACTTCTTTAAAAAAAATACAAAATACTGCTGGGGATTTGGCTCAGGGGTCGATTGAGCCAATAAGTTCTAGAATGACTTGTTAACCAGGGACAATTAATAGGCTGGAACTCAAGATTCAATCACAAGTTCCACAGAAATCATATGGAAAATAGCTGGTGTCTTATAGATAATGTGGTTAAGTTGTTCCTGCACCCTCTGTCTGACAGGGTCACAGCATGGGAGATGCTGTGGCAGAGCTACACCATCTGGAAACTGAAACCATGGGGAAGGTTAAATGTATTGTTTATGATACTCATGATATGGATAATAGCGTATACATCAATCAATAATAAAAGTACATGTTGATGGAAATGGCAGGAAAATTCCCAAAATGAGACTAAAGATACACTTAAGACATGCCTGGAGATGTGTTTTAATATCTCTCAGGACACAAACAATAGCGTTATTCCTCAAAACTTTATGAAGAAAATCTTACAAATCTCAAGGTTCTTGAGGAAAAACTTAACAATTGGCACTAAGCCCCACATTTTAAATCTACAATCTGTGCTACAGCTTATGGGCCTGTGTTCAATTTCCTTATGTTTTAATTACAGGAAATGTAAAAGTTAAAAGGAAAGATGATAGGTATCTTGTAACATATAGTAAATGTAATTTAACTAATTGTATCACCAGATAATATAGAAAAAGGAACGATGATGCTCCATAAGCCCTCCTTTATTACCAGGAAATATTTCAGAGCCATGGTAGGCTGATGCTGCTTTTCAAGTCTTACAACAAATACACGCCCAGCCAGCGAGACCTAAGTGTGCTATTGGACTCATAATAGTGAGAGTTGTTCCCTTGGTTTCTTTTATTGCTTCCATGAAGACAGCTTTGGTGGCCATATCTCAAATATTTAACATGCACATTTTCTTAATTATTTGGCTCAGAATACTTTCAAGGCTCTTCACAATCAAATAAATGTTGATGAAAGGATTGAGACCAAGCTAAATGCCTTAGAGACTGCTGTCATGAATATAGATAATGCACTTTCCACTTTGAAATTCAAGGAAAGACTTAAATGTCATGCTAGCTATAAGTATGTGTGTGTTACCGCTGCCAAATGTAATGCTTCTTAGTGGTATTGGAGAAAGCTTCAAAACCATTTGTTGCATATTTGGCAGAAGAATGCTTGGATCTTTTGGAGCTGCATCATCAGATTCAAGATACAAAAATGTAAGATTGATTTTTCAGATCCTACTTTCTTAGCTGATCAAATACTTAGAGTAAAACAGCTTTAACCCTGGAAACATTCTTAAACACTCTGCATGGTATATTCTTGTATTATTCTCATTGCTACTTATTCTCTCTTGTGTTGTAATTGTAGGATGTTGTGCCCCTAGAAGAAGAATTCAGGGACTCAATATAATGACCCATCAACTGCTTTTTCAAAAAAAGAAGAACAGATATGTGGGAAGCTCTTCTGAGTGACCCATGCCTTCCAGTCCTGAAGCAGGAGGCTCTGACCAGTCACTACATTCGTGGTGACTTGGACATTGTCCCAGCTCAGATATAGAGGGGGGTCTTCAGAAGTAGGCATTATTTATAAGGATTGACTTACCCTCATCGTCCTTGTAACCCTGCTCCTCTGGCCTTTTTTGAATAGAACTTTCTAAGAACAAGAGTCTTCCAATGAAAGCTCTCTTCTGAATGTGGTCACTTTCTCACCAGTCTCTCGTGACTTTCTCTTGCCCTCTTTTTTGGGGATCCTGAGGTCAAGAGTGGAGAGCCATCCTGAAGCTTGTTTGAAGGTAAAGTGTGTCTGTGTTTTGTTTGGTGTCCCTGGAAATTCACATGAGTGCCCTTAAGTTCAGCTGACTTTGCAGGTTATGAGTGGCAATTTGTAACTGCGTGGGCAGCAATTTGCCTGACCTGCATGGGCAGCAATTTGTAACTGGTGTTCAGAGGAATTACACACACACACACACACACACACACACACACACACACGCAGACACACTGCTTATATTTTTCAAGAGTAAAAGCTGAAGCAAAAATGCCCCTGAGATGACTAGATATCCACAATAAGGAAAAATGTATTTGGATACGTACCTCACATTATGTACAAAAGTAAAATTAAAAAAGCATCAAAGTTCTTTGTGTAATAGCTAGAAGCATAAAAGTCATAAAAACAGTTGACGAAATTTTTATTACTTTGGATGTGGTTATGGCTAAATAATATTTGTATTTATTTTAATCATGCCACTCAGATAGAATAATCCCCATTTAAAAGTGGTATGATTTCATGTCAAAATAAACATTAATATTATGTGTAACTGAAATTCAAAAATAAAAAATAAAATTTAAAAATGTACCTCAGGGGTAAAGCACCCCAGAGTTCAATTTCCAGTACCAACAAATAATTAATAAAGGAACAAAGACATTTCTCAATGTAATAGGCTTAATTTTGACTCTTTCAAGATTAAGCCTATTAAAAGAGAGGTGAAAATGAGAACCTTTTTCATGATAATTCATAATTTGTTAAAAAATATGCCCACAAAATTATAAGATTTCTCTTTTTGTTGACTCAACAATACATTCATGACTACATGAAGAAGCGACAAGTATATAGATATTATTTGGGGTCAGAAGGTAATTAGTTAATATTATTTCTTTTACAGCCCTTCAGCTAATATGATTCCACACAATGCTATGGATCATTTGGCTCTAGAGGAATAATCTGTACTCTTGAGAAATTTCAATTTTATTTAAGTCTATAGATTAAAAAAAAATGGATGTCCAGATTTGACTTCTACAAGGTAAATGTGGTTGGAGTTTTTCAGATAGAAGTCCCCACTGGGGACAGTGAAATTTCAAATAGTATATACGGAAGGCTAGATGAAGTCTATAGTTTAAGAAAACATATTGGCTAAATTATAAATATATTTTTCTTTACCCTTCACAAAATTTATTATGCCACATCATAAACCTCATATCTAAAATCCTGTAGATACTTTCTAAATATGTGGCATTATAAGCAGTATCTTTTGGCACCTGCCTCTAATCCCAGCAGTTTGGGAGGCTGAGGCAGGAGGATCACATGTTCAAAGCCAGACTTAGCAATTGGACTCTAAGTAAAATTTTTAAAAATGCAGGGAATGTTGCTCAGTAGTTAAGCTCCCCAGGGTTCAATCCCTGTTACCAAAAAGAAACAAAGAAAATTTGTCTTTTCTAAGAATCCATTGTTCAATGCAGGATCATGAGATTTTTACATGTTTTCTGCCAAGAATCTTGTAGTCCCAATTCTCATATTTACACTTCTATTTAAAATTAATTGTGTAAAGTGTGAGATAGTGTTTGAGATCATGTTCCAAGTTTTATATGGGTAGTTGTTCCAGATGATTTGAAAGCATTTTTCTTATAATGTTTTCGAATTCTCCTTGAAAAATAATCGACCATAAATATAAGGATCTATTTCTAAATTATATTCCATTTACTTATTTCTTTTTGCAGTAATGAATTTGAATTTAGAAACACTCTACCACTGAGATTTATCCGCAGTTCATTATTTCTTTGGTTTTGAGACAATATCTTGCTATGTTCCCAAGGGTGACCTCAAATTGTCAATTCTCCTTCCTCAGTCACCTGAGTTGCAGATACTATAGGCATCCACAACCATGCCTGGCAATATTATTCCATTTAATCATTTTGTAAGTGTGTCTCAGTACTGATTTCAATAACATTTTCAAAATAGCTTTGATGAAAATGTACTATATATATATATAATAAAGGGTCTCTGCATAGTATTTTAACACATACTCCACATCCACTGATGAAATCCCTTTCTCATTTCCCGACTTCACTCTTTACCCTTTAAAAATCACCAATCTAAATTCAAGTTTAGCCTCCCCCACATGAGGGACAGCATGCAGTGTTTGTATTTATGTGTCTGGTTTTGTTTCATTTTGCCACTCTACCCTCCAATTTCACCCAATTGGTTGCAGGTGGCAGGATTTGATTTTTATAGATGTATGTCTACATATATGCCATATTTTCTTTATCCATCTGACCCAAAATTCCTAGGTGATTCTACATCTTTTCATTTGGGATATGCCTCAATAAACATGGGCATCCAGGTATCAGATGAAGGTTTCATTCTTGTTCATTACATACTCCCATGTGAGATACCTGAATCACAAGGTAATTCAATTTTAGTATTATTTAGTTGAGATACAAAAGACTTAACCAAAGCCTCATGTGCTTGGCAAACATTTGACCATTAGACTACATCACAGTGCCTTATTTATTATTATTATTATTATTATTATTATTATTATTATTAATTTATTTATTTTGAGAGAGTGTTACATTAAGTTTCTTTAACCTCACAGCAGATTCAGGATCCTCCTACTGTAGTCTCCCAAGTTGCCTACTTTACAGGCATTTATCACCATTTCTGGCTTCCAGCATATTTCTTTTTTATTGGAATCAGGATTTTGCCCTCTTTGACCTTGAATTTGCACAAGTTGGCCTTAAACTTGTAATCCTCTCTTTTAGCTTCTTAAATATATGGGATTAGTTGTGTGCCATGATCCAAGCTATTGTTAGTGTTTTGAATAATATGCACAGTTTTTCATATCAGCTACCCAATTTACTTGCACACACCAGTGCCTAAGTGTTGATTTTTTTTTTACATCCACATTGTGTTTGTCACTTTTTTAATTTATCCATTCTTACTGGGATGTGATGCACATGCAAGGCAAGCACTCTACCTACTGAGTTATTTCCCCAGTCTTCCTCATTGTATTTTTTATTTGCATTTTCCTGAAGGCTACTTTTATTGAATATTTTTCTTCATGTTTTCTGGAACTTTTTGTTTCTTTTGAAAAACTGTCTACTTCGTTTGCCCACTTGAATGGCATTACTTAGTTTTTGATTGTTTGTTTGGTTTTATGATTATTTTTGTTCTTTACATATTCTAAATATGAAGATTGTATCAAACACATACTGGGCAAAGATTTTCTCCCATTTTATAAGGATTCCCTCCCCCCTTTTTTCTTTGCTGTTCGTCAACGTTTTAGTTTAATGGAATTTTTAATCTTTACTTTTTGTGATTTCAAAATTCTGTCCAAAACATTTGTTATCTTTACAAGAGTCTTAAATTTCTTTGCTCTGTTTATTTTGTAGTTTCACAGTCAGGTCTTTTACCACTTTTGAATTTATTTTGAACAGGGTGAGGAATAGGGATCCAGTTTCTTTGAGTACTGAAAGTTTATAATGAGCTTTAAATTTGGGATGTGTGAGTCTCCCAATTTTGTTCTTTATATTTTTATTGAAAACAAACAAACAAACTGTATTTGGTATTTGAGGTTGACTGAACTTCCATATTCACTTTAGGCTTATTATTACATCTTTTTCAAAAATGACATGTGGGAATTTTGGTAAGGTTTACATTGATATGTAAATCAATTTGCATCTTACCATTTCAGCAACATTAATCTTATCAATAAATAGTCAATGCCTATTTATTCTTTTAAACATTTTCTATAGTATTTTCTGCTTACAAGACATATTTGTTAATTTTTTGCTATGTATTTAATATTTGATACTACCATAAATGAAATGTTTTAAAGTAATTTTGCTTTTAATATTTATTGTTCAGCTACAAAAATTATATTGATTGGTGCTATATCCTGCACAAATGCTGAACTTTTTTATTTAAATCATTCTTTCTTAGAGACCTTAGGATTTAATTCACACAAAGCTATCTATCTGTTTTTAGAGTTAGATATAGTTTGATAGTTTCACTTCACATTTCTAATATGGAATTTTGTTGTTGTTGGGTACCAGGGATTGAACTCCAGAGCCCTTGACTCCCGAGCCACATCCCCAGCCCTATTTTGTATTTTATTTAGAGACAGGGTCTCACTGAGTTGCTCAGCACCTTGCTTTTGCTGAGGCTGGCTTTGATCTTCCTTCCTCAGCCTCCCAAGTCACTGGGATACAGGTGTACACCAACCATGCTCAGCTCTGATATGGATGTTACTATTGTGTTTTTTTACTGATTCATTCTCTTATTAAGTCTTTTGATATTTTCTATGTCTAAGTCAGTTTTGATGGATGTTATGTAAAAATTTGTTCACATTCAGTTTTCATATTTTGACCTTAAATTTTTCTCATTTTTCTGTGGAGTCTGTATTTATTGTCTCACTTTTTTTGATATTTATTAACTTGAGTACTCTCTCTCTCTCTCTTTGCTTGGTTAATTGAACAATCAATTTTGTAAATGTTTTGAACAATCAAGTTTGTTTTCTTAATTCTTTTGTTTATTCGTTTTATGCTTGCTCTATTCTTTATTAAAATTTATCCTCTGCAATTTGATTACAGCTTGCTTCTCTTTGTCTAGTACTGTGTAAATTTAGGTTTTTGTTTCGGCAGTTTTTTTTTTTTTTATAATGTAGGACTTTGTGGTTATGAATTTTCTTCTGAGGGCTACTTTAGCTGCATCTCATCAGTTTTGGCATGGTTGCTTTCATTTTCATGTTTTATTTTTATTTTTATCTATTTAAACTAGTTTCTATTTTTTTCTTTTTCTTCTTCCTAAAGAGTTCACTGTCTAATTGCTACATGTTTGTAAATTTTTAAATGTTTTGTTTTATTAACTTTAGTTCATTGTAGTTACAAAAGATACATGTCCTAATTTCAGTGCTTTTAAATTTATTGACATTTTTATGGATTTAAAATGGGAAGTCCTGCACAATGTTTCCTACACACTGGAGTAAAATGTGTACTCTACTCTTTCGGGCAGAATATTCTATGTAGTCCTGAAGATTTAGGTTTAAACTTGGGAAGTATTGCAGCTCCCCAAGGTGCATTAAATTGCCCAAGGCACCTAAAAGTTACTAGGTGATATTCATTGGATGTGACCTAGTTTAAAACTAGCCACTGCAGATTTGTGTCCTTTGTTTCAGATTGCACAGGGAGATCCTTCTCTACCTTCTCATCAACTTTGGCAGAAGAAAGGATTGCCATAACAAAAGTTGAATCTTCAAGGATTACTACACAGCTTACTAGAATTAATCCACAAGAGCCTATATATTGATTAATATTTCCCACTGTTCATACTCCTACAGGAGCAATATGGCAATAATTGGGAATTATTGAGTGGCCTTGCCTACCTTATTCTCCTCAAAAGTCAACTCCATACCATGGCTTTATTGCTCAGTTAGTTACTAAAGGAAGAAGATGAGTTTTGCAGAGAGTTGGGTCATAGCCTAATATTAATATTGGCCCTTTTTCTACTCAAGAGCATGATTGGCTTTGACAATCTTCTAATACTTGGCAGATAGCTTGTGCAAATTTCCCTGGCCAAATGGAAAGCCATTACCTTCATGAGAAAATTATTCAGTTTACTCTTGTGACTACATTTATTTTCCCCAAAATTGTATGTGCTTAACCAATAGTTGGAGAACTAACAGTATTTGCTGATGGATTGAGTTCAGGAAAGGCAGGTTTCTATAGCCATGTTTATACAGAGATAAAACAGACAGCATATACTTCTGCAGAATGAGCAGAAATTTAAGCTCTCATTTCGGCTTTAATTCGTTTTGCAAATTAGTCAATCTATATTTATTCTGATAGTTTATATTGCAGTTGGAGTCACAAAAAATATTAAAACATCAACTACTGGGAACACACCATTGCAAGAGTGTTTCAGACCTTATAAAAGACAATTCAAATGTGTCACCATCCATGTTTCATTAGCCATATAAGAGCACATTCTAATATTCCAGGTCCTTTAGAATCAGATAATAATAAGATTGATAAACTTATTGCCATTTGTGAATAAATAATTGTGCAAAAGCCTCACATTCTTTACATCATCAGAATGCTTCTAGTTTACATAAAAAATTAATATTCCTGGGGAAAAACTTGTCAAATTCTACATCAAATCTCACAATATTTTATACATATTTTATCTTCACCAACTAGGGTTAATCCCATGGTTTATGACCAAATCAGTTATAGCAAATGGATGTAACTCACATCGGTCAATTTGGCAAACAGTGTTAAGTTCATGTTATTGTTGATACTTACTCTAGATTTATATTTGCCACTGCCTGTGTAAGAGAAAATACTCAGCATGTTATTTCTCGCTGTCTAGCTACTTTTGCAGCATTAGGATGTCCTTTTACAGATTGAAATTGATAATACACTAGCTTATACTAATTTTTCTTTTCAGCAGTTTTGCCATCAATTTTGTATTGATCATAAAAATGGTATTCCCCATAAGCCTCAGGGACAAGCCATCCTAGAATGAGCTCATTTATCTATTAAGCTACAATTACAAGGCCTCACAAAATAACCTTAATCATGCTTTGTTCTAATTTTTTTTAATTGTGACTCTGAAACTCACACTGCAGCCAAAGGACTCATTTCTTCTACTGCAGCTAGTCCCTTGAGCCAAGGTTTGTGGAAAGATTTACAAACATAATAACAGAAAGGATCATATCCAGTGATAATGGGGGGTAGAGGTCATGCTTGTGTTTTCCCAGAAGGTGCCTCTCATCCTATTGTGGTACCTGATTGTGCTATCGAACATGAAGGACCTAGAACCGAGGTTCAGATACTGAAGATTGATCCAGAGATGTCAGCCCTGATCCCCAGCAGGAAGTGAGAGCTACAAAGGAGGAAGAGGATGAAGAAGGCCCTGAGAGATTGAATGTTGAAACTACCATCATGGAGGCAACTGTAGAATCTAGCGCTATAGCCTCAACAGATACTTTGACACAAGGAGGAACGAACTCTGCAGCAACAATGTTTGTGGCCATGTTAGCTCTGTTGAGCTGTCCAGTAAATGGGGTCCAGGGAGAAACCAATTGGACATATTTCCAGACCCACCTTTGGTACACCCTGTGGTGTGGACCGGAGAATCCATCCCAGAATTTATGAATGATACTCATGTACTTTGTGGTTTTACAGATAACTCGGATTACACCCAACACTGTGACTGGATTCAGTTATACTGGTTACAGTGGACAACTACGTATATATTAATCCCATGATAAGCATGCTGGCTATCTCAGGGTATCTTCTGAAAAAATACGGCATATCTGGGGTCTAGGAAAGCCAATCGTACTGGACCCTGGTACTGTAAGCAATATGTCCAAACAGTTATTAAAATGGGACTTTCTCATAAAAAGCTAATCATTGTCACAGAATGTCTGCCAATACCTTACTGTCCTAATCATTCTGCAATAGAATTTGGCACCTTTCCTAAATGGATAGACTGTGCAGATGTCTTGCCAGTGCAACAAAAAGGTTCTAGAAATAGTGGATATATTTTAGGCTGGTCTCCAAGAATTGACAAAATCAAGCACATAAGGATGCATGATCCCTGGAGGTTTTGTTCGTAATATCCTAACCTTCACTGAAGGCGGTATCCAAAAAGATGTTTGGTGCTTAATTGCAGCCTCAGATTTCCTATATTACACTAACAGCCCTATGCCTGAGTTTGTAGGCAGGGGGTGTAAAGAGGGTTCCTGGTATGGCCTGCCAGCTGTGTTCAATCTCCCTATATTTTAATTACTGGAAATGTGAGAGTTAAAAGAAAGAATGATAAATATCTTGTAGCCTGTAAAAAGTGCAATTTACCTAATTGCATCACTAGATATAACAGAGGGGAAAGGAACATTAATTCTTCACCAATCTTCCTTCGTCTTACTACCGGTCAACATTTTAGAGCCATTACATGCTGACCCTGGTGTTGAGGTTTTACAATAGACGCATGCTCAGGTGACAAGTCTTAAGCGAGCTCTTGGACTTATATTTCTTGGTTATATTTTTTATAATTTAATTTAATTTAATTCATCATTTCTATGGTTACAGCCTCAGTAGCTAGATCTCAGAACATTCAACATGCAAATTTTCTTAATAATTTGGCTCAAAATACTTCCAAAATACTACCTATATGTCTTTGGTTCAAAAAGCCCTCAATAATCATAAATATGATGAAAATATAGAAACTAAATTGAATGCCTTAGAAACTACTGTCATAAATATTGGTAATGAGCTTTCTGCTCTCAACATTAAGGAAAGGCTTAAATTCCATCTGACTATGAAGATCTGTGTTACTGCAGCCAAATATAAGCTTTCCTAATGGGATTAGGAAAAGTTTAAATCATATAATGGGTATTTGGCATAGCAAATAATAGTAGCCTGGATCTTATGGAGTTACAACACAACATCCAGGATATTCAAAAAAGCAAAATTGAGCTTATGGATCCTACCTCTCAAACTGGAAATACTTCAAGAATGGAATGGCCTTAACCCTGGAAACACGCTGAAACACTCTGCATGGTATATTATTGGAATGAGGTGTTTGTTCCTAGTTCTTTTTTGTATTGTGATAATAGGTTGCCACACTATCAGAACAAAAATCCAGGAACTTGACATAACAGCTCATCATTTTCTTTTGCAAAGTAAAAAGGGGGAATATGCAGAGTGCCACCCATGAATTACTTGAGGGTCTTCTCTGGGTATGGAGCCATGAAGAATTAGGTCTTACCTTGGAAACTATCCACATCCTCCCAGAGTGCACTAGATTGCCCAAAGCACATGACCCTCTTGTAGCTCCAGAGTTGGGCATAACACATTGGGAACTGCAAAACCCACCTTCTACCTTACTTGGCAAAGAACATTCTATGGAAAACCTTTGATATTCCCTGATATAAATAAAGCAAACAGAGGCTCCATTTTGCTCTTTTGAGTGTGGAAGCTTCATCGCTAAGATCAGCTAGCCCACCCCATCCCCGCTTTTAAAATTACTTTCTGTATTTTGTGGGTTATTCCCCCTGCTTTACCTTTCTTAGCTTTTATTTTGCAGCCAGACCATTCCACCAAGAGGAACTCTATTTATACCACCTGCAGTTTTAAATTCATGACCCTTTTGCCTCAGCTTCCCGAGTCACTGAACTACTGTGGTAAGGTCTTGATTGCTATTTTTATATTTTTTTAATATATATTTTTTTATTCTCATCCTGTCTTTGTCTTGGAATCTAAAGTGAATCTGACGTAGACAGCAGAATAATTTTATTTGGTTCCAGGTCTTAAACCAAGGGTGTGGCTACATCCCCAGCCACCTTTTAATATTATTATATTTTATTTTCAGACACTGTTACACTAAGTTGCTGAAGCCAGCATCTAATTTGTGATACCCTAGCCTCAGTCTCACAAGTAGGTTAGCGGCAGCATTGCACCACTGTGCCCACATGATGATGAATTAGACAGGCTCTCCATAAGTCATTAAATTTGCCGTCAAACTTGCAATCCTCTTACCTCAGCCTCCTGAGTTTCTAGAGTCCCAGATGTATGCTGCATGCCTAACTTGATCAATATGTTTTCTAAAATTGGAACAAATTAGATCTATATGCAGTAATAGTCATGAAAAAAGTAATAGTAATGAACCAAATGCTTCTTCTATGTCGCCACTTGTTTTCTACCTGTATGTTTTTGGTTCATCAATTTTTACATTATTGCCTATTAATGATTCATTTTTCTTCTGTATCATTTTTATTTTATTTTCTTCTTTTGGCACATGGTTTAGTTTTTCCTTAGTGATTGTGCTGGGAACTCTAACATCTTAAATTTATGACAATCAGTTTTTATGCATGACAAATTAGTTTCAATAGTATATAAAATTTTTGCTGATCTTACAGATTTGTCCCTCAGAATTGGTTTCTATCTTTGTCATAGACTATAACTTCATGCATCGTGTGTCTTCTATGGCTTGGATATCATTTGTCAACAAACAAGCTTAGGTTTTGGATACTTGGTCCTCCTTATGGTAGCACTGAGGCAGGGGAACCTTACAAATGTGCTGTCTACTGGGTGTTAATTCAGTCATTGGGGACACCACCCTCAGGAGGAATGGACACTAGTCTCTTGGAATGAATTTTTGAGAAAACGAGTTGTTATGAAAACTCAAGACTGCCCCTCTCTGCTCTTTGGCTTGTATTGGTCCATAGGATTTTTCCTCTTCCACTTGGCCCCACTCTGATGACAGCCACCATGCTGGAATAGAGCAAAGTGGGTACTCCCCAGAAGCCAAGTGGATGACATGCCTTTATCTTGGACTCTAAAATTCTGTCCTAAATGACTTTTTATTCACAAACTACACATCCTTAAGTAGTTCCTGATAGCAATGAAAAATGGAGTCTTGTAATCATTCAACATCAATGTTTGTTTGGTTCTAAGTGTTATTTTTATGTTATAAGTGTTATTTTTGTGTTCTAAGTGTTACTTTTGCACTCATTTATTCTTAATTGTTTTTAATTTTATTTTTTAAAATACATTACAGTTCAATTCTTATTACACATATAGAGTACAATTTTTTACACTTATATTTTTAAAACACATAGAAAAGAGTTAGCAACTAAATATTCCATGACACTGGCTATATTTAGCTATCATATTGAGCTACTGAGCTATATCTACCACTATTTCTCATTATTTTATGTTGGCTCAAGGTTCTGTCTTTTTTCATTTTCTTTATCCTTGATGGCTCTATTGGCATTTCTGGAAGAGTTGTTTACTCACTGCAAACCTTTCCTTGTACAAATCTCCCCTTTATCTTTCAAAGCACAGTTTTGCAAGATATAAAATTATTGATTTTTTATAAAAACAAGTTCCATCATGTCCTCCCGCTGTCTTCCAGCTTCTTAGATTCTCTAGGGAAACCCACTAATGCTGTCTTGTACCTGAACAACTGTTTCTCTCTGACCACTCACGAGATTGCCTCTTGGTATTTGTTTTACAGAAATTGGACTATCATAGTTCCACTTATCTATGGTTTCCCTTTCTGTAAGCTATAGACAATTCCAGAATGAGCAACTCATGAGTTTTAAATTGCAAAGTGTTCTGAGGAGCATGATGCAATCTCACCCCACCCCACCCCAGCCCTCCAGGGGCAGGAGCCTCTGCCTTCTCCAGCAGTTTCCCAGGTGATATACTGTTTTTGGATACCTTCCTGTTAGTTTCTAGTTGCCATCTTTGTTGAGAGACTGACTGTCATGATAGTGCTTCACTCGTGTAGAAGAGAACATCTCTCCAATTACTCATGCACCACATTCTGTTTATGCCCATGTTGTATGTTAGCACTTGGAGCCTAAGAATAACAGACATACCTTGACCCTCTCCTAATGGAAAACATGATTTCCCATGAGACTCTGACCCAAGAAGTTGAGATGTGTTTAATAAGTTTAGAACAAACACCTTTCACAAATAACCCCAAGAAAAATTGCCAGTGACTAGGAAGTCAATTCTACTTCGTTGTAATGCTAAAATGTCCACCAGGAAGGAAGTTGAACCTCCTTTCCATAGTATATGGTTGAAAGGCAAAGTGTCCTTTAAGAATGGCTCATGTGTCAACAAGGCAGTCTGGTGTATGCTTAACAATCAGGATTGAACCTAATTTCATCTGACAACACAAGGTAACCTCTCCCCCCAGTGCCACTATGATCTGAGGGATGAGGTATCAGTTCCTGGACATAACAAGGAGCCAGTGGAGGTCCTTGTTCTCTTCAAAAGAAAAATGCTGTAGTCATCATTCATGGAAGAATTTAAGCCTCATTCTCATAAAATATAATGTATGCAGAAGCACATATTTTTTGTGATCCTGGGCTATCATGGTCAATTCTGCTCATTATTTATTTAATTATTTTTGGCACCAGGGATTGAACCCAGGGCTGCTTAACCACTGAGGCCAATCCTCAACACCCTCCCTTTAAAAATATATACTTTATTTAGAGACAGGGTCTCACTGGGTTGCTTAGTCCTGATTAAGTTCTGAGGCTGACTTTGAACTCATTATCTTTCTGCCTCAGCTTCCCAAGTTGCTGGGATTTTGGGCATGCAATGTTATGCCTGGCTAAGTTAATTTTTTTAATGATAAAAATAATGATTGTTTCAATGATTAGGGTTGAAGTCAAGAAGTGAGAGAGAAGTTGTTTTTGATTTTTTTTCCCACCAGTTTAAGCAAGAGCCAGTAAGGGTCCGTGCCAGTGCTGGATGAGAGAGAGTTGTAGAAAAACTTCAATGTGAATGATTGCAAGTAATAGAATAGATAGCTTTGACTCCTTGTCCTTGACCAAGGACAAGGAGTCAAAGCCACTTCAAAGTTCTTGGTGACAAAATGTGAGAACCCAGATTAAAAAAAAGTTTGTGGGAGGAGAAAAGTGAAGACTGATTTCAGCAGTGGAAATGTCTTGCAGTTTTCATTAATCATAGGTGGGTGACTGGTTCCAGGCCAGCAATTCCCAAAGCATTGCCAAGTGCATCAATTTATGTATACAGTTTGCAGACAGCCTGCTCACCTCCTCCTATAATTTAAATGATCTCTGGGTTACTAGTACAATTTGCTACAGGGCTGGGGCTGGGGATCAGTGGCAGAGTGCTCACCTAGCACTTGTGAGGCACTGGGTTTGATCCTCAGCAACACCTGGAAATAAATAAATAGAAAAAAGTTATTCTGTCCATATACAACTAAAAATATTTTTTAAAAAAACTGGTACAAAGTAACCACTATGTAAGTAGCCATTATGCCATTGTCGTTACTTGGGAGAAAATCTGTACATTTACTTGGTACATAAGCAATTCATTTTCAAATCCTTCCCATCCACCAGGGTTTGAGAACTTGGGTGCAGAATCCATGCATATGGCCACAGGTATGGATGGGCAGATTGTCTAAAAAAGGCTTAGAAATATGTTGTAACAATTCCAATAACATCTGTACCAGAGAGAGAGGCAAGTAGAGGGTCAGAGATGACACCTGGGAAAGCAGGGGGTGACAGGTGGAGCCATGGGTGGCGAGGTGGCAAAGAGGACAGGCAGAACCTCTGGGGACACATAGGCATGGGAAGATGTTGAGACCTGGAAACACTGAATGCTTGGGGAGGCAGACAGAGAAAAAAGATGTCACCGTTAATATAATAAAAAATGGGGACAGAATAGATTTAGAAGCTCAGAAAGTTTTGACCTTCAAACTCCTCCTCCATTCCAGAAGATTGCATTCCCCTTTCTGAGCAGAATGCACAGTGGGGTTATTTGTTTTGTTTTTGTTTTATGTTTTTTTTAGAAAACTGATAAAATGTTCTCTGGTTTTGAAAGATGATTTATGGCCCATGAATAAAAGTTTTTTTGAGTTTCTGGTCACACAATATTGGTCTCTACTTTTTTCCATTTTTGATGAATATTTAACAACTGGCCTACCAGTGGATACGAAATTTATATGCCCATTATTGTATTATTAAAATGCAAAATTATTATGGAACTCTATGGGGTGATACATAATTGGTTCTCGTTAATGCAGCTCATGCCTGCCTTGATCGATCGTTCGATCGATCGATCTATCTATCTATCTATCTATCTATCTATCTATCTATCTATCTATCTATCTATCTATCTACCTATGTATCTATCTTTTCAGTGCTCGTGGTAGCTCTACCACTCAGCTGCATACTGATAGAGACAGGTAGCATGCATATGTGATTGATGGGATCATGCAGATCAGGGAGTCATTTTATAAACCTGCCCTCTGTGCAGACCCCCACTTTTCTTTTAGAAACGTAATTTACCTAGAGCCCTTCCTGGGTCACGTCCATGTGCTAGATTCTATTCCTCAGCCAACAACCTGTGATTTATGTGAGCAATACAGGTATCTCTACCAGTGAGAATGCAAATTACGCTGGTGGGGACAAGTTCTGGGACACTTTTACAGACTAGATTCCAGAACATAAGAAGATAGGATGATTGCACCTAACCACCAAATATGTAAGAACCATTTCAGACAAGCATGGGCCAAAGTGACCTAGAGTTTTCTTGGATCTTTGGCATGTCAACTTCCTGTTCCTGTCACTAGTGTGCACCTGCTAACTACTATTTCAGACACATCCCTCACTTTATCTGGTATTAGTTTATTTAAAGACATAGGGAAGGGAAGAAAGGATACTCTCAAGCTGGAGTGTCCGCTCTGATAGTATGTTGTGCCCTATTTTCCTACTGGTCCCAGAAAAGGTCAACTTGTCAGTGCAGAGCAAGATGACTTGAGAGTTGCATTTATATATTTAGAATATCATATTAAACTTTTCATAATAAGTTTTTTCTACTGATTTTTAAAAACTAAATGACAGCACAATGCATCACAATTCCTATTACACATATAGAGAACAATTATTCATACCTCTGTTTGTATATAAATTATGTTGACACCAATTTGTGTCTTCATACGTGTACTTTGAATAATGATGTCCATCACATTCCACCATCCTTGCTAATACCCTGCCCCCTCCCTTTCCCTCCCACCCCTCTGCTCTATCTAGAATTCATCTATTCCTCCCATGTTCCCCTCCATACCTCACTATAGTCACCCTCCTTATATCAGAGAAAGCATTTGGAATTTGTTTTTTTGAGATTGGCTAACTTCACTTAGTATTATCTTCTCCAATGCCATCCATTTACCTGCAAATGCCATGATTTTATTCTCTTTTGTTGCTGAGTAAAATTCCATTGTGTATATATAATGCATATTTTTTTATCCATGCATCTATTAAAAGGCATCTAGGTTGGCTCCACAGTTTAGCAATTATGAATTGTGCTGCTATAAACATCGATGTGGCTGTGTCCCTGTAGTGTGCTGATTTTAAGTCCTTTGGGGTCAAATGGTGATTTCATTCTCAGATTTTCAAGGAATCTCCATACTGCTTTCCATATTGGCTGCACCAATTTGCAGTCCCACCAGAAATGTATGAGTGTACCTTTTCCCCACATCCTCACCAACACTTATTGTGTTTGTCTTCATAATAGTTGCCATAATAAAGTTTTATTACAGTAAATTCACACACACACACACACACACACACACACACACACAGTTTCCTTTGGTGTCTCTGGACAAGACCATGTGGAGTAGGAACCTACAAATATGATGCAATCATACTGCCAGTTAAGAAGTCGGACTTGGTCCATGGGCAGGCCTCTGGTATCACCCACAGCATCTCCCATAACCTTGAGGAGCAAATTGGGTGTGAGGCCTAGAGATGTCAGAGAAGCCTCACTGTTTTCTCCCTCCCTCCTGCTAGTGATTTCTGGGCCAATAAACTTTGCTCTACTTTGATTATATTTTATGTATTATCTGAAATCATCTCTGGTTTTTTAAAAATTTTTATTTTTAAATCTGATCTTTATTTTTAAAAATAGTTTTTAGTTGGACAGTATACCTTTATTTTATATATTTCTCATTAATGTGGTGCTGAGGATTGAACCCAGTGCCTCACAGGTGCTAGGCAGGTGCTCTGTCACTGAGCCAGAACCCCAGTCCCTTGTTTTTAATTTCAAAATTTGTGGGCATTCCTGAATTCTGGTGATTTATGAACCTTCTCCTTTGAGGTTCAGTGTAACTTTCTTCTTGGTATCCAGCATTTTTGCCCCAACCAGACATGTTCCTCGGTTCTTTATGACCTCAAGTGTTGCTAGAGGAATTATTAAAAGCAAATAGGGTAGTGTTTTCAGGAAGGAAGTCTTAAGAGAATGCTCGTTATTCGATTTCTATTTTTACTTATGTATTTAGCCATGGACTCATATGTTTTTTGTCGTTATCCTCAAATGTTGTCCACAAACCAGCAGATTGCAGAAACTTTTTATGTTGACAGCTATTGTCAAATGGTGGCATTCTGATTGAGGCACATTCGACTGAGGGTAAACATTAAGATGCTTCTAAAGTGCTTATAAATTTTCCTGGTTAAAATATTGCAGAGGATTTTGCCAGTTTTCTCGCCACTCTGCTTATCTCATTGGTGTTGAAAAACCTCTCAGATGCAAGGAATGCACTCCAGAGGCAAGCTTCTGCAGCTGGCCACCCACAGACCCCAACACCCACTGATCCAATTCTCCGTGCCCCATTAATTGTGTGTCGGGTGCTGTTGGATTGTTAATTATTGGGTAAAACCCAGTGTTTTATCCCCAAGAAGCCCAATGTCTAGCTTGTTAGTTTTGTCTTTTTGTCACAACAAGACAAAAACTACTGGGTTGGTTATTCACTTTTCCTTGCCTCTCAAGACAAATCTGAGCTCCATCCAGGGACCTATATCTATTGGCACTGGTAGTTTAGGAAAATTTATAATTTTCTTTAAGAAAACCAACAGCAAGAATAATTTCCCTCATGGGGGATGGAGGGGCTCTGGCCCCAAGGAGTCCCCAGCTCTTTCCTTCTTCTCACCCACATAATCTCCTCATCATGGGCAAGACAACCGTGTACTGCTCATCCCTGGAGTCCTGGGCATGTGGCTTTACCTTCCAGTCTTCCTTCTAGAGAAATGTTCCCATTTCACAAATGCAGCAAAACTTGTCCCCCAAATACCTGGGCTGCTGTTACTGAGAAGCAAAAGAAAAAAATACTGAAGATAGGAACTGGGACTGGGGCTCAGCTGTAGAGCACTCCCTTAGCATGTGCGAGGTCCTGGGTTCCATCCTCAGCACCACAGAAAAATAAATGGATAGAATAAAGGTATTGGGTCTGACTCCAACTAGAAAAAATATTTTAAAAAATACTGAAAAGGCAATGGATCTAGCATGTTGAGAAATGCGAATTAAAACTGCATTGAGCTTCTCTTTCACTCCAGTCAGAATGGCAATTATCAAGAATACAGTAACAATAAATTGGTGAGGATGTGGGGGACAGGGAATGCTCACACCTTGTTGGAGAATCTGCACATTGATGCAACCCTTCTGGAAAGCAGGATGGAGATTCCTCAAGAAACTAGGATTGGAAACACCTTCTGACTCAGTTATCCCACTCTTCAGCATAAAGAGGATAAAATCAGCATACTACAAGGACACAACCACATCAATATTTATGAGAGAACAACTCACAATAGCTAAGCTATGGAGCCAGCCTAAGTGCCCACCAACAGATGAATAGATAAAGAAATTGTGGTGTGTATACATGGTGGAATATTACTCAGCTTTAAAAAAAGATGACTTCATAACTTTGGCCAGTAAGTGAATGGATCTGGAGATTATCATGCTAAAGTAAAATAAGGCAATCCCCCAAAACCAAAGGTCACATGTTTTCCATGACATGCATTATCTATATCACAAGGAAGGTGGGGGGCAAGAAGAGAAGTTCTGTAGATGAAACAAAGGGGAGTAATGGGAAGGGAGGGGAGATAAGAACAGGAAAGACAGTAGCATGAAGTGACCATAATGTTTCTATTTAATTGTATGAAAATACCTAAGTGAATCTACCCATCATGCCCACTCACAAGAATGGGGTCCTAAGGAGAATAAGGTATATTTTATGTTTGGATAAGTTTACCACAATGGATTCTATGGCCATGTATAACTAAGGACAAACAGTAAAATAGAAAGATTTAAAAGTATTGAAAAGGACCATGGGTCCAAATTGATAGCATCCTAGCCGGATGAGGAAGTGTCTTTAGGTACATTCCAGAATTTTCTAAAATGCTCCCCCATTGGATGCTGCCAAAGGTGTTGGAGCCTGTGGGAAGGTGGAGGTTCAGGGCGCTGCATGAGTAGAAAGGACTCCCCCCCATACATCCGCAGGTGCAGAGGTCCCAGGGGGCAGGTAACCTCGAGGCCTAACTAAGGCAGAGAAGAGCAGGGTACATTGGAGTCTGTGGAGTTATTTACCAAATTAGGAAAACCTGGAATTGGCTTTCCTGGACTCCCAATCAAACGCAAATTGTTTTTCCTTAAAGAGAGAGACCCTTGAGCCCCTCTTAAGGAGAAGACTTCTCTGTATTATGTGACTTTTTTCACCACTGAATTGGGGGCGGCAAGACCAGAGCTCTCTTTGGAAACACAAAGACTTTGTTTGCCTCAAGACAAGCAGGAAGGGTCGGTCTTTTTTGTTCTTTTTTTCTTGTCAAGTGCAGAGTATTCAGCTGATACTAAGGATGCACACCTGGGCAGGGGGTTCTCTGGTTTTTGGAGGAGGCAGGATCCCATTGCCTGGGATCCAGGAGACTGGTGGGAACCAGGGAGAGCACCCAGGGTGGCCTTGATCTGTGCAAGGCTGTTATCCTGTGGCCACCACAGGTATTTCTCTCAAAAAAAAAAGAAAGAAAAAAAAAGTGTCACACGCCTGTCATTGCAGTGTCTAGGGTGGCTGAGGCAGGAGAATGGCGAATTGAAAGCCAGCTTCAGCAAAAGCAAGGTGCTAAGCAACTCAGTGAGACCCTGTCTCTAAACTTCAAGCTAGGGCTGGGGAAGGGGCTCAGAGGTCGAGGCCTCTGAATTCCACCCCCAGTGGCCAGAGGGAGAGGGAGCTTGGGTGTAGCTGGGGTTTACCCAGGTTTTCTCTCTGGGGGTCTCTTCTGTGCTGATTTCCTTACTCTGCCTCAAGCTCAATGTGGGCTCCAGATACAGATTCAACTCAGCTGGAGGAACATCAGCTCTCAGGCTGCCAATCCGGTGGGAACCTCCTGCAAGGTGCCTGCCAGGCCCCCCACCCCCGTCCCCCCTCTCCCCCCGCCCTCCGTAAGCCTCCACCCGTGATGGCCGTGATGCACTGGACAGTTCCTACTGGGCCAAAGGCCAGTTCTGCTTGGAGAATTTTGCACAGATGAACAGAGGACAAGTCAGCCTCCCTACTAAGCTCTGGGTGGTTTTATTATAGGAGGAGGCCCAGGTGGTGAAACTGTCAAGAAATGACTTCAATTTCCTAACATCAAAACCCAACAGAACTTAGAATTCTGGTCACCCTAACCCTGACCCAATACCCAAACCTTAAAAGGAAAAGAAAAAAAGCTGCACTCAAACCCTGCCCTTTTGGCCTCCTTCTTGCCACTGTCACTCTAAAAGAAGGTTTGCTGGGCTCAGGCTGGGGAAAGCGGAGACTGACTGACGCCCTGTCCAATCAGAAGCCCCCGTGCTGAGCGCTGTCCAATCCTGAGTGCAGCCAGCGAACAGGGGGCGGGCCTCCGCGCTCGGGATGGGATTTATTTCTCCCGGGTCTGTGCAGTTGGCCTCCAGGCTTCGCTGGGTGCACGGGATCCTGGATGGCCCTGCCATGCAGAAGCTGAAGCTCCCCAGGGCAGGCTTGTCTGCTGGGCACCAGGAAATGGTGAGTGTGCAGTGGCACCTGGTGCCTGGACAGGGAGGCTTGGGAGGGAGGCGGGGCATGGAGGCCATCATGTGGGACCCACAGTGGCAGAAAACTGAGTTGGCCGACCCTGACTCCGGGGGCTTTCCGCGTCCACAGGCCTGAGTCCATTGGGGACAGCGCCCCTCAGTCCCCATGGCCAGCAGGGTGGAGAGTGTGACAGTGGCGGAGACCCCTCCAGCCTCCCCATCCCCTGGGGCAGCCTCAGCCCCTGCTCCAGTCCTAAGTGGCAAGTGAGCTTGGCTGCCCAGCGTCTTCCTGGGCTGTGGTGATTGGCAGGTGGAACCAGAGAATAATCAACTGCAAGCCAGAGGATGGCGCACACCTGTCATCCCAGTGGCTGCGGGTAGGGGGCTGATGCAGAAGGATTGCGAGGTCAAGGCCAGCCTAGGCAAGTGGGTGAGGCACTTAGAGACTCAGGGAGATGCTGCCTCTAAATAAAATTCAAAATAGGGCTGGGGATGGGGCTCAGTGGTTGAGGGCCTCTGAGTTCAATGCCCAGTACGAAAAACAAAACAAAACAAAAATTCCAATCTCCAAACACCGTTTTTCTGCAGGAGGGGAGCTATGGTTAACAGGGATCTCGCTTATTCCTCAGCTAGTTTCGTGGAGTTTGTTTTTTGGTTTTGTAGTTAACAGAAGGGTGCCTTACCACTCAGCCATGTCCCTGGTAGTTTTTATTCTGATCGCAGGTCTAGCTAAGTTGCTGAGATTGGCCTTGTTAGGGTTTGATTGATAATGACTTTTCCGTTGCAATTAAGTATAAGATTTTCACATCCACGTGGGATCATGGGTGGACTTTATTGACGTCGGGATTCCTAGATGATAATTGTAACAGTACAGCTCCACAATGTACATGTTAGGTAATAACTCTTTTTCTCTTATAATTCAAAAGTTTCTTTGTGAAGTTTACATATATTTAACTTTGTGGATGAATTTTAGGACTTGGTGCTTCCATTAAGAGTAAAGCATGCTGGATTGTTTATTTGTGCATCATAGTTATACGTAATACCTCATGAATATGGCACCCGTGTAAAACTGACCCATGGTATTTTATACTATTTTTAAGCTGAATGTACCATGACTATTAATGTATTATCCTGGTTCTGTGAACTGATTTCAGCAAGTCCCTGCGGTGGGGGTCTATCATGTGTCTTTATTAGCAAAACAGTTTCTACAAATAGTTAAGAAGCCCTTAAACTCTTTCAGTTTATTAGAATTATTTTGTATCCTATCATCATTGATACTATTTAATTTTGTCTCTGATAAGATTTTATTTTACATTTCTTAGGTTTTTAAAGATGTTGAATTCTTTTTTATTCTCATTATTGAACACATGGGTATCTCCTGTACGAATTGGCAGCTCAAGACTTCTCCCTGAATTTCTTCTGTGGTGGATTTCAGAGTGTTGGGACCGTGAGAATCACCAGTTCTTGGGCTCTTTTCCTACCCAAGGGGGCTGGGATCTGCAGGGGTCTCAGGTTTTTCTCACCCCTGAGGTTTTCATTCTGTTTTGGGGGTATGGGGAGCATAGTGGATTGAATGCAGAGGTCCTTTCCCACAGAGCTACATCCCTCGTACTTTCTATCATTTATCTCCTGACAGATGCTGAGATGCTGAGTCTGACCTTGAACTTATACCTCAGCCTCCTGCCTGGGGCCCCCTGAATGTTCTAAATGTAAGGGAAGAAAAATGTCAGATCCAGAACCCCGTCTCCCAGACGAAACCTGTACACTTGTATCAATGAATTCCTCAAATTCCAGTCCCCTGTCCCCACTGTAATAAATAAGAAGCAAAGGTTTTGTTTTCTGTTTATGAGCATTTCACATGAGAGAAAAGTACACCCAAAACCACTTGACATTTGAAAAAATGTGTGAGTTTGTGTGTGTGTGTGTGTGTGTGTGTGTGTGTGTGTGCATGTGTATTCTCCCTTCCTCTCCTAGGCTAGACCCCTGGTCAGAATGTCTTTGGGCTGAGTGTCCCCCGTGTAGACTGCATGTCCCAGGGGTCTCATGTCCTCTGTGATATTTTCCTGGTCCTGTTTTGGCTCTGCCTGACTTGAGGATCTCACACCTGGCTCATCTGAGGTCTCAAGAGCGTCTGGTGCATATCTGCCACCTGTTGACCTATGAACAGGTGCATTTAGGGGAAGTAGTTTCTCAGGGGAGTAGGTGATGGCCCTGCAGCTGGGAGGAGTCTCCTTAGCCAGAGCCACTTCATATGTTCCCTCGTCCTGGCTTCTGTGGATCCTGGAACAGTGATGGGCATGCAGCCATTTATGAACACACTGGTTCAAGTTCTTCTGGGAATGCATCTGGAGTGGTGGTTGTTCTGTTAGCTTTTAAAGAACTCCATGCTGTTTTTGAAAATGGCTGCACTGAGCTTATATTCTAGCCCCATGTGAGCAGGTCTCTTTCTCCATATCCATGTCATTGGAGGACTGGTTCCTTCGACTGTTTGATAGGAGCCTTTCCCACAGCTGCACTCAGGCTGAGAAGCTGTCCTACTTGGCTGGGGGCTGAATTCCTGATGCAGTTGGTTAGAACCCAGGCTGCCTGTGCTCACTGAAGAAAGGGGGTGTGAGCCTATTCCAGAAAGAAACAGGGAGCTGTGCTTTTGACAGCTTTTGCTTCACTCATGGGAGGGGGGATCATAGTCCAGGGAAGTGCTTGCACACTAATGTGAAGCTCCTCCTTTCTGAGATATGCACATGCACAGTTGCCACTGCTCCCAAAGCGGGTTAGGATGGAGTCCATGAGATTGAAAAAATATGGGGACCCTGAGTGCCTGGAGATCTTTCTTCCAGAAAGAACTGGCTAGACCTGGAGTTATTACTGAGGTAGGGGGGAGAGGGCTCAGGCAGGACTGCTGGTTGGACTGCATTTGTCCTGTCTACCCTTAGGGACTGGCTAGAGAGGAGCTCAACTTTTAGCAACCACAGTTTGCAGATCATGTTGCAAATCCCTTCTAGGGATAAATTGGGACCCTTGATCTCGCTTCCCTTCTGCCCTGGTCCCATGGATAAAGCTCGTGACCCTCCACAGCCATTGAAAATCACCCCCTTTTTCTCATCCTGATACTTGTGTATATCCACCTCTTTCTTCTATGAGCACCAGACAAATTCTGTTTCCAGCCACAAGTCATTTCGTGTCCCATGTGCTCCATTTGTGACGCCAATCAGTTTTCTTCTACACTGGGTGACACTGGATGGGGGTATTCTGTCCCAATTATGTGGCACATTGCTCAAGGCAGGACTAATGCCCACGTGTCCTTCAACTTTGCCTTCCCTTTGGATGGTAGAGATTTTCTGAGTGGTCCAATGCATAGGTCTCTCAGTCCATTATAACTTTATTTAAAAGGGACTCAAAACAGAAGTAGGTGTTTATTTTGTGTATCCATGTGTGAAGGGAATCCAGGAGCCTCCTATTCTGGTATAATTTTGAAACATAATCCTACTCAATATGTGCTTCTTTGGGATGCTGGAGTGTAATCCAGTACCACGCACATCCTGCACCCAAGCCCTACCAGTGCTCTGCACCTCCAGTTCCCATACCTCCCTTCACTTTGGGTTGTCTTGTTCATTCACATCAAATCCTCTGCTGGAGATGGTGGCATTTATCTAGGCCTTTTCATTGCACTTCATAATATTTACATTTACATACATATGGAGTCATCTATGAAATTTCTGCATTGTGATTTTTTTTGGTCCTCAAATTACTGCAATATGATAATTTTATAACATGCATTAGTGCCTGGTAATGATATCTCCTTTTTTGCTCTTAGAGTTCAGAATTCTTGGCTAATTTCATATGGATGTAACCTTCCAGGAGAATTTTCAAACTGTTTGCTTTGGTCCCTTCTCAATGGAAAGGAAACCATGGTGAAATTTTGATGGGGTGTTATCCTAGATGAACCTGAGGAAAGCCATCCTCTTTATAATGAGGAGTCCTATCATCTATACCCAGGATGTTCAATTCAGTCTTTTGCTTATCTGAATTTGTATTTTTTTTTCAAATTCTGCAGATGTTCTATTTAAGTATGCTTATATGTGAAATGTGACATTTATGTGACACCTATATAAAACTGACATGGTGTTTCATAGTATTGGTCAAACTGTATGCAATGTGGCAAACAAAATGTGGCTAACTTCCATAAATGGTTATTTTCTATGGTTTATTATTTATCTATTACCAAATGGACATCCTCTGTCACAAGGCTCTGGAGGAGCGTGCTGTGTCCCCATATGAACAGGTGCTGTAGTGTCCACATCTGTTTCTGTGGACCTTCATAATAACCCCACATGTTCTTCAACACTGTCTCAATTTGTGTTCATTGTGACTTTATGGTATAGTCCTCCTTTCTAAAGACGTTGATTGCTTTGTGATGAAGGGACATTTAGATACCTGCTATTTGAGGGGGCTGTTCATGGCTTTTGCCTGTGTTTCTCTCACAGTCTCTGTTCTCCTTTCTTAGAAGAGTTGGGTTAAAGGTAAGGTAATTTGTTACTTTCATCTGTCACTTCTCCTTGTTTTCTTTAATGGAGTCATTTGAGGAATAGAATGTTTGATTTCATATATACAATATATAAATTTAAGAATATTTTTTCTGTAACTTTGGAAAGGACTTTTTTTCATTATTTTTTTCCTTTTGTGAAATTGGGGATTTAAACCAGGGTGTTCTATTACTGAACACTATCCTCAGTCCTTTAAAATTTTTATTTAAAAAATTTAATGTTTTCTTAATTTTTAAAAATTATTACTGCCTATTTAGTTTTAAATTTAGGCAGTTTTTCACTCGGTTGCTAGGGTAAGCTTCACAATTGTGATCCCCCTGCCTCAGCCTTCAAACCACTGGATATATAAGGTATGTAGCACCAAATGCATCCTATCTCAGTTAGTTTGTTTGTTTCTTTTTTCTAGATGTTTTTTAGATCATGATTATTTATGGTTTTTATTATTTTTTTAAATACACGACAACAATGGAATGCATTATAATCCTTATTTCACATAGAGCACAATTTTTCATATTTATGTATATAATGTATGTTCACATCAATTTATGTCATTATACATGCACTTTTTTTGCATTACAACTCTTAATACACATATATATCACAATTTTTCATATCTCTTTGTATATGAGGTGTGTTGACACCCAATTCAAGTCTTCATACATGGACTTTGTATAAAGATGTTCATCACATTCCATCATCCTTGCTAATCCCCTGTGGCCTCCCTTTCCCCTCTGCCCTATTTAGAATTCATCTATTCCTCCCATGCTCCCCCTACCTAACCCACTATGAGTCAGCCTCCTTATATCAGAGAATACGTTCGGCATTTTTTTTGGGGGGGTATTGGTTCACTTCACTCAGCATTGTCTTCTCCAACTCCATCCATTTGCATGCAAGTGCCATGTATTTGTTCATTTTTAATGATGAGTAATATTCCATTGTGTATGTAAGCCACATTTTATTTTATCCAGTCATCCACTGAAGGGCATCTAGGTTGACTCCATAGTTTAGCTATTGTGAATTGTCCTGCTATAAACATTGACCTGGCTGTGTCCCTGTAGTGTGCTCTTTTTGTTTCTTGGTATAGTCTAAGAAGAGAAATAGTTGTGTAAAATGGTGGTTTCATTCCCAGATTTCCAAGGAATCTCCATAATGATTTCCAAATTTTCTGCACCAATTTGCAGTCCCACCAGCAGTGTATGAGTGTACCTTTCCCCCACATCTTGCCAACACTTATTGTTGTTTGTCTTCATAATATCTGCCCTTCTGACTGGAGTGAGATGGTATCTTAGAGTGGTTTTAATTTGAATTTCTCTGATTGCAAGAGATGATGAACATTTTTTTTTATATAATTGTTGATTGATTGTATATCCTCTTCTCAGAACTGTTTTTTCAGGTTCTTGGCACATTTATTGATTGGATTATTTTTTGGTGTTAAGACGTTTGAGTTCTTTATGTACCCTAGATATTAGTGCTCTATCTGATGTATGAGGGATAAAAAATTACTCCCAGAAAGTAGGCTCTCTATTCTATTGGTTTTTTCTTTTGATAAAAATCTTTAGTTTCAAACCATCCCATGTGTCGATTCTTGGTTTCAATTCCTGTGCTATAGGAGTGCTCTTAAGGAAGTTGTAGCCTAATCCCACATGATGGAGATAAGGCCTATTTTATCTTCTATTTGGAGAGTCTCTGGTTTAATTCCTAGATCCTTGATCCATGTTGAGATAACTTTCATGCATGGTGAGAGAGAGGGATTCAATTTTATTTTGCTGCATATTGATTTTCAGTTTTCCCAGAACCATTTGTTGAAGATGCTCTCTTTTTTCCAGTGCATATTTTTAGCACCTTTGTCTAATATAAGATAATTGTGGTTTTGTGGGTTGGTCTGTGTGTCCTCTACTCTGGGCTATTGGTCTACCAGCCTTTTTTGATGCCAGAACCATGCTGTTTTTTTTTTTTGTTTTTTTTTTTTTTTTTTTTTTTTTTTTTTTTTTTTTACTGTGGCGCTGTACTATAGTTTAAGGTCTGGTATAGCAATGCTACCTGCCTCCCTTTTCCTGCTAAATATTGCTTTAGCTCTTCTGAGTCTCTTATTTTTCCAGATAAATTTCATGATTGCTTTTCTATTTCTATGAGGAATGCCATTGGGATTTTGATCAGAATTGCATTAAATCTGTAGAGTGCTTTTGGTAGTAGGGCCATTTTGATAATATTAATTCTGCCTATTCAAGTTCAAGTTAAATCTTTCCATCTTCTAAGGTCTTTGATTTCTCTTTAGTGTTTCATAGTTTTCATTGTATAGATCCTTTACCTCTGTTGATTCCCAAGTATCTTTTTTTATGGAGGATATTGTGAATGGGTAGTTTTTCTCATTTCTCTCTCAGAGGATTTGTCACTGATACACAGAAATTCCTTTGATTTACGGATGTTGATTTTATATCCTGCTACTTTGCTGAATTCTAGTTCTAGAAGTTTTCTAGTGGAGTTTTTGAGTCTTCTAGGTACAGAATCATATCATCAGCAAATAGTGCTAGTTTAAGTTCTTCTTTTCCTATACTTATTTGATCAATTTATTTCTTCTAATTGCTCTGGCCAGTGTTTCAAGAAGTATATTGAATAGAAGTGTGAGAGAGGGCATCCCTGTCTTGTTTCCAATTATAGAGGGAACGCCTTCAGTTTTTCTCCATTTAGAATGATGTTGGCCTGAGACTTGGCATAGAGAGCCTTTAAAATGTTGAGGGAAGTTCCTGTTATCCGTAGTTTTTCTAGTGTTTTGAACATGAAGGGATGCTGTATTTTGTCAAATGCTTTTTCTGCATTTGTTGAGATGATCATAAGGTTCTTATCTTTAAATCTGCTGGTGTGATGAATTACATTCATTCATTTCTGTATGTTGAACCAACCTTGCATCCCTGGGATGAATTGCACTTCATCATGATGAACCATCTTTTTGATATGTTTTTGTATTTGATTTGCCAGAATTTTACTCAGAATTTTTGCTTCTGCTTTTTAGAGGTATTGGTCTGAAGTACACTTTCTTTTCTGCGTTTGTCTGATTTTAGAATGAAGGAGATATTGGCCTTATAGAGTGAGTTTGGAAGTGCTCCCTCTTTTTATATTTCATAGAATAATTTGAGGAGTGTTGGTGTTAGTTCTTTTTTGAAGGTCTTGTATCCATTGAGTCCTGGGCTTTATTTATTTATTTTTTGGTTGGTAGGCTTTTGATGGTGTCTTCTATTTCATTGCTTGAAAATAATCTGTTTAACCTACTCAGTTTGAGTAAGTCACATGATTCTAGACATTTGTTGATGACTTCAATATTTTCTGTTTTATTGCAGTACAAATTTTCAAAATAATTTCTAATTATCTTCTGTATTTCTCTAATATTCATGGTGATATTTCCTTTTTTATCATGGATTTTGGTAATTGGAGTATTTCTCTTCTTCTTTACAGTAGCATGGATAAGGTTTTAACAAATGTATTTGTTTTTCAAAGAGCCAAGTTTTCATTTTGACAATTTTAAAAAAATTAAAAATATATGTCAGCACAATATATTACAATTCTTATTACACATATATAGCACACTTTTTCATATCTCTGTATATAAAGTATGTTGACATCAATTCGTGTTTGCATACGTGTACTTTGGTGGCATATAATAGACATCATTATCTATCGTTGCTAATCCCTTTCCCCTCCCTATTCCTCCCACCAAACTGTCCTAAATAGAATTCATCTATTCCTCCCATGCTCCCCCTCCCTACCCCACTATGAGTCAACCTCCTTATATCAGAGAAAACATTCAGCATTTGTTATTTTGGGTTTGGCTAACTTCATTTAGCATTATCTTCTCCAATGCCATCCATTTACCTGCAAATGCCATGATTTTATTTTCTTTTATTGCTGAGTAATATTCCATTGTGTACAAATGCCACGTTTTCTTTATCCATTCATCCACTGAAGGGCATCTATGTTGGCTCCACAGTTTAACTCTTGTGAATTGTGCTGCTTAAAACATTGTGACTGTGTCCCTGTAGCATGCTGTTTTTAAGTCCTTTAGGTATAGACTGGGGAGTGGGATAGCTGGGTCAAATGGTGGTTTCATTCCCAGTCACTTTGTCAATTTTTATTTGCTTCTTTTGTTCCAATTTTATTGATCTCAGCTCTGATTTTAATTCTTTTCTGTCCTTTACTGCTTTTGGTGTTAATTAATTGTTTTTCCTAGGGCATTGAAATGTAATTTTAGGTCATTTATTTGACTTTCTCTTTTTTTTTAAGGAATGAACTCCATACAATGAACTTTCCTCTTAGTAATGCCTTTATAGTGTCCCAGATATTTGGATATGTTGTATCTGTGTCCTCATTCACATCTAAGAAGTTTCAAATCTCCTCTTTGATATTTTCTGAAACCCATTGTTCATTCACTAGAATATTATTTAGTCTCCAGGTATAGGAGTAGCTTCTATTTTTATCATTGATTTCTAATTTCATTCCATTATGATCTGATAGAATGCAGGGTAGTATCTCCACTTTTCTGTATTGCTTATAGTTCCTTTTTGGCATGACATATGGTCTATTTTAGAGAAGGATCCATTTGCTGCTGAGAAGAAAGTGTCTTCGCCTGTTGAAGGATGAAATAGTCTATGTATGTCAGTTAAATCTAAGTTATTGATTGTATTATTGAGTTCTATAGTTTCTGTCTGGATATTGTTTGGAATATGTATTCAGTGGTAAAACAGGTGTGTGAAAGTAACCCAGAATTATTGTCTTGTGGTCTACTTGGCCCTTATACTTGAGAAGAGTCTGTTTGGACATAGATGCTCCATTGTTTTGGGGGTGTGTATATTTATAATTGTTCTGTCTTGTTGGTGTATGGTTCTTTTAAGCAGTATGTAGTGTCCTTCTTTATTTTTTTTGATTAACTTTCAGTTGAAGTCCACATTGTGTGATATAAGAATGGAAACCCCTTCTTGCCTCCACATTCCATGTGAGTGGAAGTATGTGTTTTAATATTTATTTTTTGTATATGAACACAATACCTTTATTATTTAGTTTTATGTGGTGCTAACGGTTAAATACAGGGCCTCACATGTGCTAGGCGAGTGCTCTACCACTGAGCCCCAGTCCTAGCCCCAGCCTGAGTGATATATTTTATTTTTAACCTGTCACCTTCAGTCTGTGGGTGTCTTTTCCTATGAGATGAGTCTCTTAGAGGCAGCATATTGTTGGTCTTTTTTATCCAATCTGCCTGTCTTTTGATTGCTGAGTTGGAACTAAACTTTCAGGGTTATTATGGAGAGAAGATTTAAATTCCCAGTTATTTTTGTTTATTTTTGGTATTTAACTAAGTCAGTTTCTCTTTGATAGGTTTTTCCTTTAAAGTAAAACTACCCTTTTCTGATTTTTTATTGTTGTTCATTTCTTCCTCATGGAATGTTTGCCAAGGGTGTTCTGTAGTGCAGGTTTCTGGTTGTAAATTCTTTTAATTTTGTGTATGATGGAAGGATTTTATTTTGTCATAAAATAACATCTGAATCAAAATCTAATTGCTAATCAAAATTTAATTTTGCTGGGTATGATTCTTGGTTGGCATCCATTTCTTTCAGAGCTTGGTTTATATTGTTGCAGGATCTTGTAGATTTCATGGTCTCAGTTCAGAAATCAGAGATCCTAATTGGTTTTCCCCATATGTATATTGATTTTTTTCTCTTGTGGCTTTTGAAATGCTCTGCTTCTCCTCTATGTTAGGTGTTTTCATTATCATTTGCGTTGGTGTAGACCTGTAGTGATCTTGTTCATTTGGTGTCCTATATGATCCTTGTATTTGATTTCCCAATTCACTCTACATGTTTGAAAATGTTTCTGGTATTATTTCATTGAATAGATTGTCCATTTCTGTAGTTTAGACCTCTATGCCTTCATCTATGCCAATAGTTGTTAAATTTGGTCTTTTCATATTATCTCACAATTCTTGAATCTTGTGCTCATGGTTTCTTACCATCTTCACTGAGGTCAACTTTATTTTTTCAAGATTATATATTTTGCCTTCAATGTCAGAGGTTTTATCTTCCATGTGATCTATTCTGTTGGAGATGCTTCCTATTGAGTTCTTAATTTGGTTTACTGTTTCTTTCATTTCAAGGATCTCTGTTTTGTGGTGTTTTTTTTTTTCAAAATCTCTATCTCTTTATTGAAGAAATCTTTTTCTTTCTGTATTTCCTTATGTAGCTCTTTATCAAAATGATACTTTGCTGCCTGTATTTTCTCTCATATCATCTTTTAATTTACAGAAAATTATGTACCTTCTCCCATTTATCCTGCTATTCTGACCATGGATTCTAATAATGTAGCATCTTTGTTTGGGGTACATTCTTTCTTGGTTTCTCATGTTGTTCATGCATCTTCCCTTCCAGCTCTGTGTTTTTAAGATATATAGCCATGTAGGCTTATCGTTTCCCCCAATGGGTTTCAATACCTTTCTTTTTTAAAATTTTATTTTTTTAAATACATGACAACAGTGGAATGCATTAAAATTCTTATTACATACATAGAGCTCAATTTTTCGTATCTCTGTACAGAAAGTATATTCATGCCAATTTATGCCATTATATATGTACTCATTTCTTTCTACAATACAATCTTAATACCCACATATATCACAATTTTTCATATCTCTGGTTCTATATAAGGTATATTAGCACCAATTTGGGTCTTCATACATGTACTTTGGATAACGGTGTCATCACATTTCACAATCACTGCTAATCCCCTGCCTCATCCCCTCCCCTCAAACCTCACTGCCCTATGTAGAATTCATCTATTCCTCCTATGCTCCCCCTCCCTACCCCACTATAGTCAGCCTCCTTATATCAGAGAAACCATTGAACATTTATTTTTTGGGTTTGCCTAACTTCACTTCTCCAATACCATCCATTTACTTGCAATTGCTGTGATTTTATTACTGCTGAGTAAAATTGCATTGTATATATATGCCCCATATTTTTATCCATTCATCCACTGAAGGGCATCTGGGTTGGCTCCACAGTTTGCTATTCTGAATTGTGCTGCTATAAACATTGACATGGCTATGACCCTACAGTATGCTGTTTTCAAGTCCTTTGTGAATAGTGCGAGAAGAGGAATAGCTGGGTGAAATGGTTTTTTTTTATTGTTGGTTATTCAAAACATTACATAGTTCTTGATATATCATATTTTACACTTTGATTCAAGTGGGTTATGAACTCCTATTTTTACCCGGTGTACAGATTGCAGAATCATATCAGTTACACTTCCATTGATTTACATATTGACATAAATGTCTGTTGTATTCTGCTGCCTTTTCTATCCTCTACTATCTTCCCTCCCCTCCCCTCCCATCCCCTCTTCTCTCTCTACTTCCTCTACTGTAATTAATTCCTCCCCCTTGTATTATTTTTCCCTTTCCCCTCACTTCCTCTTGTATGTAATTTTGTATAACCCTGAGGGTCTCCTTCCATTTCCATTAAATTTCCCTTCTCTCTCCCTTTCCCTCCCACCTCTCATCCTTGTTTAATGTTGGTCTTCTTCTCGTGCTCTTCTTCCCTAGTCTGTTCTTAGTTACTCTCCTTATATCAAAGAAGACATTTATCATTTGTTTTTTAGGGCTTGGCTAGCTTCACTTAGCATAATCTGCTCTAATGCCATCAATTTCCCTCCAAATTCTATGATTTTGTCTATTTTTAATGCAGAGTAATACTCCATTGTGTATAAATGCCACATTTTTTTATCCATTCGTCTATTGAAGGGAATCTAGGTTGGTTCCACAGTCTTGCTATTGTGAATTGTGCAGCTATGAACATTGATGTAGCAGTGTCCCTGTAGCATGCTCTTTTTAGGTCTTTAGGGAATAGACCGAGAAGGGGAATAGCTGGGTCAAATGGTGGTTCCATTTTCAGCTTTCCAAGAAATCTCCATACTGCTTTCCAAATTGGCTGCACCAATTTGCAGTCCCACCAACAATGTACAAGTGTACCCTTTTCCCCACATCCTGGCCAGCACTTGTTGTTGTTTGTCTTCATAATGGCTGCCAATCTTACTGGAGTGAGATGGTATCTTAGGGTGGTTTTGATTTGCATTTCTCTGACTTCTAGCGATGGTGAGCATTTTTCCATGTACTTGTTGATTGATTGTGTGTCCTCCTCTGAGAAGTGTCTGTTCAGGTCCTTGGCCCATTTGTTGATTGGGTTATTTGTTATCTTATTGTCTAATTTTTTGAGTTCTTTATATACTCTCCATATTAGGGCTCTATCTGAAGTGTGAGGAGTAAAGATTTGTTCCCATGATGTAAGCTCCGTATTTACCTCTCTTATTGTTTCTCTTGCTGAGAAAAAAACTTTTTAGTTTGAGTCCCATTTGTTGATTCTAGATGTTAACTCTTGTGCTATGGGTGTTCTATTGAGGAATTTGGAGCCCGACCCAACAGTATGTAGGACGTAGCCAACTTTTTCTTCTATCAGATCTTGGATTGCTGTTATCCATCAGACAAGACAATAAAATTAAGATAGATGACATGTCCTACTGGGGAAGCCACAGTTCTGTGTTCTCCAGTGAGAACTTCTTGCCTTTCTACAGTCATTAAAATTACAAATCTGCAGAGACAGAACTTAAACATATCTTTTCCAAAAAACTTACAAGTGTTTGTGCTCTGCTCAGCTTATTCAGGTGACAAAGTACCTCTGTGTCCTCAGATGCAGAGTTAGTGTGGATTCTAAAAAGGGCATTGGAGGAGGGAATTCAATCTACTAGTGAGCTTTTCCAATAGCTTCTTTGCTTCTCAAAGAAACAAACATCTTTAGAAGACAATATCCTCATTACACCATACATAACATGGTCCTCTGAACTCATTAGAAATGTCTACCTTGTGCATAATCACCTTATGAGAATATCTCTTACAAGTCTAATCTGCATCTGGAATTTCTGCCAAATTTCACATTCACTGATGGCAGAAGAGTTAGGAGTTGGGCTTTTATTCATTGCTTACATTATGGTATATATCCTTAACTTCACTCTGATATAAAATATATATATATATACTTTTTTTGGACTTATGTATTTTCCTCTGAATTAGATAATGGAAAGTATCTTATTACATAATTAAATTCACTCTCCTAAATCACAGTCAGTTCTACTAACTCTTAATTCATATTAAAAACTGAATAATGGTTTGGTCCATGTTCTATTGATCTAACAATTTTTATTTCAGGAGCCATTGACATTTGGGGATGTGTCTATTGATTTCTCTAAGGAGGAATGGGAATGCCTGGATCCTGCTCAGCAGAATTTATATAGAGAAGTGATGTTGGAGAACTACAGCAACCTAGTCTTCGTGGGTGAGCATAACTTTCCTTCAAAATTCCTAATTATCACTATTTAGTTTTCTTCCCTTGAAGTATATCTTTGGGACCTTCTCCACAAGAATGTGTGGCAGATTTATGCTTTCAATAAAGAAGATGGGGTAGTTCTTGGTACTGACAAGATAATGTTAATGATGTTTATTTTCACCCTTAATGATTTCCTTTGGTGGCATGATATATATTTTTCACTTGACATATGGTTGACTTAGAGGAATGCACTGATGTCAAATACTGTGGCCCACATATTGCACAGGACATAGTTGAGGTAAAAGAGGAAGCCTAAATTTGAAAAGGTTCATTGAGACATTATTCAGCAGAAAATATTTTTGAGAAGCTTTGAATTCTTTCTCTTGTTATTATAAAAAAAGTGTCCTGTGTTTTGTGCTTTAAAATTATGTAGTATCCTGCTTTTCCTCCATACATTCAAATTAACAACAAAACACTCCCCTTGCCTTGTGTCAATATTATCTGACAGCTCTTCCATAATTTAAAAAATATTTTTAGTTGTTAGTGAATTTCCTATTTATCTATATATGGTGCTGAGAATTGAACCCAGGGCCTCACACATGCTAGGCAAACTCTCTAACACTACTCTAAAACTCCAGCCCTTCTTTCATTATTTTCAGAAAAGTTTTGCACATTTCTGGAGACATCTAGGTCCACCCATTGCAATACATTACTATCATAAGTCAGTTTCTATAATCTTATTTGTACATTTTTTCATTAAAATTTCCTTATCAGTGTTCTTTCTGATATGTGTAATGGATTTTCTGTGAAATATCTTCCATGGAATGAATGTCAAGTTGGACAAAGACTGCTGTTTTGAGAGATGGTGTAAGTTTAATTTGAGTGAGAGGATTTGTAAAATAATACATCTGTGGATATGTACAATTTAGTTGTTTTTTTCTCTTTTTTTAAATTGTGTACAGTAGGTTCCATGTTATAGACTGGCTTTCCTCATATCAGTTAATTGCTTCACAAACTAAGATATCTCTGATTCTTGTTTGTATTGCCAAAAATATTATATGTGCTTTTGCTTGTATAAATATTAAGCCTCTTTTGTCCATGACTTTTGTATTTTATCTTGATTGGCTTTTCATTCTGCCCATGTACGTAGAAATTGAAATTTTCTATGTGTAATTCTATTGGGGATTGATGGCTGTGATACTCTCATGCGGATTATACCCCGAGCTCCTTTTCACTCATATTTGGAGAGAGGTTCTCTTTAAGTTATTGAGGATGTCTTTAATTTGCAATTCGCCTGCCTCAGACTTCCTAGTAGCTGAGATTACATGCATGCTCATCATTTGTATATTGATGAGCTTGTTCTTATTTATAGGATAAAGACCACATTATTTTAAATGTAGCTTTGAGAAATGTTGCAATTCTCTTTATCTATTAATTTTCAGTGTAATCAAAACCACAAAGTAAAACTTACTGTCTCAAAATTGTAAATATAGGGTTCAGTAACATTAATTCAAATTGTTATGCAATATATCTCTACAAAGTTTACATCTCAAAAAAAAAACAGAATGCCTAGAAAGCAAGGACTCATTTCTGTCTCCTCATCACATAACTATTCTCTTTTGTTCAGAAAGCTTCTTTTTTAGTTTAGAGATGTCATGTTCATAAAATTCTGAAGTATTCTTTCTGTGACATTTCAGTTAACCTAGTGTACAAACATTTTGTAAAATATATAATTAGAATAAATTCTTTGACTTCAAAGTTCTGTAGTTTCTATATTCCAATATGGCTCATCCTTCTTTTCAAGGGATATTTGGTTTGCGTTCACCATGATGGCTCTGTTGAATAACAATGTAACAACACTGGTGTGCAATGTTTTTAATTTGCTATTGATATGAGGGCTTATTGCCACACTCACTGAGAACTCCGTCTACCTGACTCTATGTTTGCCTTTACAATTGAATGCTGTAATTTTAATATATTTTTTTAGCACTGAAATAGTCTTATTTGAATTTTGGGGGATATTCATACAATTTAAAGGATTGATTTTTCTGCAAAAAAAAATTATCTATGGGAGGTTGATGAATACTACATGGAGCCTCTAGTTAACTTTAAGTAGTATAAACATCTTTAAATTTAATCTTTCAATTTTGAACAACAGCATGCAAAAGGGTGTTCCATCAAGTGACACATATTTAGGGATTTTTGAAAATCCCTACTACTTTTGACTTCAAATATTTATTCCATGTTGGTTACAAAATAACTATCACTTAAATATTTATTAACCTTTGTTTTAATATATAAAATTGATCTAACCAGCATAATATCCCACTTGTGATTAAGAACAGGGATTCTATAAGTCTATAGTAGTTTCAAAATATTTTCAAAGTCTTATGCTTTGCAATTACCATTTTACTTCACTGTATTTTCCTTTTCCATAAGTGGGGATTTATGTCTCTTAGTATGACGGTGATTCTTTGTTTTCATTCAACCCTCTCAGTGTTTTCTTTGTGTGTTTGGGAAGTATGAATAATGTAGAGAATGTATTTACTCTTAATTCAGAACCTAGGGAAAGGGTCCTTTTCTCTCTTTTGCCTCTTTTCAAAGTTTTTTTTTTAATTTAAACCGTCTTCTATGTCCTATAACTGTCTTAAATTATGTTTTGTGTAATATAATTTAGAAGACCCAAGTTTTGTTTGATCACTTTTGTATGTGTTATTAGTATATCCTTTTGCTTTCAGTATGTGTGTGTTCTGAGATTGAGAGTATCCTGTGGACTACCTACAATTGCAATATTTAAAGTTAATTCAGATATACAAGTTTTGTTTTGATCAGAATTTTGTAATCTTGCATTTGCCAATAAAAATCTCTAAAAATGAAGAATCTCCTACTCATACTTTGTCTGAGTATCAACTTGACTTCACTTTATTAAAAAACTGAATATATTTATGGGTCTTTTTAAAATGTTATTATTGTCACAGTTATATATGCCTATTAACAGTATTGTTGTTATGCGTTTTTCTTTCAAATTCTATTGCAAAATTAAATGTTTGGAGACCTGTCATTACAATAAAATAGAATTGTTTTTGCCAAGAAATCTTTAAAATTTCATATGACTTATGATGCTGTGCACTTACATTTTATTATGAAAGATTACCTTTAGTACATTTTGGAGAACAGATCCAGTGTTGATTAATAGTGTGTGTATTTTTATATGTTTAAAGTCTTCATTTTCTTTCTCTTTGGAAAGGTAGTAGCTGTAAATATAATTTCTTGTTGATAATTTTATTCTTTTATCCCTTGAATATAGATAGACTCGAATTTTTTCCTGTGTTGTGAGGATTCAACTAAGGATTTCACAATTATATGGTTACACATTTCTAGGTGACCCATCTTTTTCTATTGGATGCTCTCAGTATTCTGAGTTTTAAACTTGGATTAAAACCTACTTTGAGTCTTTACAACTTGGAGAAAACTGAGCTGCTTGGATGTTTCATATTTTCTATTTTCTGAGATGTGTTTATTAGTACTGGAAAGAGAAATAAAGGGCGATTTAGCACTTTGCATTTTTTACTTTGGCCTTCAAATTTTGATGCTCTAGCTCAACCTCCTATGTTGCTATTTACAACCACCCCTGACTCTTTCAGACCTTTTCTAAAAAAAGTCTTTCAACATACATTTTCTGCTTATTACTATTAACAATTCTTGACTAATTTTTATTCTTTTTTTTGTATGTGTGTTGGTTTAGTTCAGTAAACTTCTTTTAAATAATAATTAACTATTTCCTTTGAGTGATTCATAACTTTGCTTACAGTTAATTTAGCCATGATTTTTTTTCTGTTGGTAAGCAGGAACCCCTTTTTGAACAGTCACCAAATATTCAGGTTTCATATTTTTATCTCTAATGAAACAGAAGTAAGTTGGTAGATTTTTAAAATATATTCTAAAGGAAAAAAAAATCTTTGTGTAACACAATGTATTTTTCTCTGCTATATTACTCTCCATAATAATGTACTCATCTTGGATACTGTGAACACAAAGATGATTAGGAAAATCTTCAAAGTAATTTTCTGTGTGTATTTTTATTTGATTTATATATTTCTACAGTAATGATGGACTTGAATTTAATAATACACTCCCTTGCTTATGTTATTTTTAGCTGTGATTTCTTAGGTTTGAAAAATATAGTCAGCCCAGTACACTAAGTAAACATGTTTATTATTTTTATTTATTACAGCCATGACTTCTCATCATCCTCGACAAATTTTACCAGAGCAGGGAATAAAAGAGAGAGAGGGAAGATATGGAAAGTGTGACTTTGACTATATACAACCACGAAAAGAATGGGAAAATATAGGTGAGAGTAAAGTTCAAAAATTGTATTATAATAGAGAAAATCAATCAGTAGTCCCTATTTATGATAAAAATTTTATGGTCAAAAGACACCAGAGAAAATTAATATCTGAAACAAAAATTCAATGCATTCCAATTATTTTGAGGAGTTTTATATGTATTTTAAGAATAAATCCATAGCCATTTTTGAACTGAAAGGCAATGTGGAAAATTTGAAATCTAGTCCATGCATCAGTTTTTAACTTGGCCAATTATAAAAGTAGCACTGAGTTAAAATTCCAGTCAAACATTTGCACAGAAAAGATACTTCTAAATGTGAACCTTTTGGGAGTTTGTTTATAAAATGTTCATTTTTCTGAAACAAAAAATGAATTTCTCTTTGTGCCCAAATGGACAAAATATTAAAAATTGTAGAAAAATTTCTAATTCCCCACTATTGCTTAATGACAATTCTGATACAGTTTTCTGGAAAGTGCCCTATATAGATAATGGTAGAAGTAACACAATAAGCCATGTATCTACCCTGAGTAATTACCAGTATATTTACATTGGTGATAAAAATTATGAATATAGAGAAATCCTAGTTCTTTTCTAAAGAAAATTTAACATGATGAAAAAATGTAGGAAAGTTTTGCTTCAGCGATCAAAAACTAGTATTCACTAAAATATTCTTAGCCAAGACAAAACCTGCAAGTGTAAGATATGTGAAAGGGCTCTTAACCACAGTGCAGAGCTTGCTTAATATAAGAGAATTTATAGAGAAAGAGAGCCCGATAATTATAGAAGATATTGAGCAGGCAAATGCTTTGATATATTTTTTAAACACAGCAGATAGTATGACAGTGATAAATTCTACAAATTTAAAGAATGTGAAAAAACTTTTAGTGAAAAGTTACAACTTGTTAAGTATCAGATGATTTATACTGTAAATGTAAAAAGTGTGGGAAAGACTTAAAAAGGTTTTCAACCCTTACTCAACACCAAAATATTTATTCTGCAGAGAATACCTACCAATGTGAAGAATGCAACGCATGCAAAAACCTTACTCAAAATCACAGTGTTTATACAGGATATATGCCATGCAAATGCAAAGAATGTGACAAAACTTCTAATAAAAGCTCCAATCTTATTTGTCACCAGTGGACACACCCTGGAGTTATGCCCTACATATGTAAACAATTTTGCAAAGGTTTCAGCCAAAAACAAAGCCTTAAAAATTACCAGAGAATTCATACTGGAGAGAAGCCCTTCAAATGTAAAATGTGTGGCAAAAGTTTTAATATAATCTCGCATCTTGATCGCCACAACAGGATTCATACTGGAGAGAAGCCCTACAAATGTAAATTGTGTGGCAAAAGTTTCAGTCAAAAATCATCACTTACACATCACCAGCGAATCCACACTGGAGAGAAGCCCTACAAGTGTATAGAGTGTGGCAAAGCTTTTAATAGAAACTCACATCTCTATTGCCACAACAGGATTCATACTGGAGAGAAGCCCTACAAATGTAAAATATGTAGCAAGAGGTTCAGTCACATATCATCACTTACTCAGCACGAGCGAATTCACACTGGAGAGAAGCCCTACAAATGTAAAGTGTGTGGCAAAACTTTTAATACAAACTCACATCTCTATTGCCACAACAGGATTCATACTGGAGAGAAGCCCTACAAATGTACAGTGTGTGGCAAGAGTTTCAGTCAAAAATCATCACTTACTCAGCACCAGCGAATCCACACTGGAGAGAAGCCCTACAAATGTAAAGTGTGTGGAAAAAGTTTTAGTACAAAATCACATCTCCATTACCACAACACAATTCATACTGGAGAGAAGCCCTACAAATGTACAGTGTGTGGCAAGAGTTTCAGTCAAAAATCATCACTTACTCAGCACCAGCGAATCCACACTGGAGAGAAGCCCTACAAATGTAAAGTGTGTGGAAAAAGTTTTAGTACAAAATCACATCTCCATTACCACAACACAATTCATACTGGAGAGAAGCCCTACAAATGTACAGTGTGTGGCAAGAGTTTCAGTCAAAAATCATCACTTACTCAGCACCAGCGAATCCACACTGGAGAGAAGCCCTACAAGTGTAAAGAGTGTGGCAAGAATTTTAATCACATATCATCACTTACTCAGCACCAGCGAATCCACACTGGAGAGAAGCCCTACAAATGTAAAAAATGTGGCAAAAGTTTTAATAAAAAAATAGTACTTACTCGGCACCTGAGAATCCACACTGGAGAGAAGCCCTACAAATGTAGAGAATGTGGCAAAGATTTTAATCAACAATCATCACTTACTCGACACCAGAGAACCCATACTAGAGAGAAATCCTATAAATGTGAAGAATGGCAAAGCTTTTAATATTGAAGATCACATCTTACTAAACATTATAGATTTTATACTGGAGAGAAGTTTTACAATGAAAACATTGCATCAGTGTCTTTGAGGATGAGTCAACCCTTATTTCACAGTAGTTCAACACTATTTCACACCAGAGACATGATAGCACAGAAATGATATAAATGTAAAATAGGTGACAGAGTCTCCAAAAGTTGTTCACATTCTACTCAGCAACTCAGCATTCATATGAGTGAGAGAACATGAGGAAAAATTTTTGCAAAGCTTTTGGCCATTGATCAAACATTTTTAAAACACTGGAGGATTTATAGCATATGGAAACCCAAAGAATGTGTCCAAGACTGTATTCAAATTTCCAACATTTTTAAATTTTTGTCCTCATATCTGTAGCAAATGTGGAGTAGCATTTTTCCAAAGTGTGTACCTTAGATAAGAGCAAAATATTTACAAAAACAGCTTGACAAATATAAAGATTGTAGTAAGTTTCATATCTATAGCCCATCCCTTGAAGTATTTGGGACCTAGGTGGAAAGAATAATCATTTAAATGTAGAAAATGGGTAATTGCTTTTGACATTTGCTGAAAATTTTCTAGCATCTTTAGCTGATATTGTAGAAATAAGGAAATACAAGTATAGAATTGTGCATCCCTAAAAGGATATAATTTTAGTATAAATCAACAATTAGTAAAGAGTCTCATTTTTCACAACTGGAGAAATAATAATTCTCAGAGTTGATTATTTCAGAAGTTTCTTAAGATTTATATGAAATTTAAAATTTAAAATTTTCAGAGCCCCTTAAACTTAGGGGCACTTAATCAGAAAACCACATCCTCTAATTTTTTTCTTTTTTATTTAGAGATAGGGTTTGCTAAGTTGCATAAGTCCTCACTAATTATGGAGCCTGACTTTGAACTTGCAAACTTCTCACATCCCTAGGGTCGCAGCATGGTCCACCATGCCAGTTTTACAGAGCGTTTTTACTTATATTTCATTACAGATGCAATTTGTTGCTAAATAAACTGTGAATTTCTTAATGTTAACCTTGTCATGCATTTAATGATGTTATTAGGTCACACATCTCCCACGATTCACTTTGCTAATGGATCGATGCAATAGTAAAACATTCTATTGGGTAAATAATGCTATAACGTCTCCATTAATTATTTCATATGTTTAATCAAGTATTATTTGGAGAATATTATTCATGTAAATTATATACTCTCTTGTTTGTAATTATGGGAAAATTAAGAGAGTTATAGGAAAGACCTAGGGATACTAAAATAATGCCCAGATATCCCTAGTTTGAATTATGAGTTTAACATTTCACCTTATAGAGTAGCAGTACACCCTAAGGGATCTATAACTCCAGAGAGTTATACAAGCTCCCAATCAGGGAGAGGAGAAAGACCCAAGAGACTAAGAGCCAATGTGCGTAGTGCATATTCAGGCAATAAAGGAGGATTGCTGAAGGGGGAAATAGTCTTACTGTTTCCAGGGGAATCCACATGGTCCATAGGCCCATCCTGACTCTTGGACTGAAGAAACAATGCAGTTCCTCATGAATTCTATGACGTTCATCACTGAGGTGACTATGCTCACCTCTAGTGTAGGAAAAATATCACAATTTGGGACCACTTCTTTAGTTAAATTTTCTACTGGGTATCCAAAACTAGAAACATGTAAAACAATGACTGTAAAAAGAAAGACATACTGTAGGAGCATTTGTGACTGCACATTCTTTATTTCATTATGTATTTCGATTTTGTAGACCCTTTGGTTCTACTTAATAATTCAGAATATAATGTTTGTTATACTTATTGAATTATATGATAGATAGCATTTGTCATGGTCTCCCAGAACCCTCTGCAACCCAGTAATTATAAGATACTATAAACTAACGATGTCCCTCCTCAGATATTGTAGCTCCAAGAGCCCATGACACCACAGAGAGAGAAACACAATTTTGATTGAAATAAACCTTAGACTCTCATCTACAAGTCCTGTTCAAAATGTAAAAACACAATATTCTCTTCATATGTGAGCCTTTTGGGTCAAAAAAACACCACCCACCAACATTTCATTTAACTTTATTTGGAAAAATAACTATTGAAATATAATGATAAGTTCTAGGAGAATATTATTCACAACATTCTTTATTCCAAAGGGTAAATCTCTAGGTTTCATGCTTATCTCCACATTATTTTATGCAGAAAACTGGCTTTATTTTACATATAAGAGTTTAAACTCTTTATAAGGCCAGGAGGGAAGATTTAGTCCTAGAGGTCAAAGGAAAATACTAAAGATCTTCCCTTTTCTTATTTGAATAATGTCTGAAGTCCTTGATGAAACAGATAAAGAATGCTGATTTCTCAATGCATCTGGCTAGGTGGCTCACTCATTGGAATCCTAATTTATTTAGTCATCTCAAGGCTATCACTCGATCCTCTAGGATCTGACCTGTTCTTGGGAGGACTTAGTGTTCTTCAGGGGATCACCAGGTCATGCAAGATGATGGAATGAAGTTTTCTTTGTTCTAACTTGTATTTATTTGGCCTCACTTTCAATACAAGTTAGAACAAGACTTCAGACTCTGACCTGTGGAGAGGATGCTCTGCCCAGCACTTCCCAGTCAGGACCCTGAAAAGCTCTTTGGGATTCCCCAGTACATAGGTTCAGTGTTGGGGTTTTCCTAGTCTGGGAATACAGTTGCCTTTGTCTTTCACTTTTTCTTTCTCTCTTGCTTTCATAGTATTACTCAAGGAAACACTGTCTTGTGTGATGAGTGTGTCTTTCTAATCTATTGAATCTGACCTGCCAAGTTGACCAGCTGCCCACATACTGAATGTCACAAACACATGTATGTGTTATCTAATCAGTAACTAGCATATCTTTCAACTGCATAATTTTTTATTGCATGGGGGAGGAAATTGAGAATGCTTTCTTTGAGTGCCCACAGCACTATTCATAGTATTCATAACACTGCTATGTAATGTTTCCTCTCTGCTCAACTTGTAGGTATTGTTTTTGTGCTGCTTTGTAAAACAAATAGAAAAGAGTTGTAAACCAAAAATTTTGTGATAAATGATAGTTGCGCAGACTGACTTGGGCAATTCTATTTACATTGTTGTTTTGTAGGGGCTCAAGTTACTCTTTTATACTTTTACTGAACCTTAATGACATTACCATTCATTGAAAAGTTTTTAACTCACAAATCTTCTCGGTATACAAATTTTCCCTTGTCATTTTTTAAATTTCTTACTCTTTTTAGGTATATATGATAGTAGAGCAAATTTTGACATATTATACATGGAGTAAAACTCATTTTAGTTAGCATTTCATTCTTGAGGTGTACATGGTATGGACCTTCCCTGGTGGTGTATTAATATATAAACATTGAAAAGTTGTGTCTGATTCATTCTACTGTCATTTGTACTCCTATTTCCCTTTTCTTTTCTTCAATCCAACTTTGTCTAATCCACTGAATTTCTATTCTCTCCCCCTCCCTAGTTGAGTGCTTTAGCATCTCTATATATTATGTATTATATGTAATGTCTGTTTCATTCTACTATCATTTCTATCCCCATAATCCCTGCCCTCTCTGCAATCATCTCTACTTAATCTAAATAACTATTTTTCCCCACCCCCATTGTGAATTAGTATACACTTATTGGAGAGAACATTTGGCCTTTGTGTTTCTGTGTGTCTGGAGGGGGGGGAGGTCGGGCTGGGGCTTATTTCACTTAGCATGATATTCTTCAACTCTCTCCTTTTACCACCAAATGGCATAGTTTCATTCATCTTTAAAGCTAAGTAATATTCCATTGGTACGGAAAATTATATATATATATATATATATATATATATATATATATATATATATATATATATATATAATCACATTTTATTGATCCATTTATCTGTTGAAGGAAACATAGGTTGGTTCTATGGTTTATCTATTGTGAATTGTGCTGCTGTAAACATTGGTGCAGCTGTTTCCCTCTAGTATGCTGCTTTTAAGTCCTTTGGGTATAGTCAAAAGAGAGGGATAGCTGGGTCAAATGATGGTTCCATTCTGGATTTTCAAGGCGTCTCCATACTGCTTTCCATGGTGGTTGCACCAATTTGGAGTCAATCTCATGAGCAATGTGTGAGTGGTCCTTTTTCCCCACAACCTCACCAACATTTATTGTTGCCTGTATTATTAATGATTGCCATTCTGACTGATGTGAGATAAAATCTTAAAGTAATTTCGATTTACATTTTCCTACTTGCTAGATAGGTGGAATGTTTTTGCATATATTTGCTAATGGCTTATATTTCTTTTGTGAAATTGTCTGTTCAGTTACTGAGTCCATTTGTTAATTGGTTATTGTTGTTGTTGTTTGTGTTAATTTTGAGTTCTTTATATACCCTAAACATTAGTGCTATTTCTGAATTACGTGTGGTAAAGATTTGTATAAAATCTGTAGCTTCTTTTTTCACATTATTGTTTCTTTTCCTGAAAAGCAGCTTTTTAGTTTGAATCTATCCCCTTTACTTACTCTTGATTTTTAATACTTGTGCTGTAGGGGTCTTGTTATGGAAGTCAGATTGTGGACCAACATTCACCTCAGATTTTTAAATGGTATCCCAAGTTCATGAATGTTTCAGTTTTATTGTTTCTTTTAGAACTACATGTTCTAAAGACTCATGAAATGATCTAGCTTCACATACATGATTTTCTGATGACTATTATTTTTCAATATGTAGCTTCAGCTTATTTAAAATATATATCTACTCTTTCAGACTTTAAATAAAGCACATACATGCCTTGTGCAGGAAATATTCCATCAGTAGATCAACATCAAATTTATAATATATATAAATATATATATAAAAGCCTGGATTCAAATGCATGCACATCCACCCCAGAGCTTGGTTCATAACACTTACCCTATACTAGTTCTACACTCTAGAACCTCCATAAAGGCTGTTATAAATCCAAAGCCTGAGACTCGCTCCCCAGACATTCTTCTTTTTTGGGGGGGTATGATGACAAAAATTGAACTCAGGGGCACTCAACCCCTGAACCACATCCCGATCCCTATTTTATATAGAGACAAGATATCACTGATCTGCTTAGTAAATTTTTTTCACTGAGGCTGGCTCATGACCCTCCTTCCTCAGCCTTGCAAGCTGCTGAGATTACAGGCAAATACCACCATGCCCAGCTCCCCAGAGAGCCTTCTTGAACTGGTTGGAACCCACTTGTTCAGTATTTTTGGCCTAATCATCACAAATAGCAATGAAATTATTTTTCTCTCTATGAAAAATCATGGCTACAAAGAGATTGGAGTCAACAACACCTAATTAACAGCATTTCCACATTACAACAAAGGTGTGGTCTGCAATTCTCCACCTCTCTAAAGAGCTCTTCTTGGCTCCACACAGTAGGGAGTACTGGCCAACCCTGTGCCATGGCTCATTCAGAAGCCTCCCAGGAGATTAGTGTATATGAGGGACACTATTGTAGGTGGCATCTTGGTAATTAATGGGCTATGCCAGGGAGTAAGGTGGAGTTTAATTCACCAAAGGCATAAAACTTTCATGAGGCTGGTCCAGGATGGGAGCTGCATGAGAGGATACTTTTTCTCTGCCCTTGAAGTCTCTTTCCTAACTGTGCGTGTGCTGAAATACTTGTTCAATGACTTGCAGCCTTTTCCTGTTTTATGTTTCGCTCTCATGTAGCTTTGGAGGTCTCATGTTTGGCAATTATTGTGATTTTCTTCTTCAGTTTTCCAACCTCCCTATCCCATCCATGTGAAATTTCTGTGAATATTAGTTTTCATTTTATATATTTCCATTTAGTCAAAGTTTTCATTACCTCTAGAAAAAAACAAATGTTTAATTCATTATCATGCTTGTACTTAACCTTCACATGTTGATAATGGCAGTGTTCAAGAACTATCTTCTGATTTCTACAACTGGAATATAAGTGGGTCTGCTTGAAATATCTGTCCTTTCTTTTGACTCCAGATAATGGGGATCCTTTTTAATATAGCATTTTAATGTTTTTATGCATACTTATATACAGTACCCAGGAGACTGAGCCTGTTTTTTACATGGTTTTCTCTCAGAGAAGGTGGAGTTGATCATGTAGGTTTTTTAGAGTGGACTCCAGCTCAGACTCTGCCTCGGCTCTGACTAGATTCCATCTGCCTGTGATTTCTACAACATGTGACCTACAGCTCTTCCTCTTCTTAATTTTAATTTTTCACTTAGAGCTTGAGCCACAGGACTGTCACTTTCAAAAGGATGACTTACAAAACCATCACTACCTCTAAGAAGGTGTGCTCCATGTGCAAACTAGGAACAGAGAGGCCCATCACACACTTCAGGGCTTCAGGAAAATTATGGGGGTGCCAGGAGTCCCTCACATCAAAATAGAGGCATTATGAGTTGTGGGACAGGTTTGGACTAATTTGATTTTAGGACCAGAATTAGAGTAATTTAAGTTTTCTTATCAACATAAGAAAATTATCTCAGTCAAGATCCTTTTTCAGATGTGTCCAGGAAACTTTAAGGGTTTGAAGACCAGATCTCTTGGATTGCTGTTATTCATCAGAGAAGACAATAAAATTAAGAGAGATGACATGTCCCACTGGGGAAGCCACAGTTCTGTGTTCTCCAGTGGGAACTTCTTGCCTTTCTACAGACATTAAAATTACAAATCTGCAGAGACAGAACTTAAAAACATCCTTTTCATAAAACTTATAAGTGTTTGTGCTCTGCTCAGCTTTTTCAGGTGACAAAATACCTCTGTGTTGTCAGAAGCAGAGTTAGTGTGGATTCTAAAAAGTGTATTGAAGGAAGTAATTCAATCTACTAGTGAGGTTTCCCAGTAGCTTCTTTGCTTCTCAAAGAAGCAAACATTTTAGAAGACAATATCCTCATTGCACCATACAGAACATGGTCCTCTGAGCTCATTAGGACTGTTGGAGCCCAGAGGAACATGTCCTGTATGGAGTAATGAGGATATTGTCTTCTAAAAATGTTTGCTTCTTTGAGATCCTGCTTAAATGAGTCAATTTTTCTTATAGGGAATGTCAGGTTTACTTCTCCATTTTTCAATTTAATAACTTAATGGGACATAACTTACATATGGTATGTCATGTAGAGATTTTAAACACTACTAATTTGTATACTTATACAAGGGAATTAATAAGTCATAATATTTTGATTGATCATCTTTCTTTGGTCATCTTCATAACTCATAGAACAATTATTGTTTCAGTAATTGTACATTTTGAAATCTTTAGATGGAAATGAGGTTCTATGTTCAAAACCTCATTTTATAAAATGGAATCTCACATGGTTAAGAACTTTCAATTGGTAAATGTCAAACAAGAGACTGTGATCAAAAGGAAGTACATTAAGTCTTTTAGAAAATCAAATAAATTTGCTGGTAAGTTCCAATTCATGGTGGCAAATTATAGGCTTGTGAATATAATTCACAAGAATTCGGAAAAATATTTTTATGTATTAGTCCATTCTGTTTTAATCACTAAAAACCTTTTGAAATATCTAATAATGGAAATGTGTAAATTCAATTTTGCTTAGAGGAACATTCAAGACACTTGAAACCCATCCTGCCCTGGTCACTTTCAGATTTTTTTTCAAAATTCAATTTTTCATGTCATTAGCATGCACAGATAAATGTGACCCTAAGGCACACAAAGCAAGATAAAGCAGGAAAGCTGAAAGCTGAACTTGACTCTTCCATCGCAACATCAGTCAGGGGAAAATGACTCTCCTGCAGGATCGTGAAGGTTTCCCAGAATCAGAGCTTGGGGTCTGCAGAAAAGTGCATGGGCTCTCTCATCCCTGAGTTGGTCCACAGAACAGAGTAGAGGAGAGTGTGGCTGTGGGGTCTCTAATCAAGTCCTCCAGAGACCAATCAGGAAGCAGGCCCGATTTTATTGTGCAGTTACAATGTATATGTACTCAGGCAGTGCCTAAGAAAAATATAGACAGCCACCAATGCAATGTGTGCTAACTGTCCTTGTTGTGAACAAAGAGTGGGTGTGCAACACATGGCCTCGTGCCCAGAGCTGTGCCAATGGGGTAAGCAGTTTGCAACTCACACGCCTAGCATGGGGAGTGGCCTGCCACGCAGACACCATTAACCTATGTCCTGTATGCCTACTCCATGCACTTGTGCCCACAGAGCAGCACCTCTGGGGCTTCTTCTTTCTTGACTTTAAAGAACAATTTCTCTTCTAGTGGCTTTTCTCAGGAAAATTTTAAAATGATAGTAATACAAATATCATAGCTGTAAGTGTTAACCCTGAGCTATATTTTAAAACCCTGACAATTTACAAAAGCAAGAAATGGTTCTCATATCTACTTCTCACAAAGAGCTGCCATTCATTCAGTCAAGTCTTGCCAAGGGTTTGCTCATCATGTTACTGGAGGGTGTGTTTTGCAGCAGAGGGGCTGGGTGATGGTGTCGCCCTCTCTGAGGTGTCAGTTATTTCTTTCTAGTGCTTTTCATAGATTCCCAGCACACTAAGAGCCACATGTAAGAGGTTTCTGCTTAGGCTGACATCAGTCACAAGCCCACTTGCTTGAAGCAAGACCAGTATCAAATCTCTATCTCCCTTTTGTCTCTTAGTTTATTCAAAGAAGACATGGGAGGGTTGGCCGTGCTGATGAAGCTGAGCTCTGTGATGAGGACAACCCCAAGGTGTAAGTCTGCACATGTGTTGTTAGGGGTGACAGATCCTATTTCCTCTCCCGTTATGAGCAGGATGGTGCTCACACTGCATATGGGAGAAGAGATGCTTCTTCCTCTCACTTTCACCCTGGAATGTGCCCACCCAGGGGGTCCAGATAACCCTAACTTGCAGTGGGGTATTCTTCTCCTGTAATTCTTTCTACTTCTGTCTGGACCACCAGCCTGTTTCCACTGCCTGAGCAGTCCTCACTAGATGTTTGCAACACAGATGATGGTGCATGTATCATACAGCCACCCCTGACTTTAGTGACAGCACCATATCTAACATGGCTCCTTCCTGGGTCCAGATACTAGAGGGAGTCTTTACTATCAGCTCTAACCAACAAAACTTCTGATTTTTTTTTTTTTGAAAATTTCTTTCTCATGTGTGATCTGTTTTTTCCTCATCTCCTCACTTGGCCTTTTCTTCTTCTTACCATATGTGAATGTCTCAAATGTAACCTATTTCAAAAATCTATGTTTAATTCCTTGTGATTTACATATCCTTCCACACAGAATGCCCACTCTAGGGAGCAGCTTGATTTCTCGAGTGCATAAAGGACATGAGTGCACAGGACAATAGTGCATTTCTGGACCAAGCTCAAAGCATCACTCCGTAGACCCTAGTTTGAGGGGTGTTTCTCAGATTACCTCCCTGATGTTAGAAAGCTTGTGTTATGTCTCATGATCTCCTAGACTATGTTGTGCCAGGCATAATGTGCACAGCTGAAAAGGTACATAGCTCAGGATGGACATTACTATAGATATTTCTTCACAACACTACCATGGTACATTTACACAATTTTAACCATATATACTTGATGAACATCATTTAGTGATGATTGTGGTTCAAGACTGGAGCTAGCAGAATGACCAGACTGTGATTTCTCCTGGCCACTATCTGTTTGAAGATTAGTTCTTCTCATTATTGCATGAAATTGTGTCCCTTTCTTTGAAGCATACTATCAGAAAAGGGTCTGATACAGAAATTTACCATCAGAAAACAATTTTCCAACAGTTTCAAGGCAATGAACAACCCATCTATGAGTTCTTGACTATTACTGCAAATTCATGGCACCTGCACACTCCAGTTTGTATGACTGCATTTTCCTCAGCTACACTGACCTTAAATTCATCTAATGGCCTGGAGACACACGTAATTAAAACATGTCATTTATTGAGAGTTAGAAAACTTGGATGGTGTAGGATTCAAATGTTTAAAATAAATTAAAGCAAATTCTGTTTGTCACAGAAAAGTGATAGAATGCAGTTTTTGGTTTTAAATTTCACATTTGTTTTTGTTGTTGAGACAAGGCAATTTTAAAACCTACCTCCTCTTATTTGTACCACAGATTGAACCCAGGGCACTTAGTCATTAAACTATATCACCAGCCATTTGTATATTGGGGAAAAATATTGCTAAGTTACTGAACTTTGGCCTTGCAATCCTCTGACTCCTGAGCCAATGGGATTGCAGGCATTCAGCTACATCTAAAACAATTTTTAAGTTATTTTTACATGCTAATATAGATCAATTTAAGCCTATACTGTAAGAATATTTATATAATATTTAACATAAAAAATAAATTCATAAGAATTGGCATATGACATTTATATATAGATCTCACCAAAAATAACTAAGGGCTAGTGATTAAATGTGAACCCTAAAATATTTGGGGAGTACCAGGGATTAAACTCATGGGCACTCAACCATTGAGCCACATCCTCACTCCTATTTTGTATTTTATTTAGAGACAGCATCTCACTAAGTTGCTCAGAGCCTTGCTGCTGCTGAATTTGAACTCGGCATTCTCCTGTTTTAGCCTTACAAAGCACTGGGATTATAGTTTCCAACTTTTAAACTTATATTCTTTTTTCTGGATTTACCATGGGAGACTGTCTTTTTCTAGTGATTTTCATATTTCACAAATCCTGTATGTTTGTACTCATATGTTGAAGCTGAGAAAGTTGATCACAAAAAAACAAAAAAGAGAACTTTTTTTTATATCTGTTATAAGAGAGAGTTGGCAAGGAGTGCCAAAAAGCAGTTAAGACTAAAAAGTAACTCTTAGGTTTTATAGCACATAGTTTGAAATGTATAAGTAATTATTAGACTGTGGACATTCTAAAAAGAGTTCACACATTTCAAACATCAAAATGATATTTTAGAAGGTAGAAATTGCACTAATTTGAACACTACATATATTCAATTAAAATGTTGAATTTTATATGTAGATACCAATTAAAAATTAAACAATAATTAACACTTCAAGTCAAGTAGCAAAAATAAACAAGGAGGCTGGAAATACAAACCATGTCTCAATAGTAACCTTAAATGTTAGTGGCTTAACACACCAGAAAAAGACATAGGCTAGTAGCCTGGATTTAAAGAAATCCAACAATATTCTGCCTCTAGGAGACTCAGGAAAAGACAGACTGAAGGTGAAAGATTGGAAAAAAAGATACCACTGACATGAACTTTGAAAGCAAGCAGGGGTCTCCATACTTATATTAAATAAAGTAGACTTCAAGCCAAAGTTAATCAAAATAGATAAAGAAGAACATCTCATACTGCTCAAGGGAACCATACGCCAGCAAGGCATAACAATAATAAATATATATGCCCCAAACAATGGCGCACCTATTTTCAAACAAACTCTTCTCAAGTTCAAGAGTGAAATTGACCACAACATGATCTGGGATGACTTTAACACAAATCTCACCACTGGAGAGATCTTCCAAACAAAAGTTGAGTAAAAAAAGTATAGAGCTCAATAACACAATAAATAACTTAACTGACATATATAGAATACATATACATGGTCTGCAATTTTCATACTTATGCTGTGTTAGTGCATATTTCTGGCCTTACAGAAAGAATTAGTCAATTTTCTTGTTCTACATTTAGACGTGATCATGAATTATTGTTACTGATCCTTATTACATGTTTCATAGAAATCACCCGTGAAGGCTCCTTTTTAAAAATGTGATTACTGTTTGTTTTTTTGGTTGGTCAGGTTTTAGAGCTGAGATTTTGCCAGGTTGGCCTCAAATTCCTTAGCCTAAATCCTTCTCCTGCCGTGGCATTGAGGTAGTGAAGACTAGTGGCATGTGCTCCCATATCAGCATAACTTCAAGTATTTTTTCAGCAGTTGTAAAGTTAAATGTTGATTTGTAGGTCTATTTTATATTTCTTCACATCTGGATCTACTAATGTATTGATTTCTGAAGTAATTTTCAAAGTTGATATTATCTAGCAATTTATCTATATTTTGTTGTTTTCAAGCTCGAGATTTTCTTGTCAATTAAGATGGAATAATTAGAAAGCATAATGTGGGTAAATGAGAACCTGGCATTTTGCTAATTGATCTCAAGATGCTCCGTGAATGATGAAGAGTGTACACCCATAATCCTGTGAGACAAATAAAGCAGAAAAGCTAAATTATCATTTTATGTAGCCTAATATGTAATTTTGAGTAACTTTCATATGTCTTTACACTCTTGTTTAATTTTCAGGGCAGAATCTAAGTAGTTCACCATATTTAAATTAGGTTATGAGGGGTTTATATTAAATTTTGGTGAGTTGTGTAAGTTTTTTATATTTTGGATGTTGAACTTTTTTAGACATGGGGCTAGAATCGGTTTTCTTTAACCCAATCTACTTTTACATTTCATTGATTGATTCCATTGCTGTATGGAAGCATTTTTAGCTTTATATAGTCTCAGCTGTTATTCCTTGCCCAGTCTCAGCATATTCTATCTAAACCATTGCCAACACCAATGGCAAAAAAAATTTTCTCTTTTTCTTCTGGAATTTTTATGCTTTCAGGTTAGGTTATATCACAATTAGATATAACCACACGCTTGTGGACTCAATCCTCAAAATGTTGGTAGGTAACACATACTGCAGTGGATATGCAGAAAAGGAAACATTTGGAAATCCTTGCCAGGAATATAAATTTGAATAGACATTCAAAAACTATAAGGGTTTTTTTAAAAAAAATTATAACTAGAGATGCAATATGACCTAGACCTTGAGAATATTCCTGTATATTTAGGATTCTTCAGAAAAATAGAATACACACAAAATGTACATGTGTATACAGAAGGGAGCTTATTAAATTTACTCACATAATCATGAGAGGAATAGTCACCAAATGTTTGCCTACAGGATGGCAACACTGGGAAACTGGTAACAGGTCAGTCCAAGGAGCTGGAAGCTTCACAATATAAGGAAGCAAATGAAGCAGCTGTGGTCGTGGATAGAGGACTTAAATGATCCTGGTAGATGAAAAAACAAATAACCTGATCAACAAGTGGGGGCTAAGGACCTGAACAGATACTTCTCAGGAGAGGATATACAATCAATAAATATATGAAAAATGCTCATCATCTCTAGGAATTAGAGAAATGCAAATCAAAACTACTTTAAGATTTCATCTAACTCCATCAGAATGGCAGCAATTATGAAAAGAAACAACAATAAGTGTTGGTGAGGATGTGGAGAAAAGGTACACTCATACATTACTGGTGGGACTGCAAATTGGTGCAGCCAATTTGAAAAGTAGAATGGAGAATTCTTGGAGATATAGGAATGGAACCTCAATTTGACCCACCTATCCCTCTCCTCAGTCTAAGCACAAAGGTTTAAAAAGAACATACTACAGGGACACAGCCAGATCAATGTTTATGGCACCACAACTCAGAATAGCTAAACTATGGATCCAACACAGAATCCCTTCAGTGGATGAATAGATAAAAATTGTTGCATATATATACACAATGAAATTTTACTCAGCAATAAAAGAATAAAATCGTGGCATTTGCATGTAAATGAATGAAGTTGGAGAAGATAATGATTAGTGAAGTTACCAATGCCCCCCCCCTCTAAAAACAAATGCTGAATATTTCCCTGACATAAGGGGGTTTACTCATAGTGGAGTACGCAGGGGGAGCATAGGAGGAATAGATGAATTCTAGATAAGACAGAGGGGTGGGAGGAAAAGGGAAGGGGACAGGGATTAGCAAGGATGGTAGAATGTAATGGACAACATCATCCAAAGTAAATGTATGAAGACTTGAATTGGGTGTCAACATACGTTACATAAAAAAGATACAAAATTGTGATTTATATGTGTATTAAGAATTGTAATGCAAAAGAAAAAAATAGCATTAACTTCCATTAGGTAGAGCAAAGTGAAAGGAGGGGAAGGCAGGGGGTGTGCGAATAAGAAAGAGAATGAAACAAACATTAGTCCTTTATGTATGTATGTGGCTGTATGACCCATGTGATTCTACAATATGTTTACTCAGAAAAATGAGAAATTATATCCCATCTATGTATGATATTTCAAAGTATATAAATGCATTATACTGTCATGGATAACTAATTAAAACAAAGAAATTTTTTTAAAAAGACCCAAGTAGAGCCAATGGTGGAAGTCCACAAAGGGGACTTCAAGAAGCTTGGAGCATAAGCAAGTGACTGCTTCTCTTGCTTTTTTCCAAATCAAACTTATTGAACACCAATATATATGTTCATTACAGGTATCCCCCATGCTTTCTGAATCAGCCTTCTGGAAGCACACTCACAGACACCTGCAGAGATCTTCCACATTCTGTCTTAAAACTGAAAAAGAAAATGATGGTGGATCTCTGTCACTGGTAAGGCAACCCTGGGTTGAAACCCCAGAAACAAAAGAATATTCTCCAATAACACAGACAAGCTTAAGGACTTTAGGAAACGTGAGATGATTCAGATGCAAAAATATATTGTATACTCTATGTTCAGAGCCTGGAAGAAAATAGAATGGATGTGTAGGGAGAGCCTGGTTTTTATCAGGGAGCATCAACAATAATATCACATCATGTACTGGAATTCCAAAAAACAGCAGGATTGTGTTCTTAGTGTAGAATTTGATAATTATGAGAGATGATGTGTTTTGTCATCACATAGCAATTGCACATACTTATGGGATTCAGTGTGATGTTTATATATATGCATATGCATGTATTCATAATATCGAAACATCGTCTTCTGCCCTTGATGCCCCACACACACTCCTCAGCCATACTAATCACTATTGTACTTGCACATGATATTATATTAGTTAACATATGAGATGTGAAACTATTGTGTATGTCTTCACTTAGCATGGCATCATCCAATTTCATCTATTTTGGTGACCATTAGAGGAGTTTGTATTGATGGCTGAGTAATACACCATGGTGAATACATAATATACTTTCTGGTGGATATGTTCAATTGCTTACCTACATCATTGGCTTTTCTCTATATCTGTATTGTTAAACATACTGTTATTCAACTTGAATTTATGTAACAAAAGAAAGCAACAACTACAAAAGAATAAAGAAACTGGGACTGGGGGCATATACCTGCAATCCCAATGGCTTGGGAGGCTGAGACAGAAAACTCACGAGTTCAAAGACAGACTCAGTGAGTTAATAGGGACCTATACAACTCAGTGAGACCCTGTTTCTAAAAAAAAATTAAACATGACTGGGTCAGTGGCTTTGTGGTTGAATGATACTGGGACCTATCCCTAGTATACCCCCCAAAAAAAAAGAGAATAAAGAAACTAGAAAACTATGTCCTAACCTGATTTTATCAAATGAAAAGAAGCCAAGGCATAAGAAAAATCATATTCTTTAAGTTTGTTAATATAAAGTTAATAAGCTATCTCTTTGAGTCTTTCACAAAGTGCAATATTTTGAGAGCATTCAGTAGGTTATATTACATGAAAAACTACTCTTGTGTAAAAAATGAAATAAAACATTAGCAAGGTGTGGTGTTGCATGACTGCAATCCCAGTGTCTCTGGAGGCTATACAAAGCCAGCCTCAGAAACTTGGGAAAGGACTAAGCAAAAACCTGTCTCTAACTAAATTACAAAAAAAGATCAGGAATGTTGCTGAGGGGTTGAGTACCCCTGGGCTCAATCCAAAGCATTAAAAAGAAAATCAAAGATAAAAAAGAAATAAGACATTAGGCTGGTGAAGATTTATATTTTCAGTGTTCCAAATATTTGGCCCAATACTCCAAAGTTCACTTCATCCATCTATTCATAATTGAAATCTCTAGTTATTTGTTTGTGAGAGAAAGGAGACAGAGATGTTCCTGAACTCTGCCATTCCTTTGCTAGTTTCTGCCATAAGCTAGGCAAAAATGTGCCCATTGTGATCTCCAGGGAACTGTGGCTCAGTCCTTTCTCTTCATGCAACAATGCACCTTGAGGAGTAGATGTTGACTTGACTGCTAAAATGGAGAAGAGGTAAAAGCTAAGTAATGTGTGTGGGCGTGTGGGGAGGTGTGATATTGATGACTTCCTACCAAGTCCTATCCATGATCATCTTTTTAAAATGTACCCAGTAAATTGTTTGTTTTCTTATATATCTTCTGGGATCCTGATCCTACAGTTAAATGTGAGGGACCGTATTTTCCATACCCAGCTATCTTAGCATTGTTTTTCTCAGTCTGATGCCTCATAATTTGAAATACTTAGTCCCCCTTCCTCAGAGCCTTTATCTCCTGTCTCTTTTGCTTATATTTTTAATATCTGGGAAATCCTCAAATAGTAAGTTGCAGGTGAATCCACAGTTGATGTTCCTCTTCCAAAGATAAAAATAGACATTTTCTCTCATTGTGGCCTCTACCTTCTACTCACAAAATGGGGACATTATACAAGTTTGCAAACCTAGATATTATCCTAAGCCAACCTATAATATTAAAGTCACAAATTTAATCCCTGGGTCTGGGGTCAGGGTTAGAGCACCTGCCTAACACATGTGAGGCACTGGGTTCAATCCTCAGCACCACATAAAAATAAATATATAAAATAAGGTATGCTGTCAACCACAACGAAAGAAAACAAAAAAGACTAATCCCTACCAGGGTTGTGATGGAACATGCATGTAACCCCAGGTGCCCTGGAAGTCAAGCCTTGAGGGTCACAACTTTAAGTCTAGCCTCACTAACTTGGCAAAACGATATCTCAAAGAAAAATAAGAATGGGATGATGATAGAGCTCACTGGTAGACCATATCTAAGTCCTGTACTCAGGATCACAGGGGAAAGTTTTTAATTGCTATCATTTTTCTATGAATTAAGGTCACCACAAAAAAGAAGGTGGCTTAGGGATAATGTTATATTTTCTAAAAACAAGCCATGATAAAATTTAAAGTGTTCACATTTCTTGAAAAATTTCCAAGTATTTTCCTTTTGATATTATGGTTAGTAGAACTGTTTTTAATTTTATGTTTACTACTTATTTTCTAATGCACATAAATAACTGATGATATTAAATTTTATTACTGTTCTGAGCTCATCTGTTCCTTCTAATAGTAATTAGTGAACTCCTACATTTAAAATATCTACTTAAAATCCACTACTAACTCATTCCTCATATTGGAAAACCACAAAAGTTAGACAGCAAGAAACAGAAGTAAGTTGCAATACCCCTTTGACAAAGGCAAAGATACTGGTGAGAATCTCAGAAAAACTCTGTTCCCTAAAAGTCAGAAACCAAAAGAAAAAGACCATAATCTCCCACAAACTCACATGATTTTATTCTTTTATTGCTGAATAAAATTCCATTGTGTATATATAATGCATATTTTTTTTATCCATTCATCCACTGAAGGACATCTAGGTTGGCTCCACAGGATAGCTGTGTGAAATGGTGGTTCCATTCTCAGATTTCCAAGGAATCTTCATACTGCTTTCTATACTGACTGCACCAATTTGTAGTCCCACCAGCAGTGTATGAGTGTACCATTTTCCCCACATCCTCGCCAACACTTGTTGTTTGTCTTCATAATAGCTGCCATAATAAAATTTGTATTATAGTAAAATTCACAAAGACACACACACACACACACACACACACACACACACACGGGTATTGCTTTGGTATCTCTGGACAAGACCATGTGGAGTAGAAACCTACAAACATGATGTCATCCTACTGCCACTTAAGAGTAGGAATTGGACAATGGGCAGGCCTCTGGAATCACCCACAGCATCTCCTATAAACTTGAGGATCAAATGGGTGTGAGGCCTAGAGATGTCAGAGAGACTGTTTTCCTCCCCCCTTCTTGATAGTGATTTCTGGGCCAATAAACTTTGCTCTACTTTGATTACATTCTTCGTATTATGGAAAATTCACTCTTGAAAGAACACAAGATACAAGAAACACAACATAACCTTTGTATCTCTTGGATCACAACCAGCAACAATGTCAGATTTTTTATTGCTTTACTTATTTACTCACTTCATTTGATCTATTTATTAATACAGGTGAACACCACCAACAGCTCTAGGTCCTGTTGGAAGGTAACAGTCACATACCTACAAACAGCATCCTAAGGGGAGACTGTTAAAACAGGAATTCTGACCCTTCATTGTTCATGAAGACTTACCAGTGTCAGAACTTTAAATATTTTATTTTGAGGCAGGGTCTTGCTAAGAGGCCAACTGTGGCCTCTGACTTGATATCCTCCTGAAGCAACCTTCCAAATTCCTGGCCTTAACGACATGTGCTACCAAACCTTGTTCTTTGCTTATTAAAAAAAATGTGCATGGCTGCTTGTTGCCTCCTTCCAGTGATATGTGTGATATCAGACCCCAAACAATAGAATGCCCCACACAATTACAAAGCTCAAGTCTGACTTTTGCTGTGTGAAGTTGTGTAATGAGAAGGGATTTCAGGGAGTGAGAGGGACATCAGCTCAGAAAAAGAAGGTTCCTTGGTTTTCAAAGCAGAAAACAACTTCATCATTGTCAGGTGCATGAACAGACCTATTTAGAAAACAGATGCACATTCAGGAAAAAACGTGAGGGACCAGGGTTTCAGTGAGGTTGGTAGTGTGCTTGCCCTGCATGCACAAGGTCCTAGGTTAAATCCCCAGCACCACAAGAAGAAAGAAAGAAAAAATGTGAGAAAGTTCTAAAGGGAGAGACAGCAAATACGTGGTCTGAGGTGTTGCTTTTTGGAGAGGGACATTTAAGTGGAGCTAGACTAGAGATGGGGCCAGAGCAGAGTTCTGTAATTTCTCACCCATTTTTCTAAGCTTGCTCATATCATGCTAGTATATGGGGGTCCAGGAAGCTGGTCTAGGAGAAATGCTCCATTGCAGGGAGTTGCTTTTCTTTTTTTATTTTAAATCTGATCTTTATTTTTTAAAATAGTTTTTATTTGGACAGGATACCTTCATTTTATATATTTCTTTTTTCTGTGGTGCCAAGGATCTAACTCAGTGCCTCACAGGTGCTACGCAGGTGCTCTCTCACTGAGCCACAACCCCAGGCCCTTGGTTTCAATTTCAAGTTTTGTGGGCATTCCTGCATTCTGGTTATTTATGAACCTTCTCCTTTGAGGTTCAGTGAAACTTTCTTGTTGGTATCGCAACATTTCTGTCCCAACCAGAAATGTTCCACAGTTCTTTATGGACCTCAAGTGTTGCTAGAGTAATGATTAAATGATCATTTAGTTATCAAAGCAAATAGGGAAGTGTTTTCAGGACGAAAGTTATAAGAGAATGCTCATTATTAGATTTCTATTTTTACTTATGTATTTAGCCATGGACTCATATGGATTTGCAGTGATCCACAAACCAGCAGATTTCAGAAACTTTTCATGTTGACAACTCTTTTCAAATGGTTTCATTCGGATTGAGGCACATTAGACTGAGGGTAAACCTTAAGATGCTTTTAAAGTGCTTATGAATTTTCCTGGCTAGAATATTTCAGAGGGTTTTGCCAGTGTTCTAGAAACTTTGTTTATCTCATTGGTGTTGAAAAACCTCCCAGATGCAAGGAATGCACCCCAGAGGCAAGCTCCTGCAGCTGGCCACCCACAGACCCCCACATCCACTGATCCAATTCTCCATCTCCCATTAATTGGGTGTCAGGTGCTGTTGGATTGTTAATTATTGGGTAAACCCCAGGGTTTTGTCCCCAAGGAGCCCAAGGTCTAGGTTGTTGGTATTGGAACCACTGGGTTGGTTATTCACTTTTCCTTGCCTCTCAAAACAAATCTGAGCTCCATCCAGGGAATTATATCTAGTTTCACTGGTAGCTTAGGAAAATCTCTCATTTGGGATAAGAAAACTAACAGCAAGAATAATTTCCCTCATGGGGGGAAAAAGAGTTTCTTGCCCAAAAGTGTCCCCAGCTCTTTCCTTTTTCTCACCCATATTAGCTTCTCCTCATCCTGGGAAAGACAACTGTGTGCTGCTCATCCCTGGAATCCTGGGCATGTGCCTTGACCGTCTCAGTCTTTCTTCAAGAGAAATGTTCCCAATTCACAAATGCAGCAAAACTGGTTCCCCAAAGACCTGGGCTGCTGTTACTGAGAAACAAAAGTAAAAAATACTGAAAATGGGGGCTGGGCCTGTGGCTCAGCCATAGAGTTCTCACCTAGCACGTGCAAGGTACTGGGTTCTATCCTCAGCACCACAGAAAAATAAATGGATAGATTAAAGGTATTGGGTTCAACTCCAACTAGAAAGTATATTTTAAAATATAAATATTAAAAAGGCAATGTATCTAGTAATTAGGGAAATGCAAGTTAAAACTGCACTGAGATTCCCTTTCACTCAAGTCAAAATGGCATTTATTCAGAATACAATAACAATCATGCTCACCCACATGAATGAGGTTCTAAGGAGAATAAGGTATATTTTATGCTTGGATAATTTTACCAAAATGGACTCTATGATCATGTATAACTAAGAAGAACCAACAAAATAGAAAAACATAAAACATACTAAACAGGAACATAGGACCAAATTGATAGGATCACATTCGGATGAGGAAATGTCTTTAGGTACATTACAGAATTTTCTAAACCGCTCCCCCATTGAATGCTGCCAAAGGTGTTGGAGTCTGAAGGGAAGGTGGAGGTTCAGGGTGATGCATGGAGAACAAAGGACCCCCCACGCTTTTATCAGCAGGAGCTGGGATCCCAGGGGGCAGGTAAACTGGAGGCCTCCATGATTAATTAAGGCAGAGAGGAACAGGGTGCATTCGAATCTATGGAGTTCTTAACCAAATTACGAAAACCTGGATTTGGCTTTCCTGGACTCCCAATCAAACCCAAATTGATTTTCATTAATAGAGAGACCCTGGAGCCCCCCTTAACGAGAAGTCTTCTCTATACTATGTGACTTTTTGCACCACTGAATTGGGTGTACAAGACCAGAGCTCGCTTGGAAACACATTGGCTTTGTTCGCATCAAGACAAGCAGGTACCATCTGTCTTTTTTCTTTTATTCTTTTTTTTTGTCAAGTGCAGAGTATTCAGCTGATATAAGGATGCACACCTGGGAAGGGAGTCTCTGGTTTTTGGAGGAGCAAGATCCCATTGCCTGGGATCCAAGGGACTGGTGGGAACCAGGGAGAGCACCCAGGGTGGCCTTGATGTGTGCAAGGTTGTTGTCCTGTGGCCACTGCAGGTATTTCTCTCAAAAAGAAAAAAAAAAGTGTCAGACGCCTGTCATTGCAGCGTCTAGGGAGGCTGAGGCAGGAGGATGGTGAATTGAAAGCCAGCTTCAGCAAAAGCAAGGTGCTAAGTAACTAAATGAGACCATGTCTCTAAACTTCAAGCTAGGGCTGGGGAAGGGGCTCAGAGGTCAAGGCCTCTGAGTTCAACCCCCAGTGGCCAGAGGGAGAGGGAGCCCTGGTGTAGCTAGGGTTTACCCAGGTCTGCGCTCTGGGGGTCTCTTCTGTGCTGATCTCCTTATTCTGCCTCCAGCTCAATGTGGGCTCCAGAAACAGATTCAACTCAGCTGGAGGAACATCAGCTCTCATACTGCCAACCCGGTGGGAACCTCCTCCAGGGGGCCTGCCAGGCCCCCTCTGCCCCTTCCCCCCTCGTGAGCCTCCACCAGTAATGGCCATGATGCACTGGACAGTTCCCATGGGGCGAAAGGCCAGTTCTGCTTGGAGAATTTTGCACAAATGAACAGAGGACAAGTCAGCCTCCTGAAGATACTCTGGGTTGTCTTATTATAGGAGGAGGCCCAGGTGGTGAAACTTTCAAGAAATGACTTCAATTTCCTAACATCAAAACCCAACAGAACTTAGAATTCTGGTCACCCCAACCCTAACCCAATGCCCAGACCCCAAAAGGAAAGGAAAAAAAAGCTGCACTCAAACTCTGCCATTCTGGCCTCCTTCTTGCCTGAAGCGGATATCACCTGCTGTTACTCAAAAAGAAGGCTTGCTGGGCTCAGGCTGGGGAGAGCGGAGACTGACTGATGCCCTGTCCAATCATGAGCGCGCGTGCTGAGCGCTGTCCAATCCTGAATGCAGCCAACAGGAAGGGAGCGGGCCTCTGGGCTCAGGGTGGGATTTATTTCTCAGCAGTCAGTGCTTCTAGGATTCCTGCAGTTGGACTCCAGGATTCACTCCTTGCCAGGGATTCCGTGTGGGCCTGCCATGCAGGTACTGAAGCTCCCCAGAGCAGGCTTGGCTGCTGGGCACCAGGATTTGGTGAGTGTGCAGTGGCACCTGGTGCCTGGACAGGGAAGCTCCAGAGGGAGCCTGGGCAGGGAAGCCATCAGGTGGGACCCACTGTGGCAGGAACCCGAGTTGGCCAACCTGACTCTGGGGGCTCTCTGTGTCCATAGGCCCGAGCCCATTGGGGACAGCGCCCCTCAGTCCCCATGGCCAGCAGGGTGAAGAGCGTTGACAGTGACGGAGACCCCTCCAGCCTCCCCATCCCCTGGGGCAGCCTCAGCCCCTGCTCCAGTCCTAAGTGGCAGGTGAGTGGCTGCCTGGCATCTTCCAGGGCTGTGGTGATTGACAGGTGGGACCAGAGAATAATCAACTCCAAGCCAGGGGATGGTGCACACCTGTCATCCCAGTGGCTAGGGGTAAGGGGATGATGCAGGAGGACTGCGAGGTCAAGGCCAGCATTGGCAAGTGGGTGAGGCACTTAGAGACTCAGGGAGACCCTGCCTCTAAATAAAATTCAAAATAGGGCTGGGGATAGGGCTCAGTGGTTGAGGGCCTCTGAGTTCAATGCCAGGTACCAAAAGAAAAAAAATCCAATCTCCAAACACTGTTTTTCTGCAGGAGGGGAGCTGCAGTGAACAGGGACCTCGCTTATTCCTGAGCTAGTTTTGTGGAGTTTGTTTTTTTGTTTTGTAGTTAACAGAAGGGTGCCTTACCACTCAGCCATGTCCCTGGTAGTTTTTAGTTTTTATTCTGACCACGGGTCTAGCTACGTTGGTGAGATTGGCCTAGTTAGGGTTTGATTGATAATGACTTTTCCGTTGCAATTAAGTATAGGATTTTCACATCCACGTGGGTCCATGGGTGGACTTTATTGAGGTCGTATTCCTTGAAGATAATTGTAACAGTACAGCTTCAAAATGTACATGTTAGGTAATAACTTTTTTTCCCTTATAATTAAAAAGTTTCTTGGTTAAGTTTACAAATATTTAACTTTGTGGATGAATTTTAGGACTGGATGCTTTTATTAAAAGTAAAGCATGCTGGATTGTTTATTAGTGCATCAGAGTTACACATAACACCACCTGCATATGGATCCCGTGTAGAACTTACCCATGGTATTTTATACTGTTTTTAAGCTGAATATCCCATGATTATTAATGTATTATCCTGGTCATATAAACTGATTGCAGCAAGTCCCCGTGGCGGGGGTCTATCATGAGTCTTTAATAACAAAACAGTTACCACAAATAGTTAAGAAGCACTTAAACTCTTTGAGTTTATTAGAATTTTTTTGTTTCCTATCTTCATTGATACTATTATATTTTTTCTCTGGTAGGGTTTTATTTCACATTTCTCGGGTTTCTAAAGATGTTGGATTTTTTTTATTCTTATTATGGAACACATGGGTATCTCCTGTACAAATTGGCAGCTCAAGTCTCCTCCCTGAATTTCTTCTGTGGTGGATTTCAGAGTGTCATGACCGTAAGAATCACCAGTCCATGGGTCCTTTTTCTACCCAAGGGGGCTGGGATCTGCATGGGTCTCAGGGTTTTCTTTCCCCCTGAGCTTTTCTTTTTTTTGAGGGGGGCAGGGGGGCATAGTGTATTGAACAAAGAGGTCCTTTCCCACTGAGCTACATCCCTCCTACTTTTTATCATTTATCTTGAGACAGAGGCTGACACTGGCCTTGAACTTGGGCCTCAGCCTCCTGACTGGCTGGGATTACAGGTGTGTGCTCTCCTGCCTGGGCCCCCCTGAATGTTCTTAATGTAAGGGAAGCAAAATGTCAGATCCAGAACCCATCTCCCAGATGAAACCTGTACACATGTATCAATGAATTCCTCAAATTAAAGTCCCCTGTCCCCATTTCCAGTAAAAATATGTGTGCACATGTGTGTGTGTGCATGTGTATTCTCCCTTTATTTCCTAGGCCAGACACTGTCAGAATATCTTTGGGCTGAGTGTCCCCACTGTGGACTGCATGTCCTAGGGGTTCTCATGCCCTCTGAGATTTTCCTGGTCCTGTTTTGGCTCTGCCTGGCATGAGCATTCCCCACCTGGTTCATCTGAGGTCTCTTGAGCATCTGGTAAATATCAGCCACCTGTTGATTATGAGCAAGTGTATTTTGGGGAAGTAGTTTCTCAGGGGAGTAGGTGACTGCCCTGCAGCTGGGAAGAGTCTCCTTACCCAGAAGCCACTTCAGATGTTCCCTCATCCTGGCTCCTGTGGATCCTGGAACAGCGATGGGCATGCAGCCATTTATTAACACACTGGTTCAAGTTCCTTTGGAAATGCCTCCAGAGTGGTCCTTACTCTGTTAGCTTTTAAAGAACTCCATGCTATTTTTAAAAATGGATGAACTAAGCTTATATTCTAGCCCCGTGTGAGTGGGTCTTTCTCTATATCCATGTCATTGGAGGACTAGTTTGGTAGGAAGGAGCCTTTCCCACAGTTGGGCTCAGGCTGAAGAAGGTCTCCTACTTGGATGGTGACTGAATTCCTGACACAATTGGTTAGAACCAAGCTGCCTGTGCTCACTGCAAGAAGGTGGTGTGAGCCTATTCTAGAAAGAAACAGGGAGTTTTGGTTTTGACCCCTTTTGCTTCACTCCTTGTGGGGATTGTAGCACAGGGAAATATTTACACACCAATGTGAAGACCCTCATTTATGATGCAGAGAGATTTGCACATGCACATTTGCCATTGCTCCCAAAGCTTGGTGGGTAAGGATGGAGTCCATGAATGGAGAAAAATGTTGGGACCTTGAGTACCTGGACATACTCCTTCCAGAAAGAACTGGTCAGGCCTACAGTTATTACTGAGATAGGGGGGAGAGAGCTCAGGCAGGGCTGCTAGATGGACTGCATTTGCACTGTCTACCCTCAGGGACTGGCTAGAGAGAAGCTCAACTGCTAGCAACAACAGTTTGCAGATCATGCTGGAAAATCCCTTCTAGGGATAAACTGGGACCCTTGATCTCACTCCCCTTCTACCATGGTAAATTTTCAAACTGTTTTCTTTGGTCCCTTCTTCAATGAAAAGGAAATTATGGTAAAATTTTGGTGGGGTGTTATCATAGGTGAACCTGAGAAAAGAGGCCATCTTTATAAGGAGGAATTTTATCATTCAGTCTCTTATGTGCTGATCTGTATTTGCATTTTTTTCAAATTCTGCAGGTGTCCTTTTAAAAATATGCTTATATGTGAAATGTGACATTTATGTGACATAGATATAAAACTGACAAGGTGTTTCATAGTATTTTTCAAACTCTATGCAATATGGTAAACAAAATGTGGCTGATTGCCAGAAATGGTTATTTATGGATGGAATTTCCAGGGTGTCCTATTACTGAACTATATCCTCAGCCCTTTTTAAAATTTTACTTAAAAATTTTAAAAATTTAAAATTTGTTTTTAATTTAATTTTTTAATATTACTATTGCCTACTTTTTTTTTTAAATCTAGGCAGGGTTTCACTCAGTTGATGGGGTCAGCTTCACAATTGTGATCCCCCTGCCTCAGTCTCTAGACCACTGTATATATGAGTTGTGTAGCTCCACATGCATCCTATCTCACAATTTCTTTCTTTTAGATGTTTTTATGTCATGATTTTATATATATATATATATATATATATATATATATATATATATATATATATATATAGTATTTATTATTTTTAAATACACAATGACAGTGGAATGCATTACACTCCTTATTAAACACATAGAGCAAAATGTTTCATATCTCTGTATATGAAGTATGTTCACATCAATTTATGCCATTATACATGTACTCATTTATTTCTGCATTACAATACTTAATGCACATATATACCACAATTTTTAATCTCTTTGTATATAAGGTATGTTGACACCCAATTCAAGTCTTCATACATGTATTTTGAATAATGATGTCGACCATATCATTGTATAATGACAACCATCACATTTCACCATCCTTGCTAATCTCATTCCCCCTTCATTTTTCTCCCACCCCTCTTAACTATCTAGAATTAATCTAATCCTTCCATGATCTTCCTCTCTACACAACTCTGAGTCACCCCCATATATCAGAGAAAATATCTAGCAACATATCTAGTGTTCTTATATTCATCATTTCTAGGGGAGTAAAAAAGTTAGAGAGGCATGTTCAAGAAAAATTTTTTTCACAATTTAGCAATATGTAAGCAACAGCCTTTCAATTAAAAAAAAAGGAAGAACAAATTCCACAGTTACAAGTAAAGAAAGAGGACATTAGCTGGGTGTGGTAGTGCAAGATTGTGATTGCAACTACTCAGGAAGCGGATGCAGCAGGATTGAAAGTCTAAGGCCAGTCCCAGCAACTTAGTGAGACTCTGTCCCAAATTAAAATACAAAGGGCTGGGGATGTAGCCCAATGGTAGAGTGCCCCTGACTTCAATCCCACGTATTAAAAAAAAAAAGAAAAAAACATGGCTTTACAATGAACACTATGGTGATAAATTTCCGTAGTATCATTAAGAACTAAAGATTTTTAATGAAAGAAAAAAGTAAACAAAGAAAAAGAGATGTACATATATGCATGCACTATAGATATAACATAGTTCCAATTTCTGAACACTAAGAGGACTTAGAACTCTTGTTCCATAGCAATTAGCAGGACAGATCTCCACCCAGATCTGGCTTTAAAATACTATTCTCCAATAAAAGAGACCAGGGCTCTTGAAGAAATGGTTGCTCCCAGAGCTGGAGCAGGGAAAATGTAAAATAATCCTGAAACACTTTGTGGTGCAAAAGATAGAGAGCTGCTTAATAAGGGGTAGGGGCTTATTTTTTTTAAATTAGTACATTATAATTATATATATCAGGAGGATTAATTGAGACATATTTGTAATGCATGCAGCATAACTTGGTCAATATGATAGGGACTTATTGAAAGGATACAGAAACCAATCTGAAAGAGTTCCCACCAGCCAAAGTTGGAACAGTTTGAGCAACTAAATAATGATAGTACTGGATTATAAGTGATAGAATTAAATAGAAAACCATGAGACCATATGAATAGAAAAAATAAGAAAGAATAGAAAAAGAGAGATTTGTTTCCTTAAAGAGAATTAAAGTTTATAAATAAAGAAAAAATGAGGGAAATAAAAACAAAATCACCTTCAGGAGACCATAATAAGAATTGTTATGGGTAAGATATATGAATGGATGCCAAAATCTAAGTGAGCAAAAGCAAATTTTTCTTCCTCTAGTATGGGAATTCAAATCAGGTCCTCACCCATGACAGGCCAGTGTTCTACCACTGAGCCAAATCCCCTAAGTGAATAAGAATTGGGATAGAAATAAGATATTCTCAAGGTATCTCCCCCAAAATATTTATTAATCACAAAAGGAGAGATAGTAAGAATATAGTAAGAAGTCCAAGAAGCATCACATTAATCAAATAATTAAAATTAATATCACTCCTTACCAGTCATGTTGATGTATTCCCCTTCCCACCAAATAATTTCATAAGGACCTCTCACCTCTGTGGCATCTCCCTACAAAATCCATAACCTGGCCCATTCATAAGTAAACACCAACCCCAAGAGGAGAGGCCTTGGGTTTGGTATTTTTTCTTTTGGTGAAAATTGGTGAAATTCAAATAAAGTCTATAGGTTAGTTGATAGTTTTGAATCCAGGTTTATGTTTTTGTTTTGATCATTATACTATAGTTAATTATTTATGTATTTATATTGGGGATTGAAGTCAGAGGTGCTTGGCCAGAGAGATATCCCAGTAGCTTTTTTTTTTTTAAATCTTGAGAAAGGGTATTTCTAAGTTGTTTAGAGCCTTGCTTACGTGCTGAGGCTGGCCTTAAGTTTGCAATCCTCCTGCCCAGCCTATTTAATTTTTTAAGAGTCAATATTATAGGAAACTGGGTAAAAGAAATATGGGAACATTCTGTGGTTTTGTATAGGGTGACGGAAACTTCCAACAGCACCAGGACAAAACCCTTCATTAACAAGGGTAGTAACCAAGTGGTGAGTTACCTGCCAGCATTTTATATTAGGTCTGTGTGAGGGTGTGTGACATATTTTACATCAGTGGGCAAATAAATTTCTTCACTGCACTTTTACCCTTGCAAAACCTGATGTGAGTGCAGGAGACCAAATCACAAGGTGTTTCGTAGCTTAGCTAGGTCATTAGAAGAGCAAGGTGTAAAGGGAAGTCCAGAGCAGCCTTTGAAATTAGGGAGTTTAAAAGAAATTAATTGTTCTGATAATGGACAAAATGGAGGAGAATATTGGGGAGGGGAAGGTAATATAAAAGGTGGAAAGGGACAAATGTTAAAGGAGGTTTGAAAGAAGATACCTAACATTTATGTATAAGTTGTTTGCATTGAAAACTTCTAGATTTCCAGACCCTTATAAAGTCTGCTGCACACATAGGCCCATTGTGAGTGTCCATGGGGTTCTGTGGGTCTATCAATTTGTATGTGTGTGTGTATGTCTAAGTATTTGAGTGTCTACAAGTATGTATATCTATATTTCTATGTTTTTGTGTGTCTGTGAGACAGTCCATTTCTGTGTGTGTGCATTTGTGTCTTTATTTTTATGTGTTTGGGTTCATCTATAAGAGTGCATCTGTGTGTGCATATGTTTTTCTGAGCCTGTATGTCTTGTGTGTGTATGTGTTTGTGTGTGTGTGTGTTGGCAATCCAAACAAAGAACCGATGGGCAGGACACAGTCCAGTTCTTCTGGAGCTGCCCTGAATTAAGCAGAAGGCAGAAGGTGTGCAAGAGGCCAAAAAAATAAATCAAGTAAAAGAAGCTGTGAGAAACTATACCATAACCCGAAATTAGGTCTCCTTATATTCACATAAAAAGTCACAGGACTCAGAGGACCAACAAGATATCAGCCAAGACAAATTGAACCCTAAGTGTCATAAGAATATAAGGTCCTAGGAATTTGATGATATCTTTGCACTGGCATTGGAATTTTCCCAGGCACTTGGAATGCTGCTGGAGGTGGAGTCTCAAGTAAGTAGTAGCTAAAGACTTCAGAGGGCAGGAAGACCCACCTCCTGTTGTAGGAACAAAAGAGGCAAGGCACAAAAAATAGCAGGAAATAGTTTTATTTGGCTGCAGCCAGGTTCAGAGGGCACAGGTTTTGCTGTAATCAATTAATCCCCTGAACCCCTAGTTGAGGGAGTTTCAGAGTTTTATACCCAGCATGTAAAGGCTGTGGCTCAGAATTTCACAGTCTGAAGAAGTTCACATAAAAGCAGCTTTATTCTTTTACTAGTATGAGCATGTTACCTCTTCAAAGACAACACATGAGAAAGGGAGAACTTCTTCTCTTTTTTTTTCTCCCCCTGCCTACTATTAAAATGAAGCAAAGTTGGTAACTTGGGCTCTTAATATAGTTAAATTGATATAATGCTTGGCTTGAATACAAAAGACCCGGGGATGAATGCCCAGCATCAAAAAAAAATCATAATTTTTCTTTTAGGAATTTAGGAACTGAAGAATTACACCTCTGCTATAGAAGCATATTTTTTAAGCTTCATATCATTTACTAGTATTTACTATTCAAATACTTTCAAGAACACTCAAGATTTTTTTTAATAGGGTATAATTTAGGTTAATCAATTTGGACTATGTTTGAAAATGAAGCTAAATGTTTCATTTTATTTCTCACCATGAGATAATTTTACGAATGTGCTTAACACACAGTATATCTTCAACTTAGTTTATGTTTTTCTTTGGTGTTTGTACTCTACTTATGATTTTTAACCTAGACTAAACCTAGACATTCTTTTCATAAAATAGTTTCTTGGTATGAAAGCAAGAGAACAAGATACATCTACTGAAAAAAGTACTTCCTCCACCAGCAGTTTGACTAAACACCTGAAGATTTAAGAAAACCATTTTATTTTCCTCATCACGGCAAATATGTTTTCTATAAACTCACACATAAAAGCCTTAAGTAGACAAATCCACACAGCACACAAGGAAAACAAATGAGCTAATGTATTTTCAACTGTGATTCAGTGGTTCCTAGGTTTGACTTAAGGGTATGGTCACCTGAAGGGCTTTTTAATAAAAAAAAATGCATTAAAACAATGTAATCCATATTCGTGGAATTCATATTTTTGGAGAGGAACCCAGGCATCAGTGTTTTTGAAAGATTGGAAGAAAACTATCATGTGTAGTAAAACTGAAAAAAAAAAACCAATACTTTAAATTAACATCTTATAATGAATGAGCTTCCAAAAGATATATGATATGTGCTCATTACTTTGGCCACCCAATTTATCAGTTTTTGAGGTTTTTTTGTTTGTTTGTCTTGTTTTGGTTTTAGCTATGAAAAATACTTGTTATAGGGCTGGGGATGTGGCTCAAGCGGTAGCGCGCTCACCTGGCATGCGTGTGGCCCGGGTTCGATCCTCAGCACCACATACCAACAAAGATGTTGTGTCCACCGAGAACTAAAAAATAAATATTAAAAATTCTCTCTCTCTCTCTCCTCTCTCTCACTCTATCTTTAAAAAAAAAAGAAAAATACTTGTTATAATCAACTAACAAAAAGAAAAATCTTATTTTGAATCAAAGTTCTGGAGATTCTTCTTGATAAGTGCTTGGTATTAGAGCTTTATGTTTGAAGTGAGTGAGCACATTATGGCAGAAGCATATGGCATAAAAAAGCACCAGGTGTCAACAAATTATTTCAAGTCTATACTCTACAATGAACTAAAGAATTCCCAAAATGCTTTATTCTTATAAATTTTCCAATAAATCAAACAAGCTTTGGAACAAACTTCTAATACATGGACCATTATGGGGCAGTTATCAAAACCAGAGCACCAGTATTTTATTATTGATATCTTTTGCATACACTGATATTTGATAGTCACTTTTGCCTTTTCAAATCAGTTAAAAATTACTGAGAATACGCCAGGCACAAGACACAGTTCTAAGTGCCTTTATCATGAACCACATCATTTTATCAAAGAATTTAATTGGAAAAAAATGTTTAAAAAATGCATTAAGACATGGTTTGTGAGCTGAGATTGTGGCTCAGCAGTAGAGTTCTCACCTAGCAAGGGCACGACCTAGGTTTGATTTTCAGCACCACATAAATATAAAGGCATTATGTTGTGTCCATCTACAAAAAAAATTCTATCTCTCTCTCTTTCTCTCTCTTTACAAAAAAAAAAAAAGAGGGTTGTGTTGCATGCAAATAATCCTACAATTAAATTGTCTGGTATGGATGGATTGATACTTCAACGAGAGGCTTGGTAACATAGTAAGGTATCATTTTGAAAAAAATATGTATATATATTATACAAAAAATATATAAAAAATATTATAAATATTGGTACAGCAATACTTCCTACTGTCCACTGTACTGAAAAAAATATTTACCAAATTGTTGCTCAAAAATAAATAAATAAATAAAGTTATGTCCAAGTGTTAGAACATGGTTAAATGTCTGACAATAATTAAATATTAAAATAGAAAGTGAACTAATGTGACATTTGTACTGAATTGCAAATTCTTGCTATTATTCTGAGATACGTAATTATTTTAACAAACATAACTTTTATAATTTCTATTAATATATGATGGATATATAAAAACACATAAAGTATTTATGTAGAGACTCAGAAATTATTCAAAACTAAACACATTTTGAATCAGCCTTGCTCAGAACAGACTAAATCAGTTTTTTCATCTACAATCCCCAAAAGCAAAGAAGTTCTTAATAATGACCATGGGGATGTTTTATTATATAAATGTAAAACGTATACAAATAAAGTGAATATTTTATGAGTTACCTATATTTAATACCTGGATTAAATACTGACTTTTAATTTTTTCTATGCTTCTACCCATTACCCAACATAAGCCAGCCCCTTTCCTTGTATATTTACTTTTTTGTTGAGGTAATATGTACAGGTCTTGAATGTCATAGAAATACATTATATAGGTTTTTTTTTTTCATTGTGAACTGTCTTTTAATCCATAATATCTATGTTGCTTTACTACACCCAAAGCAGTTAAAAGTAATTATCATTACAATCATTTCAAGTAATAACTCAGGGCTGGGGATGTGGCTCAAGCGGTAGCACGCTCGCCTGACATGCTTGCAGCCAGGGTTTGATCCTCAGCACCACATACCAACAAAGATGTTGTGTCCACCAAGAACTAAAAATAATAGATATTAAAAAAATTCTCTCTCTCTCTCTCTCTCTCTCTCTCTCTCTCTCTCTCTCTCTCTATTAGATAGATAAAGTAATAACTTAAATGTAAAATAATATTTTAAGTGTATTTACATACATTTTCTTTTTAATTTTTTTTTAGTTGTAGATGGACACAATACCTTTATTTTACATATTGTTTATGTGGTGCTGAAGATTGTAGGGCCTACACAAGCTAGGCAAAGGCTTTACCACTGAACTATACCCCCAGCTCCATACATGCATTTTCAATTAATTATACATTATTCCTTTATTGATAGTCTACAAATGGCTGGACATGGTGGTGCATGTTTGCAATCTCAGCAACTTGGGAGTTTGAGGCAGGAAGATGGGAAGTTCAAGGCCAGCCTGGGAAACTTATAGAGACCCTATCTTAAAGTAAAAACTTCAAAAGGGCTGCGGATGTAGTTCAGTGGTGCAGTAGTTGTGTAGCATGCACAAGGCCTTGGGTTCAATCCTTGTTACTGACAGACTAAAAGACACAGACAGACAGAGAAGATAAAGAGACAGATAGACTAAAGATAGGTAGACTCAGAATTAAAAGAGATGTAAGTAATTGACTCTGTTCTAAAAGAACCCAGCAGTTGATGGAGTATACAGACCCACTAAACCCTCCCTTGAGGTCTATTATAAATTATACATATGGAATAGTATCTCCCACAGGGATCAAGTCATGACAATATTAGCTTTAATCCTAAAACTTAGAAAAGTTACAGATAAATTCACAAGTGCGCAAGTAGCCAATAACCTTATCAACACTGTATGTGTCAGTGTGTTGGATTTCCACCAGTGAGACTAAATACCTGAGATAATCAACTAATAAACATTATATAGTTTTAAGAAATAGAATAATAAGAATCTTCACTGCTTTTAAGCACAGAATATTTACATCATCCCGTCAAAATAACCATTCTCTTTTACAAGCAACTTTTTGTTCCCAGAAGGATCTTACTGTAATGGATTATAAAATGATCATTTTAATTATCCTGACATCATGCAATATAATTTAAATAGGGCTGCTGAACTATAAAGTATATGTGAGATCCAATAAGCGTGTGTGCATCAGTAAAGTGTTACTTTATATTAATGACTGCTTTTGTATTTTATGGATGCACTACAAATTATTCATTTCAACATTCAACAACATTTGAGTTATTTCTTATTTGGGGCCTTTAGGATGAGTGGGAACATAAATAATTTTAAACCAATAATTATTCCATTAAGCTTATTTCTTCCTAGAATTTCAGTGACACTATATTTTATTTTTACTGGTTGCTATAAAAATTTTAATTTCCATCTTATCATTTAAATTTAATTATAGTCAATATTATATGTGTTTAATAAATATAAAATTAAAAATACAAAATTACCGTAGACTATTTATTTTATTTTAAACTGTGTGCAACTACTATAAATGTTTATGTACATATTATCCATCTCAAAATACACTCTATAATTTTTTTACAAATAATCATAAATTATTATAAAATTAAGAGAAACAAGCATCAATCATAAGCTTAATAATATATGCTAGGCATGGTGGAACACACCTATAATTCCAGTGACTTGAGAGGATGAAGAAGGAGGATCACAAATACAAATATTGACTCTGTTACTTAGCAAGGCTCTAAGTAACTCAGCAAAACACAGTCTCTAATAAAATATAAAAAGTGCATGGGAGCTCAGGATTTGGCTCAGTGCTTAAGTGTATCTAGGTCTATTTCTTAATAGAAATAGTAGTTACATTGTATGTTCCACTTGTAATAATTCATTGATCTGTAGAATTTTGATGCTGGTAATGTACTTGCATTGTTAAATAAGATCAAATTAATTTCACAAAAGGTGGTGGGAAATAAAATAAGTGAGACTAAAAAAGGGTACTAGAAAATATTTGGGGTAATGGATGAATCAATTAATTATTGAGCTTTTTTTTTGTATGTGTTTGTATATCAAAGGCTAAAATTATACACCTTAAATAGGTATAGTAATTAGGGTGTTAGTAATTAGCACTTAATTGTGGTAGAGTGCTTGCCTCACATGCACAAGACCCTGGGCTCAATTCCAAGAACAGCAACAAAAAAGTACAGTAATTATATTAATAAACCTGAAAAATATATCTAAGTTACGGTTAAAAAAAAATTACACTATTAAATGATTAATTAAAAATAAAACTAAGAACTCATTAGCTAAATATTCATTTCAATATTTTGAGACAGGAAATTTGTATAGGTAGAGAATAGAGGTAAAATACTAACAAAGAAGTAATATTTAAACATTAATAGTGAATACAGCATAAAAAGTATCAGTAATTCAAATTTTACAATGAGAATACAACTAAAATTAAAAGAACGCTGGTAAATTTCAGAAGTAACATTTTATATTATTTATGTATTATATACTTGTAAAGTGTATGGTATGTATAATAATGCCTCATTTAATGATGTGTATGCATTCTGGAAAATGTATCATAAGGTGGTTCTGTTATTTTGCTAATGATGCAGAGTACTTACATAATTTCTAGATGTTATAGACTACTAAATACCTAGGTTATTATTTAGCCATTAGAGTAAATAAAGTCCCTCATTAATGAAAGCATTGTGCCACATATGACTATGGGATTTAACATTATAGCAATCAATATAGATCTCATAAATGAGATGAATAATCAGCCCCGTGGAACTAAAGACAGAATACTTAAAAAAACTCTGGCCATTTAGATAATGATAAAAAAACAGAAGCTGAATTACCATAAAGGGAAAAAAATGACAAACTTTCCAAAGAAAGCTGCATAAAAAATAAAGTACCTGAATAACAAAAAATTCCATTGTATCATTGACTGGTATGACTTAATAAAGCATTCAATGGTAAAATAATAATAATAATAATTTAATATATAAAAAAATATAAGATATGCAAAGTTTTTACAACAAAGAGATTCATACAGTGTATCTAGTGGTGGGTGACTATAAAACTAGATACTTGGAAAGAAAAGGAAGAAAAAATTGCATAATCAAGATCAGCTTAAGCAGCTTAGTGAGATGCATACTCAAAATATACTTTAGATAGGGCTGTAAATGTTGGCAAGTAGTACAGTACACTTTTCTTTAATCATTTAAAATAATAATAATAATAAAAGCCAGATTTATGGCTGTTTGTTTTCAAAGTTAAATCATACCTTTATAACAAAAAAGAATAAAATTTAAATGCAATTCATATTTATGATACCATATCATTAAAGGGTACAAACTGAAGTAACCAATTGGGAAAAACTAATTGCCTCATGTAGGACAAAATGTATGCCTCAATATGAAAAAGAGGGAAAATTAAAATAAAAAGAGCAGGGTATGTTGCACAGTAGTTAAGCATGCCTGATTTTAAAAGTGGGTACCAAAAGGTAAATAAAAATAAAGAAGAAAATATCAAAATCAGAGACCCCCCACCAAAAAAAGAAGAAGGTAAGACCTATTCATGTTGGCATATTTCTATACTTCCAGCACCCTGGAATACTCAGAAATGAGAATTGTGAGTTCAATCCCAGTTTCAGGAATTTATTGAGGTCCAAAGCAATTAAATGAAACCATATATCAAAATATAATACTAATAAAAGTAGAATGTTGTTTAGTGGTAAAGTGCCTCTGGATTCAATCCCTTGTACTAATAAAAGGAAGGGAATAGACTTTAATAGCCACCTTTCAATAGGAAACATAAGTGTTCAATAATTACAAAATAGCTCAATTTGAAAATTTCAAATAAAATCATATCTGTGAGACAAAATTAAATAGTGTCAGCAAACACATGGAGCAAACAAATTCTTAGGAACTAATGAGAGAGTAAAAGTTGTTATTTCTTTTAAAAAACTAGCTATTGAAAATACATGTTCATTTCCCAGTAGAAGCATATACTTATAAAAATTACTGCATATCTGAACCATGATAACATATAATGATATGGCAGTATTTGTCCAAACAGATAAAATCCATGACATGCAGAAAAGGCAATGTATATAAAGAAAAATATAAAGAGAATAGGGTGAGAAAGACAGAGATTAGAGTGAGAATAATAATTTCCCAAACCCATTTTTATCATAATATATTCAGTTTTATAAATGTTAGTCATTACATAATTTTATGTATGTCATAAACATGTAATATTTTTCATGCATGCATGTTTAAAAATAGGTAGTTTGAAAAAATAAAAGTATACAAAAAAACATAAAAGACTTGTGTACATGATAAAACTCATCATTTCCAAGATGTGAAATTCCCCCTAAATCTACAAAATCACCTCATTAAAATGTTAGCAAATTTTACTTTTTAAGGAAGAAGTTACCAGAGAAAATATTGTAAAATTCATTTGGAATGTTATATGTT